>NC_136270.1:78309464-78641964 GCF_964187855.1 Myxine glutinosa
TCAATTGGGAAGCCCAAATGAAAAGGCAAAATATCAGAAATTGAAGGCTTTTTATTTATTTTAAACGATTCATATAAATATCCGTTGAATCATATCACACGCAAATCATCAAAATCGAAACAGTACATGGCACCCATTTCGAAAAAAGATTGAATTCTGCAAAACGGAAGCGGCCGCTACACGTCTTTCTCAGTCGCACATTTATGTGTGAAGAGTGCGCTCCGAATCTGTAACACAGAAGCGGCCGCTACACCTGTTTCTCAGTCGCTTTGCACACGCTGCCATGATACTTCGAAGCCGCACGTTTATATAGGAAGAGTTCATCAGGAGTCGATCTACTCTCTCCTGGTACACAGAATTTCAACAAAAGCCAAATCACTGTTCATATCAGTAAATATTATTTCATCGTGTTTGGAAAAAGTGGAAAATTGGAAAACTTGGGAAAATTAGAAAAACAGTATTGCCTATTTTACTCCAGGGGGTCCTAGGATTACCCACCCAAAATATCGTTGATATCGGTTCAGCCATTTTTGCGGTACCTTTGAACAGACAGACAGACGGACGGACATTTTTTTTTTTTTTTTTTTTGTATACTGAATCGAGGCTCGTGAAAGAGCTGACATTTACTTCACAAACAAATCAACCAGACAAACAAAATACACAAAAAGAGGGAGCGGAAGACAAGAGAAGGGGAAGCACATAAACACTTGAGAGCACACAACATTTAAGAGCAGGGAGATGTGTGGGAGGGAGAGGGCTTGGGGGGAGGAGGCGTGGGAAGGGGAGGGGGGCGTGGGAGAAGTATAAACCACAAGGACACCAAGGACTTCCAGGACAGGAGTTGGTATTTCAAAAAAGTGGAATTGGGGTGAAATTAGCGGGGATAGAAAAGATCAAGGTTTTGGATGGGGGAAGATAAGAGATGGTGGTGAACAGCTGTTTTAAAGACCTGGAGGGTGGAGTGGGATTGAAGAGATTGAGGGAGTTTGTTCCAGAGGCGGGAGAAAAGAGGCATGAAGGAGTGAAGGTGAGCAGAGAGTCTTGATTTTGGCAGTTTAACCATAAGAGGGTTGCAGGCAGATCTTGTGCGACCTGTAGGAATATTTGCGGGACAGAGCCCAGAGAGAGCTGGTGGGGCAAGGCCAGAGAGGAGTCGGTAGAAGACGGAAAGACCACCAACCTGCCTGCGGTGAGTGAGTGAGAGGCTTTTGGAGTTAGCTTCATCGCGGGAGATTCCAATGATTCTGAATGCTTTGGTTTCAACAGCGTGAAGACGAGCTAGGTGTGAGGCAGGAGCACCAGCCCAGAGGGGAGAGCTGTATTCCATTGAGCTGCGGATGAAAGCCTTGTATGTGGTGAGGAGCTCAGGTGTGCCAAGGAAGGACTTCGCACGACGGAGGATGCCCAGTCGGCGACTGGCTTTGGAGGCCAGATTTGAAATGTGGTTTTCCCAGGAAAGATCATGGCAGATAGTGAGACCCAAAAGCTTGAGTGACAGAACTTCTTGGAGAGGATTATTCAGAAAGTGGATGGGAGGGTTGTCCAGTCGGTCTTTTCTGAGAAACATCATAAGAGTGTGAGATTTGTCAGGATTGAAAGGCATGTTCCACTTGTTTGCCCAGTCTGTGATTTTGTCCAGGTCTGCAGAGAGTGAGGAGGCTGCAGACTGCCGATCTGAGGGATGAAGAATGGAGCGACAGAGAGTAGAGTCATCAGCAAAGAGATAGAGAGGATTTTCAAGAGAGTCAGAGAGATCATTGATGAAGACCAGAAAAAGCACAGGGCCCAGAACACTGCCTTGGGGAACTCCAGCCTAAACAGGAAGACAAGATGAGAGAAACCCATTCAGGGCCACACGTTGACTACGACTAGAGAGGAAGTCCGCCAGCCAGCCATTTCGTGAATTATAGTAAGATACTGTTTAGATTTTGATGAGAATTACGAACCTGCAGCGAATCCGGAAGTGGACGGATGAAGGTAATGAGCAGGTTTGATAATATCCCAATACAACCGTCATTTAATCATAATGTTAAATCGTTAAACGTTAATCGTGTTGATCGTTTTGTTAAAGTATCAATTGATGATTGGAATTGAGTGAACACAATTACGATTTTGAATTCGTAATTGTGTTCACCCAACCGTACGGAACTTCACATCAGGATTTAAATATTTGTTTATGTCACGAATGTTGTTAAAAGTTTATTTTTTATATTAATGTTATTAAATTTGTGATTGGAGTTATGCTGTTTTGAATGAAAAAAAGAGATATCGAGTTCAAGTGAATGACGAAATTCCGTGATGGTGTCTACTTTCTAAACATGAAATTCATGGATCGCCACATGCAGATTCGCCATTGACTGGGAATGGAACACACGTACCTGTTTGTTTGTGAACGGGTACGTTTTTCATGGAAGTCCTTCACGAACTTAGTGTCCATGTCTGATGTGCGACTGAAGGTGCTACAGGAATGTGGAATTTATTGGTTTCATGCTTTAGCATTCGCCGTTTCTGCATTGTCTGTTTGCTTCTGGCCTCCCACCCATGCGTAGCACGGGTACCTCCTGAGTACCCTATGATGTCAAAGTGGAATTCATTTATGTTTAGAAATTTTAACAAAATAATTAAAAATTCAAAGCTGAAATGTCTTGAGTCAATAAGTATTCAACCCCTTTGCTATGACACTCCAAATTGAGCTCAGGTGCATCCAATTTCCTTTTAACATCTTTGGGATGTTTCTACAACTTGAATTGAGTTCACCTGTAGCCAATTTAATTGATTGGACATGATTTAGAAAGAAACATACCTTTCTATATAAGATCCCACAGTTGACAGTGCTTGTCAGAGCAGAAATTCTACAATGAAGTCTAAGGAAATGTCTGTAGAACTCCAAGATATAATTGTGAGGAAGCATAGATCTGGGGAAAGGTATAAAACAATTTCTAGAGGTGTTGAAAGTTCCCAAGAGCACAGTGAGCTCCATCATTAGGAAATGGAGAGAATATGGAACTACCCAGAATCATCCTAACCTCATCTCACCTCACCAATTTGGTTTGAGACCAGATCACTATACCTTAGAAATGCTGCTTTTACTCACCCAACAATGGATGGAAGCCCTCAATGTCAGACAGGAGATCAGGGCCGTCTGTTTGGACATATCTCGTGCTTTTGATACAGTCTGGCAACCCATCTTGCCCTCAAAACTCTCTCCCTATGGCATCCAAGACCAACTATACACATGGCTTACTGACTTCCTCTAATCTTGTAGCCAACATCTGACTCTCAACAGAATAATCCTTTCATCTCCTGTCCCTGTCAAGGCAGTAGTGTCCTGAGGCAGTATTCTGGGCTCAGTCAGAGTCCTGATCTTCATAAATGATCCCTCCAAATCTCTGGAAATCTCACACTCTCACTATCTCTCTCCGAAAGGACCATCTGGCAAACCCTCCATTTTACTTTCTTAACAACCCTCTTGAGGAGGTTCAGTCATTAAAATTCTGGGTCTTACTATCAGTCAGGATTTTTCTTGGGGAAACCACATTTCAAAGTTGGTCACCAAAGCCAGCCACCGACAGGGCATCCTCCATCATACAAAGTCCTTCCTTGGCACATCTGAACTCCGATCCACCTACAAGGCCTTCATCTGCAGCTTGATGGAGTACTGCTCTCCCCTCTGGGCTGGTGCTCCTGCCTTGCACCTTGCTTAGCCTGATGCCGTGGAAACCAAGGCCTTTATGATTATTGCAATCTCCTGCAATGAAGCTGAATCTATGGGTCCATCAGTTTCACATTGCAGACAGGTCGGTGGTCTGTCTATCTTCTACCGCCTCCTTTCTTGTCTTGCACCATCTGCTCTTTCCATGCTTTATCCCTCCAGGTTTCTGCAGGGTACACACGGTCCACCATCAACACCCTTTCTGGTGAAACTACGTAAATCCAGGAGCATTGCTCACCTCCACTCATTTGTACCTCTTTTTCCTGCCCGTGGAATCAACTTCCACATCCTCTTCAATCTCATTCTTCCATCTGTGTCTTCATGACAGCTATTCACCACCATCTCAGATCGTTCCCTATCCAAAACCACGATCTTTTCCACCCTCATTAACCCCACCCCAATCCCTCCTCCTTCCAAATTTCAGTTTCCCTCCTGAGTTCCCTTCTTTATCCATATTGTCCACTCCATGCATCGTCCCCTGCCCCTCATTCCTCCCCACACCCATTGTTTTCCAAGTCTGTCTCTATCTTGGCCTTCAATTCTGCTGTTGGTTTTCCTTCCCCCCCCCCCCCCCCTCTCTCAACTGCTCCTTTTGTCCTGTTGTGTGCTGATCCATTCAGTGCACTAATTCTCACTCTTCCACGAGCTTCGACTATGTATACAAAAAAATAAACAAAAAAACCCGTCCATCATACAAAAAAATAACCAGTCATCTGGTACTCATATTTCTGACATCAGAAGGATGACAGGCCGAGTCGACTCACCTGTTGTTAATTCATTGGCACAACAGGAGCTCGAACTCAGGACTCTAAGATCTCAAGCCAGCCACCTTAACCGTTAAGCAAACACCAGGGTTATATATAGGAGATACTGAGGTGCAATAGGACAGGGGTTACATTGACAAATCCAGCCCCCTAGCATCTAGTGTTAACCAATGATATTGGTACTTACAACGTTATGATGTCATTTTGCCAAGAATAGCTACTATTGCGGATGATACAATGTACCCCAAGTTTACCATATGGATGAAAAGTTAGCCTGGTCATGAGGCTTTTAACGTTTGATAAACACAGACCTTTTTGAAACGTCTCCACACTTTGTAACATATCGACTCCATCTTTAAAATGTACCTCTTCTCTCAATGCCAGTGACACTAACGATGCGAATTATTAAGCTCACATCAGCAATACCAGCAGGGGACATCCTGCAGTCAGTGGGGTTGAAGCTGGGCTGTGGCGCAGGTCCAGATGAACGTAAAGACCTAAGCAAAGGGGTGAGTCGGGTGGGAGAGTGTTCTCCAAGAGCAAGTCAACTCCATACCTAGAACCAAACTACCGGTACTCGTTATTAACTCCCAGCTACAAAAGGGTACTGTCAAGTGCGTGCTTGGTCAGATTCTAGGATGGAGTACTTCGTTAATATAAAAGAAACATCAAAGCCTTTTTGTGTACTTTAGAGCGTTAGAAATTTCTCAATAGTCTGCGAAGAGAAAGACACGTGGGTCAACCTTCCACATCTTGAATGTAATGTCCTTCCCACTAATCATTTTATTCTGCCTTTGACTTCTCCATTACCTCTTCTTACTCCCTCTACAGGGGCCCCACACGCTGTCCCTGCACCCTTTGAAAGGTGCCTGGGCTTGGGGATTGAACCGAAGCGAATCTAAGTGTGCAAATCCATGGTGCGAGGCGCTTGGCTGACGCTTTCTGCTTGTCCAGGCACTTTTGTTCAGGACCTTCCCATTAAGTCGCCCGCGATGGCGAAAAATTTAACTCTCTCCGAATCATTAAGTGTCGGGCACAGTGTCGGTGGGTCATGTGGGGGTGACTGATAGTTTTGGGGGGTATAGAGTGGAGGAGGTGATATAATTGGTGTTGGGGAAGTTGTTAACCCCTTCGCAGGACACTGGACTCAGAGGTCGACTAGGGGAGCATACGCTCGATTCATGGCAAGGCCATAATGTGAAAGACAGTGGGTGCAGAGTGAGATCGAATATTCTACATATCGAGATTAAACACTTGAAGATGCTCAAAAAGTTTAACTTAGCCTTGGAAGATTTGCTTACCATTGATAAAGTCTATGTTAGATCATTTTTAGAGGATGCTGCTCCAGTTTGGAATGCTGGTCTCACAATCCGCTAAAGTATCGAACTGGAACAGGTTCAGAAAAGGGCCCTCCGAATCATTTAGGATAATCCTACATTCATTGCGTTCAGGCCCTTCAGTTTTGTAATATCTCAACCTTGAAACAACTTAGGTTTGAAATTTGTCTGAGATTCGCGGGCCGATTGCTGATGTATAATGAGTTTCGCCTTCCAGATCTCAGGCAGAATAGGACACAATATACTCTCTTAGCAATTCATCTCATCTCACAAATCACATGTAAAACCCAAAGGTACAAAAACAGTGCTATAAACCATACTTTGTTAGGATTCATAAAGAATAATATACATTGCGCTCCCATTTTTAACGACATCCTCTTCTCATATATGTTATTGAAATCATGTGTGTAATACACGAGTATTTTGCTGATTTTGATGCACTTATTCTTTATTCCTTCTCCTGCTGTTTGCTGTATTTACCCTCCTTTAGTTTATCCTTCCTCATGGTCATGTTATTTTATGAGGTGAGGTGGAAAGAACTTGGGAGTGGCCGTGTGCTGTGTGCAGGAAGGGTGTCGGAGTGAACTCCATTCAATGTACAATGTGCGCTGAGTGGGTTCATCAAAAATGTAGTGGTCTGAGAAGGTCATTAACCAGTGTGGCAGCTACATTCAAATGTAAGGTGTGCACAGAGGGAGCTGCAGATGGAGGAAATGTTGAGTTGGATCTTGGAGACGGCGTGAAGCTGGAAGGTGTGAAAACATTTTGCTACCTCGGAGACATGCTGAATGGAGAAGGTGGATCAGACTCGGCAACGGTTGCTCGAGTGAGATGTGCATGGAAGAAGTTTCGGGAACTGAGTGGCGTGCTGATGATGAGGAGAGTGTCGCTGAAGCTGAAGGGAAAGGTGTATGCTGCATGTGTGAGAAGTGTTATGATTTATGGGAGCGAGACATGGGTAATGAACGTAGAGCAGCAACGAAGGCTGGAAAGGGTGGAAATGCGAATGGTTCGGTGGATGTGCGGAGTATCGTTGAGAGAGAGGAAGACAAATGATGAATTGCGAAAGATGATGGGAATAGAGCCTGTGATTGATGCTGTGAAGAGGAACAGGTTGAGATGGTTTGGTCATGTGTTGAGGAAGGATGAAAGTGACTGGTTGAGAAGAGTGATGGAAATGAATGTAGAAGGAAGTAGAGGACGGGGAAGACCGAGAAAGACTTGGCTAAAGATGGTGGAAGAAGAAATGCGGGCAAGGGGGTTAACAAGGAGAGATGGAGAAAATAGGGCAAAATGGAGAAGATTGTCATGGGGACCACAAGGCTAACCCCCGCTCCAGCAGGGAAAATGGCCTTAAAATGCATGTTGTTGTTGTTGTTGTATGGTCATGTTATTTTATAATGAAGTTTGTTTGCATTCCTTGTCATTCCTCAGTATGTGCAGATGACAGATCGTTCTGGCGCACTTTCTTTTTTTAAATTGTTTACACTGTCACACGTATAATGCTGATGATTTAGCATTTTTCACTTGCAGTGATCAAATCAGTTTGTGATTTTTTTTTCTGTCCTTTGTTACAATGCCCTATTTTCAGCATGTTAATTAGTACGCTGTTATATTATATTACAATGCACTATTTTGCTGCCATCTCTGTTTTGGCTATGTTTTAATGTTTATGATCGGTTGAATAACACGATTTACTACCACTACTACTACAACTACTACTACAACTACCACTACTACTACTACTACTACTACTACTACTACCACAACTACTATTACTACTACTACTACTACTGATTTACTACTACTGGTTTTTACTTAGTAGTAGATTTACTACTACTACTACTACTGGTTTATTCTGATTTGAGTCCAACCGCGATAGTCATGTCTGGACGTGGTAAAGGTGGAAAGGGTCTCGGTAAAGGAGGTGCTAAACGTCATCGCAAGGTGCTGCGTGATAACATTCAGGGAATCACCAAGCCTGCTATTCGTCGCCTTGCTCGTCGTGGTGGGGTAAAGCGCATCTCGGGTCTCATCTACGAGGAAACCCGTGGAGTTCTCAAGGTGTTCCTGGAAAATGTTATCCGCGATGCCGTTACCTACACGGAGCACGCCAAGCGCAAGACCGTTACTGCCATGGATGTGGTGTACGCTTTGAAGCGTCAGGGCCGGACGCTCTACGGTTTCGGTGGTTAAACATTTTGGGGGTGGTGTTCAACAGCTACAACAACAAAACTACTACTACTACTACAACTACTACTACAACAACTACTACTGCCACTACTACTACTACAACTCCTACTACTACAACAACTACTACTACTACAACAACAACTACTACTACGACTACTACAACTACTCCTACTACCACTACAACTACTACTACTACTACTACTACTGTTACTACTGCTTATTCAGCTACTGCCTCTGTAATGGCCCCAATTATTCCCACCTTCTTGTGTGATCAGTCAGGGTGAAGTGTTTGACCCAACGCTGTCACCAACCATGTGGCCAGGCCAAACATTTGACCCAGGGTGATAGGAATTGTGAATTTGTCCAGGTTGTTGTCAATGACTTGCTCTTTATAAAAAACACTACTACGACTACTACAACTACTCCTACTACCACTACAACTACTGCCACTAAAACTACTACTACTACCACTACAACTACTACTACTACAACTACCACTACTACCACTACAACTACTACTACTATCACTACAACTACGACTATTACCACTACTACTACTACAACTACTACAACTACTACAACTACTACTACTACTACTACAACTACTACTACGAATACTACAACTACTCCTACTACCACTACAACTACTACTACTACAACTACTACAACTACTACTACTACTACAACTCCTACTACGACAACTCCTACTACTACAACTACTACAACAACTACTACTACGACTACTACAACTACTCCTACTACCACTACAACTACTACCACTACAACTACTACTACTACCACTACAACTACTACTACAACTACTACTACTACAACTCCTACTACTACAACTACTACTACTACTACTACTACAACAACAACTCCTAAATGGTTGGGTAAAAATTCACCAAACTTGGTAGTTTGATCACCACATGGCATGAAGGAGCAATAGCAGTGGTTCTGCCCAACAGGGCAGGGTCAAAGGCTTAAATATCAAAAAATGCAATTATGGGCACATCTTTGAACATTTACACGCCTCCGCCAACAAAGGTGCTGGAGGCATTGTGTTTTCAGATTGTCTGTCCGCCTGTCCATCCGAGAGGTTTTTGTGAACACGATATCTTAAGAACGACTGAAGGGATCTAAGTCAAACATGTACAAGTATGCATAATGATGTAAAGATTAACTGATTAGATTTTGGGGTCAGGAGGTCAAAGGTCCAGTTAGGTAAAAATTATGTTACCAAACTAACTTGTGAACCAGTGATGGGAATTTGCGCAAACTTGGTACAAGTATATATTTTGATGCAAAGATGAACTGATTCGATTTCAGCATCAAAGGTCAGAGGTCATGTCAGGTAAAAGTGTGATACTTGAGAACAGCTGAAGGGATTTAAATCAAACTTGGTACAAGTATGTATAATGATTCTGGCAAAAGTATGTATGGTTCCCTACTTCTGGCAAATAAAATACTGTTGCGGATTTGAGAATCCTTTGTTGAAAATATCACCCTCTGTAAATAGTGTAATGATCCTTGTAAATACCTCCGTTAAGTGTAAAGGTCAAAGGTCGTCCCGTTAGTTAATCCATCGCAAGCACGTAGGCCACCATATACCCTTCTAAATAGTTATTTCTTATTCTATGTAGTTTAAGGCTCTGTTTCCCACTAGTTGACCTGCATTGCACCGAATTGAAATAAGATAGATCCCTCCGACACCCCCATGGCCATGTCAAAGCGTCAGTATGGCGGCGTTCGCCACTACTGCTTTGGGCGGTTTTCTGCGGCGTTCGCCACTACTGCTTTGGGCGGTTTTCTTCACCCCAAGACTCCATTACGCACGTGGTCAACTCGGCAGAGAAGGGCGTGGCCGGCCCATCGTCTTCAGGAGGTGGAGCCAGGAAGCCCTTGCGCCCAACCAGGACTCGGTGGGCACGGCTTGGTAAGGTGTGGTCATGGCTTGGTAGGGCGTGGCTATATAACCCGTGGGGGGAGAGCCCACACGAGCAGATGACCGAGGGAGCCCGAGGCGTGCAGCGACAACAGCCCCTGCCGCGTGCAACGAGAATACGTGTGCCTACCGCCGCCTTGCTCGCTTCCAGCCCAGAGAGGATCTGCTTGCTGTGCCGCCCTGCCAAACCTTTCAGCCTTGTGGTCCCACCTTCCTCTCCCTCCAGCCAATCCAATCTGCAATTCTCTATTCATGTGAGTGAGTTCGTTCTGTCTGTATTGTCCTGGGTATAAGTAAGCTTGTATAAGTTAATATTTGCACTGTGTCTCCTGCTGCTTCTGTCTTTATTTTCGTATTTTTCCTTCTTCCTTGGTTTCTTTGGTCTTGTACATAATAGTTAGTAATAAATCCCTGTTCTTCCTACCTTGCATTCTTTCCTTTACATCCGTTTCGTTTTAGTGATTTCCCCATTGAATACCTGTGGCACGATTTGGCCAATGTTTAGGATCGGGTGTAGTATTGCTAATGGTTCGAGCCGCGGCTGCTAATCCGCTCGGCAAGTAACATCTTGTCCGCGGTCTCGAACGAGGTTGCTCACCTGCCTCTCTGGAGGGAGCTGGGCAGCTTCAGGACTCACGTCGGCCAGTCGTAGACAAGGGGATTAATACCCCTTTGGTAAGGGGAAAAGGGGCCGACGGTGAGATCCGTAACAATACATTTACTTCTTCATGCAGGTGTATGAATCAAATTGGCGCCCCTTTATATGAACCTTTCTAGAGCATTACTTGGTTCCTCCTAAGAACACAAGGGTAGTCCAGCATACAAGTGAGATTTTTTGAATGTCCCTTCTTTCCTATTGTGTGGCATTTTCTACAAGCTATGGAATGTCCCTTCTTTTCTATACTTTACCACATGGCACATACCATAAAAAGGGACCTTTTCTATGCTGCTGGGAATTTTCCAAAGAATGTCCCTTCTTTTCTATACTTTGCCACATGGCACATACCATATAAAGGGACCTTATCTATGCCCCTGGCATTTTCCCCAAAAATTACGACCGGAGTCGAAATTTTTCCATGCCCAACATTTTTGGGGCTTTCCCCAATGAGGCAAGCAAAAATAGGACCACGGGTCCTAGATCAGGAGCAACAGTCACTCAAACACCCAAACTTCACAAAACAGTCACAAACTCAGACCCTGATATTTTTAATGCCATGAACAAACTTTGGTACATCATGGGCGATGAAGGTTGTGGTCAAGTTTCATTAAAATCATGTGTGTAGTTTCGGCTAAGAGAGAAAATATCTATTTTTGGAGGGTAGGGCGAGGGGAGGAGTTGGGAGAAACTGCCTCTCTCCCGTAAACCCCTCTAATAAATGCAGATTTTGTTGTGGTCCAATACACCTTTGTTAGGCATCAGACATGCAGCTTGTGGCCAAATGTCATCAAAATTGTGTGTGTAGTTTCGGATAAGAGAGCAAATACCTATTTTGGGTGGGGTCAAACCCCCCACGACCACGTTAGACCTTGATTTTTTTAATGCTGTGAACAAACATTGGTGCATCACAGGTGATGAAGGTTGTGGGCAAGTTGCTTCAAAATTGTGTGTGTAGTTTCGGATAAGAGAGAAAATACCTATTTTTAGAGGGTGGGGCGAGGGGAGGAGTTGGGAGGAACTGCCTCTCTCCGGTAAACCCCTCTAATGAATGTAGATGTTGATTTGGTTACTACACCTTCGATAGGGTTCAGATATGCAGCTTGTGGCCAAGTGTCATAAAAATTGCGTGTGTAGTTTTGGAGAAGAGAGCAAATACCTATTTTGGGGGATCAAAGCCCCCCCCCCAAAGACCCCCATAATGAGCACAGATTTAGAATTTGCTTGGAAAGCCATGAAACACACCTATTGGCGGATGTATATTCCAAGTTTCAGGTAGTTTCAATGTATAGCCTTTGAGATATGAGCGCCAACACATTTTGGGCGGACGGACTGACAGACATCAATGTGAATTCGAGGGTTTTCTTAATAAAACTCAAGAATGCATAAACGGACGTTGCTGAAATTTGGAACATATTACCTCGACGTACAAAGCATTTACTTCTGAAACTTGCAGCCGATTTCGTCCAGTAGAAGCCGACAAACGAATTTTCAGTCCCTGCGATAAAGTTGCATGATAGTGTAGCAGCATAGCAAACCTGTTGTGCATTTTGTGATACAAGCACCAAATTTGGCACAAATGTACATTAATATGTTGCGAACATTTTCAGATATTGGGCCACTTGAAATTCCGTAATTTTTTTTTTCAAATTTTTTCAAATTTCGTAATTTCAAATTGTTCGGGTGACACCGTCACAATTTCGGTCTTCGAGGCCGGCCGATATAGTGGGGCGGCTTAGCCCAAATATTCAAAAGAATTGTGCATTTTGTGATACAAGCACCAAATTTGGCACAAATGTACATTAATATGTTGCAAACATTGTGTGGTCAGCAATGAAGACGAGAGTCTGAATTACATGTATGCAAAAGACCTTGTGAACCAGTGAAGCAAATACACGGGTAAGCATGAATTAAATCTAGGGCATGATATAATTTCCATGATGTTTACCTCTCCACTCAATGGTGGAAGGAGGTAATGTTTTGATCCCAGCTTGTCTGTATGTCTGTTTGTCTGTTAGTCCACAAAATTCCAGACAAAGCTTGTAGTAGTGGTAGTTGTAGTGGTAGTGGTGATAATAGAAATTGTTATATAGAACTGAACTTATATTATTATTATATGCAGAAAATAACTTCATTTCTATATGCCCTGCAGTGGACAGGTTAATTGGTTTATGCACTGAAGGGGTCACCCTGGTGTGCACTGCTGTGTTCTGCCTCACTGAGTTGTTCAGGTATGATGTACTCAGCACAAGCTTCCGGTCGGCCCGGAGGTGGGGGTGCGGGGCCTGTCACGGAACGTCAAAACAAACGGCCTGCCGGGGCCGCCCAAAAGTCGTGCGTGAGGGGCGCGTCCACTAATGGAACGCCTCTCGCTTCCCAGATCGAGGGCCACGTGGTCAGGAGAACCTCGTCCCTTCCGGTCACACTTTGCCTATCGGCCGGCCTCGAAGACCGAAATTGTGACGGTGTCACCCGAAAAATTTGAAATTACGAAATTTGAAAAAATTTGAAAAAAAAAATTACGGAATTTCAAGTGGCCCAATATCTGAAAATGTTCGTAACATATTAATGTACATTTGTGCCAAATTTGGTGCTTGTATCACAAAATGCACAATTCTTTTGAATATTTGGGCTAAGCCGCCCCACTATGAAGAGAAACCGTCCCATATAAAGGGAGGGGTGCTTTGCGCCTCCCTTGATTTAAAAATTATTGTATCCAGATCCGTATTCGGATCTTCACCAAAATCGAATCAATTCTTCCTTGGGACACACCCAACATGCCCACCAAGTTTCATCCGAATTCGTCCACAAAATTTTGAGATATCGTGCTATATGTCGTGTTTTGCCCCATCACTCAATGGTGAAGAATCATTTTAAAATTCTCTGATCCAGTTTCGGATTCGGATCTTCACCAAAATCGAATCAATTCTTCCGTGTCACACACCCAACCTGTCCACAAAATTTCGGCCGAATCCATCAACAACTTTTTTGAGATATCCTGTTCACTAAACAGACAGGGACGAAAAGATAACCTCCATTCACGTTCGATGGCGGAGGTAACAACCAGGTGTTTGGAAGAACAAGGCACGAGTACATACTCGATGTTACTTAATCTTTAAACATCCAGCAACTTATTCCGGCAGACAGGACACCCAGCTTAAGGTCCATCCGAGGGACGGCACACACATTGATGAATCGACTGCCTGTGAAACACCAGGGAGGCAGTTTATAGCTGGGTTGGGATTCGAACCCAGGCTAGACAGCTATAAGAGGTGAGTGTGCATACCTCTCGGCCATCTTGTCAGTCATGACCCTCACACTAGTAACAAAAAGGATTTCCACACCGGCCCCATTCCAAATTGGCTGCACAGCACAGAGGCAGCCATACCTACAGGAAGTTCTACTTTGAAGGTGATTGTATCATTGAGGGCGATTTACAGCCATTTGAGATGAAAACTCGGATCACGTCATATCCTATTAGGCATGTAATCATCGTTTTGTTTCTTGGAAAATGAATATCATTGATCTAGGACAGGAACATGATCGCTGTAATTATTTGTTTGCCATTTATCAGCAGTTTGTCCTCGTGTTGATATAAATGAGCCAGATGAGTGACAAAACAAAATCCTGTACACCACGTGATGTAACACCTACACTGACCACAGGTATAAAGTGTGTGTCATGGTATTTACTGTATAATCCATACTGAGTGTTTTTAAGGGGAATGAGTTGCACACGCAATGTACATGCATTAATCATGTTTATCAAGCCTTCTATATGTCTGGTGTTGGCTTTTGGGTTAACGAGGATGGCCTAAGATCTCTGCGCCCTGAGTTTGACCCCGTCACACCGTTAAACTAGAACGCCACTCAGTCGAGCGCATACTCCCGCCGTGGGTCAACTTGGAATAGTACGATTTCACAAAAGTTTGAGGGGGTAGTTCAGTGACAACACAAGACAAGACAACACAAGACAGACACTGCACAGATATATATTTAGAATATATAGAAGGTAATGTAAAAAAAAACAAGGCAATTTCACTTACATTCTCGGATTCAGCGTTCAATTCTATATAAGTGAGTGTATTTTGAGGCATGTGTGACTTCAAATAAAATTGTAATCCAGGAAAAACGTTCGTTTCATTCCTTAGGGATACAACATGTAAAACTGTCCCAAACGTGAAAACAAAACTCGCTCATTTTAAGTCGTACAAGCTAAATGTGACCACTCATTCTTCTGGGAAGAATCCCGTGCACATGCTGATCACACTTATAACTCACCTAAGTCTTTATAAGTTCATCAAATACTGACACCGCGATTGACATTCGCTGAGGTAAATGTTGATATCTCTTCTGAGGTTAAAAAAAAACAAAAAAAAAAACACAGTTTTAAAGCATTATACGTATCAAACGATACATTTTATGAAACGGGGCAACCTAATACACACTTTGGTGGTTTTAAAATGACAGAATAGGTCTTCATTAGAAAATAAAAATGAACATTGAAGACGACGCTGCTAACAAAATACACTGCTCTAACGCATGACCACGAGTTTAAACTACATTTACAACAAATATGAAAACTATTTTCATATCACAATGTTAAATATAGAATATATAGAAGATAATGTTTTAAAAAATGAGCCCTGTCTTCCAATGGTAAACAATCCTTCAAAAAATTCCTGGATCCGGAATAATATCCTGAGCTTCACCCAAAACTAATCAATTCTTCCCCATCCCAAGTGTAATCATCCCACCAACTTTCATCCAAATCCGTTCAAAACTTTTCCAGATATCCTGTTCACGTTCACGAACACACACACACACACACACACACACACACACACACACACACACACACACACACACACACACACACACACACACACACACACACACACACACACACACACACACACACACACACACACACACACACACACACACACACACACACACACAAACTGTGTTTTATATATATAGATAATGTAAAAAAAAACAAGGAAATTTCACTTACATTTTCGGATTCAGCGTTCAATTCTATATCGGTGAGTGTATTTTGAAGCATGTGTGACTTCAAATAAAATTGTAAGCCAGGAAAAACGTCGTTTCATTCCTTCGGGATACAACATGTAAAACTGGCCCAAACGTCAAAACAAAACTCGCTCATTTTAAGTCGTGCAAGCTAATGCGACCACTCATTCTTCTGGGAAGAATCCCGTGCACATGCTTGGCACACTTATAACTCACCTAAGTCTAGTTATAAGTTCATCAAATACTGACACCGCGATTGACATTCGCTGAGGTAAATGTTGATATCTCTTCTGAGGTAAAAAAAAAAGAAAAAAAAAAGTTTTAAAGCATTATACGTATCAAACGATACATTCTATGAAACGGGGAAACCTAATACACACTTTGGTGGTTTTAAAATGACAGAATATGTCTTTATTAGAAAAAAAAAAGAACATTGAAGACGACGCTGCTAACAAAATACACCGCTCTAACGCATAACCACGAGTTTAAACTACATTTACAACAAATATGAAAACTATTTTCATATCACAATGTTAAATATAGAATATCTAGAAGATAATGTTAAAAAAAAAATGAGCCCTGTCTTCCAATGGTAAACAATCCTTCAAAAAATTCCTGGATCCGGAATAATATCCTGAGCTTTACCCAAAACTAAACAATTCTTCCTTATCCCAAGGGCAATCATCTCACCAACCTTCATCCAAATCCGTTCAGAACTTTTCCAGATATGTTGTTCACAAACACACGAACACACACGCACGCACACACACACACACACACACACACACACACACACACACACACACACACACACACACACACACACACACACACACACACACACACACACACGCACGAACACACACACGCACACACACACGAACACACACACACACACGAACACACACACACACACACACGGACACGATCGAATGCATTACTCCCTAGCGGGAGTAATCAACACCAGGTGGGTTGACTCACGCTGTCATCCTTGTGTGGTTGGCAAAATGAGTACCAGCTTGGTTGGCAAAAAAAAAAGCCATTCGAGTATCTTGTGTCTGAGTGGCGTCACATCCAGGATTGTTCTTCTCAGCCAATGAAACTGCCTCGACAGCCCTATATGACTCACGGTGTGAAAGGGATGGTCATTTATTAGCAGCAGGAGACAGGGTTTTGCAATCACTTCTGTGTGTCTGTGTGTCTGTCCGGGCCGTTTTACCATTTGAGCTTTTGTCTTCAAATTTTCAACAAAGCTTGATTTCGAGAATACGAAGAAGACATTAAGTATTTTGTCAAAAGGTCAAGAGGTCAGGTTACATAAAATCATCGATCTTCAGCCGATTGACCTGAACATTTAAGAATTACGCATATTGTGTCACTGCATTGGTTCACCAATCAAAATCAAGAAGCAGATTGTTTTTTTTTTCAGATCAAAAGGTCACAAAGGTCAAGGTTGCATTAAATCGTAAATTTTAATCCGACTGACTTGAAATTCAAGCAGGCTTTGCATATTGGGTCACTGAAGCCTATTGGTTTTGAGGTCAAATTCTTTAAACCTGTTTTCATCATGTTTAGCAAACGGAAGAAGAAGTCTGAATACAAAGGTGGGATCTCTTTTCCCTCCTTCCACTCCTTCGTTATCCTTTCATTTTCTTTTCGTCCTCAAATTTTGTTTTCTTCATCAGGGTTTGAGTTTTATAAGCAACCATGATTTAGGGATTGGAGACCAAGTTGTGACAAAAACATCTTAAACACTTCTCACTAGCACATCGTGCACACATTCTCAAAGGATGCTCGAGTGATTGTCAAAGTGTAAAGTAGGCACTAAAATCAGGTAAAGGATTTTTATTATCCTTTTTCATAATGAGATCAAAGGTTCATCCTTTGCTCTGTTGAATCAAAGAAAGAAAGAAAGAAATTTGCTCGTCAATATTACAATTTTTCATCTTCTTTTTCTCACCTTCGTATATGCATCGGCATCATGTTGGACAAACCCTGAGGCAAGAGAGCTCAAACTTCTTATTTATGTTGAAAACTCATGAACCTCAACCCATCCCGTTAAATCCTTTCTTTGTCTTCCAGACAATGAATCATCACAGATTTAATCACAAGACAGACACGGGGCCCTACACGTCCCCATTCAGAGGGCCATCTAAATATTAGATATGAGCAAATACCATCCGTCGCTTCGCTGATGGGAATACTAAGAGAAGTGGGGCAGAGAGAATGAGGGGTGGGAGAGAGAGGGGGAAGGAGAGAGAGAGAGAGAGAGAGGGGGGGGGGGGAGAGGGAGGGGAGAGGGAAAGAAGAGAGAGAGGAGCAGTGGGGAGGAGAGGATGGGAGGGGGAAAGAAGAGAGAGGGTCAGTGGGGAGGAGAGGAGGGGAGGGGGAAAGAGGAGAGAGAGGGGCAGTGGGGAGGTTAGGATGGGAGGGTCAAAGAAGAGAGAGAGGGGCAGTACGGAGGAGAGGAGGGGAGGGGGAAAGAAGAGAGAGAGGGGCAGTACGGAGGAGAGGAGGGGAGGAGGAAAGAAGAGAGAGAGGGGCAGTGGGGAGGAGAGGAGGGGAGGGGAGGGGAGGGGGGAAGAAGAGAGAGAGACGGAGTGAGAGAGAGGATGGAGAAATGTAAGGGTTGGAGAGAGAGAGAATGGTGGGAGGGGGGAGTTAGAGGACATCAGATCAGAGCAGATCAGAATATAATGAAAGCAGATTGCACAAAATGGTGAAATGATGTGATCTCATATTAAAAAAAGAAAATTCACAAAATTTTCAGTGGTGGGAGGACCGGGTGACACTGAGGCACCTCACAACACCTGGAGCCCACCGCACAACACCTGGGGCCCACCTCAGGCATGTAGGGCCTGAACGTTGTACTTTGATTCATCGACAGATAGTTATTACACCGGATGATACCGAGGCACAGCACGACACCGCAGCGTCCACTTCAGGCGTGTAAGGCCTGAGCTTTGTACTTTGACCCAGCAAGCATTTATTACAAAGGATAATAGGATGTAGTTTCTGGTTTGTATTTAGCAAAGTCACAATGCGTGCCACCGATGAGTACTTTTGCCTGTGAATTAACACTGTACGTAGTGCAGGTGACTGAACTTCTACATACACGATACCTTGTCATTCACTTCACCTTACCACATTGCTTACTCGGCATTGTCGCGTCATAAAACGACGTGTGTGAACACCGTGGGGCTGCGCCACAGGTTTCCCTTAGAATACCACCCGTCATTGGCCAAACACAAACGTTGCTTCGCTGATGGGAAATACCAGGAAAGGAGTAAGCAAGGAGGGGAGGGAGCGAAGAAGGGGGGGAGGGGGGGGGGGGGATAGCGAGAAGAGTAGGGGGTGGGGTATAATGTCACCACAATCACCGAGTTTGAAGTTGTATTACTTGGAACCTCCTTATCCTTACTCATTAGTAAATGATTATTTCAGTATGCTGGTGTATTTTGTGTCACTCACAGTAAATAAAGTGATTTCAACCATGTTTGGGAAAAATAAATAATTTGACGTCGCCTCTAACTTTCTACGTATCGTGTCGAAATCTGCTTCCCCCCCCCACTTAATGGACGAATTCATCGATATGGCCGAAAGAGGTCACGATCTGGATGTTTATCCTCATCGCCATCTATCTATAATTCCAGTAATCTCTGTGTGTGTGTGTATGTGTGTGTGTGTATGTGTGTGTGTATGTGTGTGTGTATGTGTGTGTGTCTGTGTGTTTGTCTGTGACCGCTGTTTCTCGACAACCACGGGTCCGATATACTTGAAACTTGCCAGGTATATTGCTGGGGACCTGAGGATGTGCCTTTTCAAGGTTTCATATTAATCGGAGAAGTAGTTACCGAGCTATGGCGATTTATTTACCAAACTAATCACAGAACAGGTTGCGGGGTAGGCCAGCCAATCACAGAAGACGTTGTTGCGTAGGCGTGGCCGATGTGAGAGCGCGTGCGCCAATGGTAATTCGAGGCGTAGCGGGCGCCATTTGGAGGAGCTGGGAGGACTCAGTCGTGATAGAGTGAGCCTGAGTGAGTATATCAAGACAAGAACAAGATCTAGAAGGAGGTATGTACGGTGCGATTCATATAATATATTGTTTAGTTATCGTCGATGAGGAATTTGGGGTCGGAATGGGTGATCGGCCTGGGTGACTGGGTCTCGACTAGATGCTGGGCCGCACCAAGGAACGGGCACCCACGTACAGGCACGGCCTAGTGTAATGAATGTGGGGAGTGTTCAGTTACCTAGTTTCTTGTAGAGAGCTCGCCCAGTGGGTAAGGCACTCAAGCAAGCACTCCATTTGAAACCGTTGATAAGGAACCCAAGCGGCTTGGCAAGCGCTTGGTAAATGAGCACACCCATGGATATCTCGACATCGTACAGTATACTGTAGGCCTACATAAAAAACGCCGACAAAATGACAGTTTTTTAAATTAAAGACTTCAAATAATAATCATGACTATTTTCCTTGTAATGAAAACGCACCTTGTCCAGTTTTCAATGCAGTTTAACTGTTTAAAATGTAAATAAACTCAAAGGTGATGTTGAGTGCACGAAAATGGACGTGTACATTTAATATACTTTAAAGTATACGTGTACATTTCAAAGTGTACGTGCACATAACTTATTTAAAGTGTACGTGTACATCATAACTTGTAAAAGAAGTAAAAAAATATCTCTCGGGGATTTCACCGGCCTCCCGAATAATTAATTAAGTATGCAGGCATTTCACTTCCAAGCCGATTTTCGTTTTACTTCACATATGTGAATTACATGTCCAAGCACATGTGTAAAATACAGTTTGAAAATTCGGGTGAAAACCAAAAGGTTTAAAAAAAATGAAAGCCCTTACTATTTTCTTTCCTCTGCATTGTGAGAATGTACCTTCTACGGGGCGGTGTATATTAGACCGCTGCCACGATCGCCCCAAACAAAACATCCATTACCTTGTCACCTCGGCATGAGTTGTAATCAAAATGCACCTCTGTTTCCTCAAAATGGTACCTGTATTTATTGATAGAAAATGCATTGTTTAATCTTAAAATTTACGCCAGACGCTTATGAAGCCAAAGAGCTATGAGGAGAGAAAGAAAATGGTGGCGATATCCGCCCCCCCCGGAGGGAAAGGGCGTCGCCTGGCTAATGAGGGGTGCTTGTGATGCTGAAGGAGGGTAAAGAGGGCGTGGCCCAGAATGGGCGGGGCTAGCAGAGACACAAACTCACACACACACACACACATATATATATATATATTGCAATAAGAGGCTCGGGATGGGAATTGAGAAAAATAACATTGAGAAAAGAAAGGAAAAGGAAAAGAAAAGGGAGATAAGAAGAATTCATATGTGAAATGGGGGGTTGAGAGTGGGGGGAGGGGTGGGTTGTTGCTTATGTATGAGTAATAGATGGTATCTAAACCCCCAAATCCTGTGCTTTTGAACTGTTCACCAAGTCGAAATGAAAGGTGCCAAAGTCCCAAATCACAAAAAGTTCTCAAAAACTGTTTTCGTCTGTTTATGAATGCACAATATACATTCTTTGCTACAACAAGTATGTAGTATTGGGCGTAAGCATAAAGGCCAAAATCTCATGAGCTACAAGTCGTCAGAAGCGAAAAACGACACCTGGCTGAATGTTCTGTTTGGACAATGACAATGTTAGTGTGCGCCCACAGAGAATAGGAGCACATCAACAGAGAACGTAAAGAGAACAGGGCAAGTTGATGTGGTGGCTTTGTGTCGAGGACGTTTCACTGGCATCTTGGAAGTGGTGTATTAAAATCCAGTGGAATGGAGCAGTATTAAGGCTTACAAGCATCGGATAACACTCATTTCATTATCAGATTGTAAGCAAAAACAGAGTTGTCTCAATAATGGCATTCAGGGAGTAAAGTAATTTGTAGGTTCCCCTTGTATGGTCTGTATGTGGCACCAGTCGACGCTTTGTGGGTGACTTTTATGGCATCATGGGCAACTTGTGATCGACACTGAAAAGGCAATACCATCCAAAACCCCCGAAAAGCTTTTAATGCAGGTGCAGATTTGAACAAAGAAATAATTCCAAATAGCTCCATGAAAGATAGACCTGAGCCTCGTCCTGGAGGTGGGGTTGCTATCTTTATTAAAAAAACTCTCTTCCTCACTCGCCCTGCACTGCCCTCTCTCCACCTCACCCCCAGGAATACCTTTGGCTACGGCTTCCCCTTCGCTCCCACCCTTTGTTCATATGTGTGTTGTACCGTCCACCAAACAGTGATGACTCCATCTACATCACGCTGTCTGAGAATATGGACCAACTTCTATCTACCCATCCCAACTCTCTCTTCCTCATATGTGGTGATTCAACTGTCACCATGCCAGTTGGCTGGGTGTGGGTACCACTCTCACCAGCCATGGCTCTTCAGCAAAGGACTTCTGTGACTCACTGGGACTGACACAATCTGTCAATTTCCCGACCCGGATTTCAGTCAACGGAGCATCTTCTCTTCTGTACTTGGTTATGACGAACTTCCCTGAAAATGTCTGCTGCTCTTCTTCTGCTCCAATCGGCTCTTCTGATCATGTGCTTGTTAAAGTGGACATCTCTCTGACCATTCTCAGAGAGCCTCCTCAGTGTCGACGAGTCTGGCATTTCACTCAGGCCAACTGGCACGGTCTTCAAGCAGCCATCAATCATCTGGACTGGTCTCCCATCTCTACCGCTTTTGACATCAACTCATCCTGGGAATTCTTCCAAAGTAAATTGCTCTCTCTCATGCACAGATTTATCCCATCTCGTCTTCAGTTGTCATACCCTTCCTCCCATCCATGGTACACGGATTCTTGTGGTGAGGCTATTGCCCAGAAACAACTTGCTTTCGTCTCCTGGAAAGCATAATCCAACAGAAGGAAATCTCATTTCCTTTCACAAAGCCCGAAACAAGTGTGTGTCTACGCTCAGGAGAGCCAGGAAACAATATCTCTCCATTCTCAGGACCGAACTCTCTTATCTGTCTCCCTCTTCCAAATCCTGGTGGCGTCTGGTCAAATCTGTTTCTGGTGTTTGTTCCCCCTCCATCCCCTCCCTCACCTCAAATGGCCACACGGCTGACTCTGCACGTGAAAAAGCTGAATGCCTCAACTCTGTGTTTGCCTCTAAATCTTGTGTCCCAAACCCATCCCTCTCTGTACCCACTGTACCCAGTCATACCCAGCTGCTCCTGGACTCTGTGTCCTTTCCTCCTGACAAGGTGGAAAGGTTTCTGTCAACCCTCGACTCGGATTCTGCAACTGGACCTGACGGCATCAGCCCACGCATCCTAAAATCCTGTTCTTCCGCTCTTTCACTCCCTCTCTCTGTTCTCTTCACCCTCTCTTTTGCTCAAGGTCATCTTCCATCTGCTTGGAAATCTGCCAACATCACCGCTTTGCACAAAAAAGGTGCAAAAACAGATCCCAGCAACTACAGACCAATCAGCCTTCTCCCAATTATCAGCAAAGTCATGGAATCCATCATTGCTTCAGATATGAAAACTTTCCTCTTCTCCAATGGCTTGATCTCTGATCATCAATTTGGTTTCAGACCTGGACACTCTACTCTGGACATGCTGCTTCTGCTTTCTCAACAATGGACGGAGGTCCTCAATGCCAAACAGGAAATTAGAGCAGTCTCCCTTGACATATCACGTGCCTTCGATACGGTCTGGCACCCCGCTCTGCTCACCAAACTCTCCTCTTTTGGTATCCATGGAAATCTCCACGCATGGCTGGCGGACTTCCGCTCCAGTCGTAGTCAACGTGTGGCCCTGAATGGGTTTGTCTCATCTCCTCTTCCTGTTCAGGCTAGAGTTCCACAAGGCAGTGTTCTGGGCCCTGTGCTTTTTCTGGTCTTCATCAATGATCTCTCTGACTCTCTTGAAAATCCTCTGTATCTCTTTGCTGATGACTCTACTCTCTGTCGCTCCATTCTTCATCCCTCAGATCGGCAGTTTGCAGCCTCCTCACTCTCTGCAGACCTGGACAAAATCACAGACTGGGCAAACAAGTGGAACATGTCTTTCAATCCTGACAAATCTCACACTCTTACGATGTCTCTCCGAAAAGACCGACTGGAAAACCCTCCCATCCACTTTCTGAATAATCCTCTCCAAGAAGTTCTGTCACTCAAGCTTTTGGGTCTCACTATCTGCCATGATCTTTCCTGGGAAAACCACATTTCAAATCTGGCCTCCAAAGCCAGTCGCCGACTGGGCATCCTCTGTCGTGCGAAGTCCTTCCTTGGCACACCTGAGCTCCTCACCACATACAAGGCTTTCATCCGCAGCTCAATGGAATACTGCTCTCCCCTCTGGGCTGGTGCTCCTGCCTCACACCGAGCTCGTCTTCACGCTGTTGAAACCAAAGCATTCTTAATCATTGGAATCTCCCGCGATGAAGCTAACTCCAAGGGCCTCTCACTCACTCACCGCAGGCAGGTTGGTGGTCTTTCCGTCTTCTACCGACTCCTCTCTGGCCTTGCCCCCCCAGCTCTCTCTGGGCTCTGTCCTGCAAATATTCCTACAGGTCGCACAAGATCTGCCTGCAACCCTCTTATGGTCAAACTGCCAAAATCAAGACTGCTCACCTTCACTCCTTCATTCCTCTTTTCTCCCGCCTCTGGAACAAACTCCCTCACTCTCTTCAATTCCACTCCACCCTCCATGTCTTTAAAACAGCTGTTCACCACCATCTCTTATCTTCCCCCATCCAAAACCTTGATCTTTTCTACCCCTGCTAATTTCACCCGAATTCCACTTTTTTGAAATACCAACTTCTGTCCTGGAAGTCCTTGCAGTGTCCATATGTTTTATACCTCTCCAACCTCCCCCCAAGCCCTCTCCCTCCCACAGTTCTCTCGATGTCCCTGCTCTCAAATGTTGTGTTTGTGTCCTTCCCCCTCTCTCACCATCTTGTCTACAGCTCCCCTTATTTTAGGTTCATGTGTCGGTTTGTGTCGGTTTGACTTTTTGTGTGATTAATGTTAGCTCTTTTACGAGCCTCGATCTTGAATACAAAAAAAAAAAAAAAATGGAAGAAGTTTGGAAATACCAGGACTCTTCCTCGAGCTGGCCGCCCGGCCAAACTGAGCAATTGGGGGGAGAAGAGAGGTGACCAAGTAAGAGAGAGAGAGGTGACTTGGTAAGAGAGGTGACCGAGAACCCGATGGTCACTCTGGCTGAGCTCCAGAGATCCTGTGTGGAGATGGGAGAAGCTTAAAAGCCCACAGAATCTTGTTTCTCACAGTCTGAGAGTCCTTTAGGTGCTTTTTGCAAACTCCAACCAGGCTTTTTTTTTTTCTTTTCTTTTTTTGTATACTGAATCGAGGCTCGTGAAAGAGCAAACATTTATTTCACAAACAAATCAAACAGACAAACAAAATATATAAAAAGAGGGAGCGGAAGACAAGATGGGGAGAGAAGGGGAAGCACACAAACACAACATTTGAAAGCAGGGAGTTGTGTGGGAGGGAGAGGGCTTGGGGGGAGGAGGCGTGGGAAGGGGGGGGGGGGGGGTGGGAGAAGTATAAAACACAAGGACACCAAGGACTTCCAGGACAGAAGTTGGTATTTCAAAAAAGTGGATTTGGGGTGAAATTATATATGATTTGGGGGTAGAAAAGATCAAGGTTTTGGATGGGGGAAGATAAGAGATGGTGGTGAACAGCTGTTTTAAAGACCTGGAAGGTGGAGTGGGATTGAAGAGAGTGAGGGAGTTTGTTCCATAGGCGGGAGAAAAGAGGAATGAAGGAGTGAAGGTGAGCAGAGAGTCTTGATTTTGGCAGTTTAACCATAAGAGTGTTGCAGGCAGATCTTGTGCGACCTGAAGGAATATTTGGGGGACAGAGCCCAGAGAGAGCTGGGGGGGAAAGGCCAGAGAGGAGTCGGTAGAAGATGGAAAGACCACCAACCTGCCTGCGGTGAGTGAGTGAAAGGCCCTTGGAGTTAGCTTCATCGCGGGAGATTCCAATGATTCTGAACGCTTTGGATTCAACAGCGTGAAGACGAGCTAGATGTGAGGCAGCAGCACCAGCCCAGAGGGGAGAGCAGTATTCCATTGAGCTGCGGATGAATGTGGTGAGGAGCTATGGTGTGCCAAGGAAGGGCTTCGCACGACGGAGGATGCCCAGTCGGCGACTGGCTTTGGAGGCCAGATTTGAAATGTGGTTTTCCCAGGAAAGATCATGGCAGATAGTGAGACCCAAAAGCTTGAGTGACAGAACTTCTTGGAGAGGATTATTCAGAAAGTGGAAGGGAGGGTTGTCCAGTCGGTCTTTTCGGAGAGACATCGTAAGAGTGTGAGATTTGTCAGGATTGAAAGACATGTTCCACTTGTTTTCCCAGTCTGTGATTTTGTCCAGGTCTACAGAAAGTGAGGAGGCTGCAGACTGCTGATGTGAGGGATGAGGAATGGAGCGACAGAGAGTAGAGTCATCAGCAAAGAGATAGAGAGGATTTTCAAGAGAGTCAGAGAGATCATTGATGAAGACCAGAAAAAGCACAGGGCACAGAACACTGCCTTGGGGAACTCCAGCCTGAACAGGAAGAGGAGATGAGAGAAACCCATTCAGGGCCACATGTTGACTACGACTAGAGAGGAAGTCCACCAGCTATGCGTGGAGATTTCCCTGGATACCAAAGGAGGAGCGTTTGGTGAGCAGAGCGGGGTGCCAGACTGTATCGAAGGCACGTGATATGTCAAGGGAGACAGCTCTAATTTCCTGTTTGGCATTGAGGACCTCCATCCATTGTTGAGAAAGCAGAAGCAGCATGTCCAGAGTAGAGTGTCCAGGTCTGAAACCAAATTGATGATCAGAGATCAAGCGATTGGAGAAGAGGAAAGATTTCATATCCGAAGCAATGATGGATTCCAGGACTTTGCTGATAATTGGGAGAAGGCTGATTGGTCTGTAGTTGCTAGGATCTGTTTTTGCACCTTTTTTGTGCAAAGCGGTGATGTTGGCTGATTTCCAAGCAGATGGCAGATGACCTTGAGCAAAAGAGAGGGTGAAGAGAACAGAGAGAGGGAGTGAAAGAGTGGAAGAACAGGATTTTAGGACCTGTGGGCTGATGCCGTCAGGTCCAGTTGCAGAATCAGTGTCGAGGGTTGACAGAAACCTTTCCACCTTGTCAGGAGGAAAGGACACAGAGTCCAGGAGCAGCTGGGTAAGACTGGGTACAGTGGGAACAGAGAGAGATGGGTTTGGGACACAAGATTTAGAGGCAAACACAGAGTTGAAGCATTCAGCTTTTTCACGTGTCTTTCATGTCTAAACTTTCATGTGTCTTTCACCGAGGAGAGGCTTCCGTCTGGCCACTCTGCCATAAATCCCAGATCGGTGGAATGTTGCAGTGATGGTTGTCCTGGAAGTTCCTTTCATCTCCACACAGGATCTCTGGAGCTCAGCCAGAGTGACCATCGGGTTCTTCGTCACCTCTATTACCAAGGCCCTTCTCGCCCGATTGCTCAGTTTGGCCGGGCGGCCAGCTCTAGGAAGAATCCTGGTTGTTCCAAACTTCTTCCATTTTAGAATTATGGAGGCCACTGTGCTTTTGGGAACCTTCAATGCAGCAGAATTTTTTTTGTAGGCTTCCCCAGATATGTGCCTCGACACAATCCTGTCTGAGCTCTGCAGGCAGTTCCTTCGACCTCATGGCTTGGTTTTTGCTCTGATATGCATTGTCAGCTGTGAGACCTTATATAGACAGGTGTGTGCCTTTCCAAATCATGTCCAATCAATTCAATGTACCACAGGTGGACTCCAATAAAAGTGTAGAAACATCTCAAAGATGATCAAGAGAAATGGGAGGCACCTGAGCTAATTTTCAAGTGTCATAGCAAAGGGTCTGAATACTTATGTCAATGTGATATTTCAGTTTTTCCTTTTTAATAAATCTGCAAAACTTTCTAAAATCCTGTTTTCTCTTTGTCATTTTGGGGTATTGAGTGTAGATTGATGAGGGAAAAATGAATTTAAACGATTTCAGCATAATGCTGCAACATTACAAAATGTGAAAAAAGTGAAGGGGTCTGAATACTTTCTGAATGCACTGTATATAAGTTCAAAACACACCTGGTCACAAGTGTACCGCACTGACCGGGTCCTCAGTCGAGGTCCTCAGCATCATCCCGTTTCGGTCCTTCAACCTCGATACGGTCAGCTAAGGTGGGCCAGCAGGGGCACATACACATCCATATGCAGCAACTACACATGGATGCGTACATACCCTCACCCCCAGCCAGTGCGAACGCAGACTACAACAACAACAACACCTCCACATCCAGAATCCACAGCACCAAACAAACATGGTGGAACACTCAAACACCCACCTTTATACCCTTCACCACTCACCAACAAAACACACCAGATCATTCATACACACACATCCACACACATCCACACACACACAACACCAACCAACCACCTACCCTTACAACAAAAACTACTCATCATAGAAAAACATACACTTGTGCAAAAATTCATTCTTGCAAAAACACACACCCTCACCCACTCACTCACTCACATGCACAACATAAGAAATAATAAATAGTAACAGAAAAAAAAAGGAAAAAAAAACACACACAACCAAACACCTATAGCTGGGCGGCTTAGCTAAAAAATTCGGATCGATTGTGCCTTTTCCCTTAAAAGCATGAAACTTGGCACATGGCTAGAATACCCGAAAAGAAAGATTTTTAGTCCAGGGGGCATCCACAATTTCACCCCATATGGCGGCCATCTTGAAATCCAAGATGGCCGTCATACAAGACCTATTTTGATGAATATCT
Source organism: Myxine glutinosa (assembly GCF_964187855.1). Taxonomy (NCBI): domain Eukaryota; kingdom Metazoa; phylum Chordata; class Myxini; order Myxiniformes; family Myxinidae; genus Myxine; species Myxine glutinosa. The sequence goes on from NC_136270.1 coordinate 78,337,919, forward strand.
CCATAATTAGAACAGATATCAAAATGGTTGCAGTGCCTACACCTACATTTTTAGGGTCTAGGAATCCAATGGCAACATAAAATATTCAATAGTATATGGCAGCCATCTTGAAATCCAAGATGGCCGCCATAACAGACCTGTTTTGATGAATATCTCCATAATTAGAACAGCTATCTAAATGGTTGCAGTGCCTACACCTACATTTTTAGGGTCTAGGAATCCAATGGTAACATAAAATATTAAGCAGTATGTGGCGGCCATATGAAAATATTAATTTTGCATAGTATCATGCAAACTGGGAAAGCACATAAATACTCTTACCAGGTTGGCATTCTTCTGTGATTTAAAGCGTCTATGAAAGTAATTATTTTTTTAACGCTGATGCCAATTTTCTGGGTCAATGATCAAATGAAAACATAGAATATTGGTTAATGTGTAGCATCACAAGATGGCCACCATCTAGGGACCATTTTTATTCACGTCGTATTATGTAATGCATCAGAGTATTGTAAGATATTCAGGCCTAGGTTTTGGTTCAGTGGTCAAGAAATCTCTGACTGACAGAGACATTCCACATTCAATCCACATTCAAGACTGACAGACGTGTTCGGGAGTGTGCTGCACTTGTAGAAGACGATGACTTGCTAAGACATCTCAGCGGTGGAGATATGATTGCACTGGAATCAAAATACCATGCGAAGTGCCTAGCATCTCTATATTATCGTGCATCCACCATTCAAACAGAGCAAGCACCAGCAGACTATCGCGATAACATGCGCCACAGCACTGCATTTGCAGAACTTGTGACATTCATTGAAGAGAGCCGCTTCGAGGACCCCGCCACTGCTCCAGTATTTAAGCTAGCTGACCTTTCAAATCTGTATTCTTCACGGCTGGAACAACTGGGTATCAAGCATGAAAGCCGCATACATTCTACAAAGCTCCAGCAGAGAATTCTTTCCCGTTTTCCTGATATGAGAGCGACTAAAAAGGGCAGAGATATTTTGTTAGTCTTTGATGAGGACATCGGGCATGCCTTAGCGAAGGTGTGTAAACAGGACAGCGATAGTGATGCAATCCACCTTGCTCGGGCAGCTGAAATCGTCCGCCGACAGTTGTTTGATAAGTGTAAGCCATTTGATGGTTCATTTTGTGAAACATGTCAGGAGGAATCTGTGCCTGATTTGCTGGTATCGCTAGTCAACATGATTCTAGAGGGTCCAAGTATTAAGGACCAGGCATTCCAACCTTCCAGTCCAGCTGCACTAAGCTTAGCACAGCTTCTTAAGTTCAATGCTGGAAAGCATGTCCGCAAGCAAAAGGATAAATCCACCTATGTAAGACACAGTCAGGAACGGGAAACCCCAGTGCCAATTTATGTTGGGTTGAAGTTGCGTGCAGAAACTAGGAAAAGAGAGTTGGTCGAAAAGCGATCCCAACTTGGTGTCAGCATTTCGTATGATAGGGTTCTTCAGATATCTACCGAAATGGGGAATAGTGTTTGCCGGCTATGCAGATTGGAACAGGTCGTGTGTCCACCTAAACTTAAGGGGAACCTGTTCACTACATCTGCCGTTGACAACATAGATGTCAATAAGAGCTCGACAACAGCAAAAGACCATTTCCATGGAACTGGCATCTCATTATTCCAGCATCCAAAGGAACATGATGAGGGTACTGATCGTGGAAGAGATGGCTGCCATATAGATGGCTGCCATATACTATTGAATATTTTATGTTGCCATTGGATTCCTAGACCCTAAAAATGTAGGTATAGGCACTTCAACCATTTTGATATCTGTTCTAATTATGGAGATATTCATCAAAACAGGTCTTGTATGACGGCCATCTTGAATTTCAAGATGGCCGCCATATGGGGTGAAATTGGAGATGCCCCCTGGACTAAAAATCTTTCTTTTGGGGTATTCTAGCCATGTGCCAAGTTTCATGCTTTTAAGGGAAAAGGCACAATTCATCAGTTAAGCAGCCCCACTACTACCCTTACCGACATGCACCACTCATGCAAACCTTTCAAAACCATTCATGCAAAACCACACCCATTCATGACCCACTCCTGCAACACACACACACACACACACACCTCCATTTCTCTTCCACATCACTTCCTCTTTGGGCTGAAATGAACCACAACCCACAACCCCAACCTACACCATTTGACGTGCCTCCATAAACTTCCTCCATATCCAAAGTGAGCCTTTTAAGGCAACCTGGGCCACCTTATCACACATCCTCCTTCTTTCTGCCCCCACACACTCCAAGCCGAGCAAGAAATGCAGAAAAGGAATTGCCAATATACCCTCTGCACCCCACCTCAAATGGCTGACACGAAACTCGCCAAACCTTCTCCCGGCTGTCAGCCTCCAGCTCACTGTACTTTCCTCTCTTCCTCTCGTGCACCTCCTCCATGTTCTCTTCCCAAGGTACAGACAATTCCCCTAAGATGACCTGTCTTGTTGCACCTGACCAAATGACAATGTCAGGCCGCAACCTTGTCACACAGAACTCCTCTGGGAATACCAATCGTGGCTTTAGGTCTGCCACCACCTGCCAATCACAAGCATCTGACAGCCCTCTTGCTTTCCACCTCCTCATCTTTCCACCTCTTACCACTTGGCCCTCTTTGACAAACCACACCTCTCCCCCATCAGTCTCCTTCTCCACTCTTCTCTCTCTCGACCTCAGCACCTCTTGTTGCACCATCTGCACCACCACCGCCAGCACCTGATCATGTCGCCACCTGTATTGTCCTGCTGCCAATGCTCCTGAGCATGCACTCAGTGCATGCTGCACCGTTCCCACACCTCCACACAAATAACATCTCTCCTCTGCAACCTCTGATTGGCAGGTGGTGGCTGCAACAACCTCCACAATCTCAAGTTTACTGGTGACGGAAGCACATCATACGTTGCCCGCAACAGGAAACTCAACAATATTGGCTCCATCCTCCAAATCTCTTGCCACTTCAATATCCTCACCCGCACACCTTCCCACTTAGTCCAAGCACCTTGCTGTGCCTGACCGACTGCTTTCACATATCTCCCCTCCTCCTCCTTTCTTCTCACCTCCCTCTCAACCATCTTCCTCCTCTCTTTCACACATGCCTTTCCCCATCGCTCATGCTCCATCCACCCCAAGCCATGCTTCCCGTGCTGTACCATCCCCACGACCTCCTCCTGTTGCAACCGCTCCTCCATCTCGTCCAACTCTGCTCTTGCATTCCACTTCCGACTTCCCTTCTTCTCTGGGAGAGCATTCTTTACCACTGAATCGCTAGAATCCCGCAACATCATGAACTCCCGCACCCTCACCACTTTAAACTCCTCGGTTAATGATGTCAAGGGAAACTGGAGTTTTCCACCCTGACCATAAAAGGCAATGTTCGTCAAACAGCGTGGCACACCCAACCACCTCCTCACAAACCCGCTCACCACAACCTCCATCCTCTCTACATGCCCAATCGCAATATCATACATCATCAATGGCCACAATACTCGTGGCATCAATCCAAACTTAAAACACCATACCTTCAACTTACCTGGCAAACCACATCCATCAATCCTCTTAATACCTCTGAAAAGCTTGTTTCTGACCGCCTCCACTCTTTCCACATCATTCAACTCCACTGTATACCATCTTCCCAAACTCTTCACAGGGGCCTCTACCAATGATGGAACCACCTCCCCTCCCAATTCAAACCTGTGCATGCTATCCACCACTCCTCGTCTCACGACCACACTCCTCAACTTTCTTGCTTTAAATCCCATTCTTGCCCACCGCATCAACCTTTCCAGTCGTCCCAGTACCTCTACTGCTGCATCAGATGTAGATAAATGTTAGCTCTTTCACGAGCCTCGATCCTGTATATATATATATAAAACCAATGGAAGCAGTTTGGAACAACCAGGACTCTTCCTAGAGCTGGCCGCCAGGCCAAACTGAGCAATCGGAGGAGAAGGGAGGTGACCAAGTAAGAGAGAGAGAGGTGACTTGGTAAGAGAGGTGACCAAGAACCCGATGGTAACTCTGGCTGAGCTCCAGAGATCCTGTGTGGAGATGGGAGCAGCTTAAAAGCCCACAGAATCTTGTTTCTCACAGTCTGAGATTCCTTTAGGTGCTTTTTTGCAAACTCCAAGCGGGCTTTCATGTGTCTTTCACAGAGGAGAGGCTTCTGTCTGGCCACTCTGCCATAAATCCCAGATCGGTGGAATGTTGCAGTGATGGTTGTCCTTCTGGAAGTTTCTCCCATCTCCACACAGGATCTCTGGAGCTCAGCCAGAGTGACCATCGGGTTCTTGGTCACCTCTCTTACCAAGGCCCTTCTGCCCCGATTGCTCAGTTTGGCCGGGCGGCCAGCTCTAGGAAGAATCCTGGTTGTTCCAAACTTCTTCCATTTAAGAATTATGGAGGCCACTGTGCTCTTGGGAACCTTCAATGCAGCAGAATTTTTTTTGAAGGCTTCCCCAAATTTGTGCCTCGACACAATCCTGTCTGAGCTCTGCAGGCAGTTCCTTCACCCTCATGGCTTGGTTTTTGCTCTGATATGCATTGTCAGCTGTGAGACCTTATACAGACAGGTGTGTGCCTTTCCAAATCATGTCCAATCAATTGAATTTACCACATGTGGACTCCAATCAAGATGTAGAAACATCTCAATGATGATCAAGAGAAATGGAAGGCACCTGAGCTAAATTTCAAGTGTTATAGCAAAGGGTATGAATACTTATGTCAATGTGATACAGTATTTCAGTTTTTTCTTTTTAATAAATTTGCAAAACTTTCTAAAATCCTGTTTTCTCTTTGTCATTATGGGGTATTGAGTGTAGATTGAGGGAAAAAATGAATTTAAACGATTTCAGCATAAGGCTGCAACATAACAAAATGTGAAAAAAGTGAAGGGGTCTGAATACTTTCTGAATGCACTGTTGATATATATATATATATATATATATATATATATATATATATATATATACACGACATCCATTTTTCCGTTCTCCAACCTATAGCTTTGTCTTTTAAAAAACTCAACGTTTCGGCCAGCAACCCAGCGTGCGCCGGGCCTCCACTAGCCTTCATCAAGAGAAGTTCTCTTGTTCACCTCCTACCAGATATACCTGGGGGGAGTGGTGGGCCTATTCTATCAACCAATCACAAAGCTGTGTTGCGAGACCTCGTGACCATAGACCCATGATCGGCTTATGTTGCAAGTGTTTTGTGTGTGTTTGAGCGGTGTATTGTGTTTTGCCGTCCCTGCTGCTTGTGTCGGCTTTGTCCCACATTGTCTTTGTCCTCCTCCCAGCATCGGTGTCTCTCTGGTGTATTTATGCATGAGAGGTCCGTATGCCTGTGGTAAGGCCACAGTCTCCTCTGTCAATGGTGCCCTCGTTTGGCCAGTGTGCCAGGCCTCCAGTATTCGCCTCCTGGCCCGGTTCGGGGATGCCGCCAGCACGTTCACATTGTCCCATAGAGGAACATGGCCCGCCCTTATTCCATGCTTGGCGATAGCAGATCTTTCTGGGTGATTACACTCAAAGGCCTTGTGGTGTTCATTAATGCGCTGGCCTAAGGTTCTTCCAGTCTCGCCTATGTATTCTCCACCACAGTCACATGGAATGGTGTATACCACACCTGTGCAATCATTCTTCAGTCTTTTGTCTTTGACCTTGGTCAGTGCACGTCTCTAGGTGTCCGGTTGGTCGTTAACCCTCACCCCGACCGGTATCAAAATCCTGCCAATCCTTTGAGATACCCGTGGCACAAATGGTAGCACGCAGAAGCCCTTAGGTGGTTCCTGTGGCACGTCCTGGGTTCCTGGAGCCGCCAGTACCATTTCATTTTTTGGGCAGAGGTGGTCTGGGTAGCCATTGGCTTTCAATACCCATTTGAGATGCTTGATCTCTCTCCTTTTGCCCTTAAAGGTGAACGGTATATTCCTTGCCCTTTTTACGAGTGTATTCACCACAGCTCTTTTATGGTGCAGTGGATGGCAAGACGTGAAATCGAGGTAACGCTCGGTCTGGGTGGGTTTCCTATAGAATGCGGTACTTAAGCTTCCATTGAGGTTCCTCCTCACCAAGACGTCCAAAAATGGAAGCGACCCATCCTGTTCTCCCTCACAGGTGAATTTGATGGAAGGAAACGTTCCACTGATGCCCTCCTGGATTGCATTAACAGCCGTGCTGGGCAGATGACAAAAGTGTCATCGACATAGCGGTACCAGACACGTGGCTGTATTGGGAGGGATGGGATGGTGCGTGTCTCCAGCTCTTCCATCACCATATTGGCAACCACCGCAGACACCGGGGAGCCCATCGCAGTGCCGAACACCTGTTTGTAAAATGTGCTGTCAAAGACGAAATAGGTGGAAGACAGACAAGTGCTGAGGAGGTCATATACGTCATCAACATTGAACTTGTCGGCGGCCTGTTTCCAGCAATCATCCTCCATTAGCCTCTGTCTCGCCACATCAACCGCCAGGGTTGTGGGCACGTTTGTGAATAACGAAATGACGTCAAAGGACACCATGGATTCGTGTGGATGGATCGTGGTGTGTGTTATTTTATCCACAAACTCGGAGCTGTTGCGCAATCCTAGGTCGGTTTTTCCCACGAGGTACTTTAGTATATCAGCCACGAACTTTGAGTTTGTGGATAAAATAACACACACCACGATCCATCCATACGAATCCATGGTGTCCTTTGACGTCATTTCGTTATTCACAAACGTGCCCACAACCCTGGCGGTTGATGTGGCGAGACAGAGGCTAATGGAGGATGATTGCTGGAAACAGGCCGCCGACAAGTTCAATGTTGATGACGTATGTGACCTCCTCAGCACTTGTCTGTCTTCCACCTATTTCGTCTTTGACAGCACATTTTACAAACAGGTGTTCGGCACTGCGATGGGCTCCCCGGTGTCTGCGGTGGTTGCCAATATGGTGATGGAAGAGCTGGAGACACGCACCATCCCATCCCTCCCAACACAGCCACGTGTCTGGTACCGCTATGTCGATGACACTTTTGTCATCTGCCCAGCACGGCTGTTAATGCAATCCAGGAGGGCATCAGTGGAACGTTTCCTTCCATCAAATTCACCTGTGAGGGAGAACAGGATGGGTCGCTTCCGTTTTTGGACGTCTTGGTGAGGAGGAACCTCAATGGAAGCTTAAGTACCGCATTATATAGGAAACCCACCCAGACCGAGCGTTACCTCGATTTCACGTCTTGCCATCCACTGCACCATAAAAGAGCTGTGGTGAATACACTCGTAAAAAGGGCAAGGAATATACCGTCCACCTTGAAGGGCAAAAGGAGAGAGATCAAGCATCTCAAATGGGTATTGAAAGCCAATGGCTACCCAGACCACCTCTGCCCAAAAAATGAAATGGTACTGGCGGCTCCAAGAACCCAGGACGTGCCACAGGAACCACCTAAGGGCTTCTGCGTGCTACCATTTGTGCCACGGGTATCTCAAAGGATTGGCAGGATTTTGAGACCGGTCGGGGTGAGGGTTAACTACCAACCTATATACACCTTGAGACGTGCACTGACCAAGGTCAAAGACAAAAGACTAAAGAATGATTGCACAAGTGTGGTATACACCATTCCATGTGACTGTGGTGGAGAATACATAGGCGAGACTGGAAGAACCTTAGGCCAGAGAATTAATGAACACCACAAGGCCTTTGAGTGTAATCACCCAGAAAGATCTGCTATCGCCAAGCATGGAATAAGGGCGGGCCATGTTCCTCTATGGGACAATGTGAACGTGCTGGCGGCATCCCCGAACCGGGCCAGGAGGCGAATACTGGAGGCCTGGCACACTGGCCAAACGAGGGCACCATTGACAGAGGAGACTGTGGCGTTACCACAGGCATACGGACCTCTCATGCAGAAATACACCAGAGAGACACCGATGCTGTGAGGAGGACAAAGACAAAGTGGGAGAAAGCCGACACAGGCAGCAGGGACGGCAAAATACAATACACCGCTCAAACACACACAAAACACTTGCAACATAAGCCGATCATTAGTCTATGGTCACGAGGTCTCGCAAACACAGCTTTGTGATTGGTTGATGGAATAGGGCCACCCCTCCCCCCAGGTATATCTGGGAGGAGGTGAACAAGTGAACTTCTCTTGATGAAGGCTAGTGGAGGCCCAGCGCACGCTGGGTTGCTGGCCGAAACGTTGAGTTTTTTAAAGACAAAGCCATAGGTTGGAGAATGGAAAAATGGATGTCGTGGATATAATTCCCAACCGCCGTTCATTACTTTATGTATATATATATATATATATATATATATATATATTGTTACGGTTTTTAGAACCTTCACTAGTAAATTTTAATAAACTAGGGCATGCCCGTACTATATATATATCTAAAATTATATCCCCCCCCTCTATTTACATGAAATGGTTTGGTCCAAAGCGAACGGCTTGCGAGTACGGTGACAATCCCCCCCCCCTCTATTTACATGAAATGGTTTGGTCCAAAGCGAATGGCTTGCGAGTACGGTGACAATCCCCCCCCTCTATTTACATAAAATGGTTTGGTCCAAAGCGAACGGCTTGCGAGTACGGTGACAATCCCCCCCCTCTATTTACATGAAATGGTTTGGTCCAAAGCGAACGGCTTGCGGAGTTTGGTAAAGAAATCGCCATAGCTCGGTAACTACTTGTCCGATTAATATGAAACCTTGAAAAGGCACATCCTCAGGTCCCCAGCAATATACCTGGCAAGTTTCAAGTATATCGGACCCGTGGTTGTCGAGAAACAGCGGTCACAGACAAACATACAAACATACAAACATACAAACATACAAACATACACACAGAGATTACTGGAATTATAGATAGATGTATCCCTTATAAATGTCCCCCTGTAGATATCCCCATCAATTGGCTGGTTAAAAATCGCACCCGAGTTAGTGCATGAACAACACGTAGCAAACCATAGGACCTCCGTAGTTATCTCATTATTATGTGTTTCAGTTAAGGATCTGTTCCCAGTAGTTGAATCTGCGTTGCATTAATCAAATAAAAGTAGGCCCATTTTCCCTTCAAAAGCGGTGTGATTGGTTTTCTAACCCCACCAGCCGCCATTAGCCATGCGGTCCAGCCGAGGAAGAAGGGGGCCGAGCCGCCAGATCACGGGCGTGGCACGTCGACTCGTCATCGGAGGTGGAGTCAGTAAGCCCTTACCGGCCAACCAGCACCGCGGTGAGCCAACCGGTAGGCGTGCTCTCGGAGCCCGCGGATTGATTTGCAACACGGTAATATAAGCGCGGGCGCGAAGCTTTTTTACAGGGAAGGTACGAGTTTTATGAGTTGGAAGGGAGTTGGATGAAGGAGGCAGAGAGAGACGAAGCTGCGTGGAGCTCTGTGACAAGCTGCTTCAAAAAGCCCTACCGCGTGAAACGACTACGTGTACCTGCCGCTGGCTGCTCGCTTCAAGCCCGGAGCGTGGACCTGGAGCGGACCTCCTTGCTGTGCCCTGCCGAACATACCAGCCCTGTTGTCCCACCTTGACCTTCTCCTTCTTCCAGTGATTCCTGCCTGCTATTCCCTTGTCGTGTAAGTCTGTTGTCTGTCCTTTTTGTTGTCTGGGGTATAATATAAGACTGTTTTAAGGTTTGCCCTGTGTATCTGCTTTTTCCTCCTTGTAAATGCCTTTCTTTCGTTTCCTCTTTTAGTATAGAAATAAACCTGTGTTCTTCCTTTACCCTTGTTGGTTCTTTGGCTTCCTCTCATCAGATCGCTTTAGTCCCTTCTTTCCATTGAGTACCTGTGGCACGATTTGGCCAACGCTAGGAATCGGGTTTAGTCAATTGATAACGGCTCGAACCGCGGATTGCTAAACCGCTCGGCAAATACCATCTTGTCCATGGTTCGAGCGGTACTTGTCTCCCTGTTTGCGGAGGGATTGGTGAAGGTATTCGGGAGAACACCTTGACCAATAACCCTGATCAATTCCACCCCACAAAAGAGCGTTACAAGTACCAGGACCAGAGACGGCCAGCCTAACGGGCCTAGGGGATTAACCCCCCTCCCCCCTTGCTAAGGAGAGTGCCGTCTCTGAGAACCGTAACAATATATATATATGTCTATATATATATCTTTTTGTTTGTTTTTTTGTTTGTTTGTTTGTATGTTTGTTTGTTTGACTGCGCGCGCTAATCTACTGAATGGTGAAAGATAGGAGGAAACCTCGCGTACAAAAAATGTCGGGACAGGCCCCGGGAAGGTTTTAGGCTAGGTGCCGAGGCCGGTCGAGGCCCACCTCGGCCGGGCTGGGCCCATTTCGCAATTAAAAGCTGAGCTGAATTATAGTAGTCAATCTTCTATGGCCGCGAGTAAAAGCTGAATTATAGTAGTAAATTCATTCAAAAAGAACCAAAAATGTCAGGACAGGCCCGGGTAAGGTTATAGGCTAGGTGGTGAGGCCAGTCGAGGCCAGTCGAAGCCGCATCGGCCGGGCTGGTCCCATTTCACAATTAAAAGCTGAGCTGAATTATAGTAGTAAATTCATTCAAAAAGAACCCGGGCACGCCATATATATATGTATATATATATATATATATATATATATATATATATATATATATATATATATATACATATATATATATATATTGTTGCGGATATGAGGACTGTATTTTTTTGATTGTGTGCTTTATTATTATTATTATTGTTTATTCTGCGCCCCCTACCTCCGGAGCTGTGTAAAGGTGAAAGGGCATCCCATAATTAGTCCACAAGCATACACGTCAGCCAATAATAGAATACCCCTGTTTGATAGTTATATCTTATTCTGTGTTTTAGGGTAAGGCTGTGTCTCCCATTAATTGAAGTACTCCATTGCACCAGTGAAAGAGAATAGATCCCCTTTCATTCCCATCCCCACAATCTCCATTTCCTTTCACATCCCCTTTTGTCATTGCCGAGTCTCGATTGCCAATTACCTCCCCTCCAAAACCACCATTGACCAAGTGCTCGGGTCGGGGAAGAGGGGCGTGCCCGCCCGTCGTCATCAAGGGGGGAGCCAGAGGGTCGCATGACCAACCAGGGCCGAGGTGAGCACACGGATGGGCGTGTCCTGAAGGCCGGCGGCTTGATCGCTGGAGGCGCTATAAAGGCGCGCGCGCAAGAAGCGTTGGGTGTTCAGTTGGGGGTCAGCAAGTGGCGTCGGTGGTCAGTTGGTTGCGTTGGTTGCGGTGAGGAGTCGGTGGTGGTGGTCAGTGGTTGCGTTGGTTGTGGTGAGGAGTCGGTGGTGAGGAGTGAGTGGACCAAGAAAGAGTTGAGGGTTTGGACCAGACGAGTGAGACAAGTCCTGGGAAAGCAGCGGAGGCCACAGCAGCAACAACACCCAACAGCCACTTGGGGCCTGGACGGCGGTTTTGAGCAAGGCCGTGAAGGAACGGCGGCTGCTAAACGCGCCGATCGTGCTGCAGGACCCCCTTGGACCTTCCTCTCCCTCCAGCCATCCACCTCCTGCCTTTCCACCCTTCTTGTGTACGTGAGTTTGTTTTGTTTGTTCTGTCCCTGGGTTAAATAAGTCTGTATAAGCTAGTATTTGCACTGTGTCACCTGCGTCTTATGTGTTGTAAATAAACGTGACTGCTTTCTTTTTGCTTGTGTGTATAATAAACCCAATTACTCTTCTGTCCGTCTTCTCGTTTTATTCCTTTTCCTCTTTGCATTTCGTCGTTTTAGAGTTTTCCAGATTGGGCAGCTGCGGTGCGATACGGCCAAAGTTCTGGGTGAATTGGGTGAGTCGGGGAACAACTGTTCGGTCGCGGAGCCTTCGCTCGGCAAAGTAACATCTAAACCGCGATCAGTAACAATTGGTTGTCAGGAGTTGGGATTCGGACCTGGGACTAAATTTGTTAGGCCCAAAGTTTGGAACACCAATTGTGTTATTACAGTAACAATTGGTGTCGGGAAGTGGGATTGGACCCGAAGTGCGCTTAACGCGCTCAAAATTACAAAATACCGAAATTGCTTTTGTTTTACAAAACCCGAATTTTGAAATCGCGCCATGGCTGGTCAAGGTGACGGGATGCCGGTGGGAGAGATAGACGGGGTAGAATCGACCCAGGACCTCGGGGAAATGTATGTGGAGGAAGGAGAGGAGGAGAACATTGGCAATGTGGTTGAGGGGGTATCAGACGCACAAAATGGCGCTCTCGCGCACGAGGTTGGGGCAGCTGCGGCCGCACCCTTTGTACTACCAACGGTGCTCCAAATGCAAGCCTTCATGGTCCAAATCATGGTGGAAATACAGAAAGAAAACGCTAATAATGAGCGAATAATAAACGGAATGAGGGCCGATAGGGAGGAAATGGAGCAGAGGGACAGAGACCGCAGGTTGGGCGAAAAGGTCCCAAGGGTGCACGAGGAGGTAACGCGGGTCGAGAAGCACTGGTTGAACGAAGCGGAGAAAAGCACGGGTACAATGACCGGGGTAGAAATCGCGACCCGGGGTTTGGAAAAGCCGGCGACCGATGAGGTAGAGGGAATTTTATTAAAGCCAACGGTCGTCGAGGTGAACAAAGAAATTATGGGTATAGTTGAAATTGGAGAGACCGGGGACTTAAAGTTAAAAGAGCAACAATCGGAGGAAGGAATGGAAATTGCTCAAAGTCTAAATGCACATCCTGATGCCGTACTTGCTAATCCGTATAAAGATTTGCAGGTTTTGGTGCAGGGAGGAAGAAGAACCCCGAAGGTGAGACGTGCTGTGTATTGTGCGGGGAGATTTTGTAAGAGGATGTTTGGCGACAAAAGAATTTTCGCACGCTTGGGATCGAGGAAGCATCCGGGCGTTGGTGAAGGGTCCTGTGTGAGTGGAAATGGCACGCGTGGGAGGAAAAAGTGTGCGTCGGCGAGTGGGTGTGTTATAAAGTGTGGGAGCGAAACCGAGTGTGAGCGAGAATGCACGTCGGTGTGTACGGAGTGTACGTGCGAGGGTGAGAGTGACACGAGGAGTGAGTTGGTGGTGGAGCGGGTGCGAGAATGCACGCTTGGAATGGTAGAGGGTGTGCGAGGAAGCACACCTGGGGGGGTGGTAGCGCGAGTGTGGGAGAGCCCATCCGAGCGCGTTAGTGGGTGGATGCAAGAGTGCACACCCATGGTGAGTGTTACGGAGGACGTAACGGAGGAGAGGTGTGGACCGAGGTGTGCGAGCGGCGAGTGTGCGCAAGAGTGTGCGCGAGAGGTGTGGGTTGTAACAGGGAGTGCGTTGGTGGAATGTACGGACGGCGTTGGAACGCCGGGTTTTGTGAGGGTGAAAGGGGTAGCGTATGCGTGTGAGCATGCAAGTGAAGCATCGACGGTAACCGGGTTAGCGGTTAGGGCGACGGATAGCCGATGCAAGCGCTCGGGGCGCGGGGTGCTTTGTTGGGTGCGGGGCCCGGCGCGGATCGAAGCTGCGTCGTTTCTCTTCGAAGCGTCGTTGCCGATTCGGGCTTGGCCCCGCCCCGCACGGTCGAGTCCGGGCCTTGGCGGGCGAGGCGACCGGTCTGGTTCAAGGGCGAGTGGGAGGAAGCGGTACGGTGCCCCCTCGTGGGGACGGGGTTCCGACCGGGGGAGATTGAGCCATCGGGCCCGGGACCGCAAGGTGCCGCGCCGAGATGGTGCGTGGAACCTCGGTCCAACCAAACCACCTCCCTTGAACCGAAAGCCGGACGGATTCAACCTGCAGGTGACCAAACCACCCGAATTCATTGCTCGGCTTTACGAACCGAGTTTAATGATGTCACGACGCATCGAGGCTAGGATATAGCGGACTGTGAGGATGGTGATAGTGATAGTGTTTTGATCCGAAATTTAGAAAAGTGAATAGAATTGGCGGTAAATAGAAAATTTTTGATTGGTTGAAATTTGGTGTGCAAAATTGATAGTGGGACCTCCCCGATGTGGTGGGATGGCAACTCTGTCATCCCTCACAAAAGGGGGGGCAAAGGAGCACTAGGTTTATGGGGTATATGGCAGTGAAAACTAGCCCGGGTGGGTTAGGATATTGTGTGTAGGGCCCTAGAAGATGACATTAGGTAACGTTAAGGTTAGATAGTGACAAGGATACCTGTAGTGGGGACGCAGGTAGATTAGCGTGGATGATAATGACGTGGGAGCGCAATAGTTTAAAGGGGCGACTGGGAAGCGCAAGTTTCAGAGGGGAGTAGTTAGCTGAGATGATGCCGTGTGTTTGAAGATTGAACAGGTGTGATTGAACAGGTGTGATTGCACAGGTGTGCAACTGAACAGGTGTGTGGAGCAGTGTATGAGTGAGTGATGGTGATGTGTGTTGTGTTGACCAACTGGTCCAGGAAGAGGAGGAGGGTGCAGGTGGCACCAGGTGATTGCACAGGTGTGCAACAACAGGTGTATGTGGCTGTGTGGAATAAATGGTAGTGTGGAATAAATGGAGTATTGGAATGGATGGTCGTGGAGTGAGTATGGTGGAAATTGTGGAGTGGAGTGGATGGTGCGAAGGTGTGAATGATGGAAGAGTGGACCCCCATCACGGATACCCGGGGCGGGTAGTGTAAGTGTTAGGTAGAGGGTACAGGTAAATTGTGGTTGGATATTGGCATCTGTGGTGCGGGTGAAAGAATGGTCTATGGATGGGTGCATTAGTGTTGTGGAAATGGCTGGGCGTGTAGCCTGTTAGTGTGTGTAGTTGGTTGGGTGCTCCACCACTGTGAGGATGTCGGCCAGGTGAGGCCGCAGGTGGGCTCTGGGAGCCAGTAGTAGTTGTTGTGGATGGGGCCCGAGGATCCGGAGGACGGACCCGGGTAGCCCAGTGCCAGAGGGCACCGAGTGGGGTGACAGAGCCAGGAGGGGCTGTCCCCAGTTAGTTAGGTTAGGGTGAGGAGCTAGGTAAGCTCGGGTGGCAACTGCAGTGGTGGAGGTGTGCAGGTGGGTAGACCTGCTGGGAGAGCTACACGTCACAGCCCAGAAATTGTGCAAGGGCACCGGGAGATGAATCGGGGGAGTGAGACCCCAAATTGAGAAGCACCACAGTTTGGTCAATGGGAATTGGTTGTTAGAACCCATAGTGTAAGTGGCCAATGGATTGGCAGGGAAAGACCCCGGGTAGTGTAAAGTGTGTTAATGTCATTTAGAAAGTAGTTAGGATGAAGTCTCCTCGCACCATCTGCATCCACTCACCTGAGGTGACAGGAACTCCACACCATGCCATGTTTTGATTATTTTTTACTGTGCAAATGTTTGGATTGTGAGACGCATCATGACGTGGGTGTGACATTGTGCTTTGATGTTCCATCTCTTCCTCCTTATGAGGATTGATGATGAATTTGGTGATGGCAAATTTTGAAGTAGAGGGATTGTGGAGACGAATTTGGTATAGGAGAAATATGGGGAAGACGTGACAGTAGTGACGAATTGGTAATGTGTAGATTTTGTACATATGGGGTAAGGGCAAGGGTAGTGTAGGTGACAGGGGGGTGACGTACGGTAGGGACGAGCTTTCTCACTTCGCCCTCCGTACGCATTTCGCCTTGCATTGCCTTATTGATGTGTACCCTTGTGACCTTACCCCTCGCTCAATTGTCTCTTTTGTCTCCCACATGACCTGTGTGCCATTGGGTGCCGAGGGGAGCGTGCGTGAGTCCTCCATTGTGCGCCCGGAATTCCCAGAACCAGCTGTCTGCATCGATGCACCACATTATGGACCACATGTCTGTGGCCGAGCACCACTTATGGACCCCATGGGTTGGGGCATGGCCCCTCTGCTGGAACCGGCCATGAGGGCCCGAAATCTTGCTGGCGGACCTTGGCCACAGGGCACCGATGCCCCACAGGTGAACCACACTAGTCGGCCCTGTGGGCCATAAATAAAATCAAATAAAAAGGACACATTGGGTGCATTTTTCAGTTCAAATAGGCCGCCAGTAAGAAAATGAAAGAATGACAACATCTGGAAGACCAAATAATAATAACCAGCAGAGGGAGCCGAAGAGCAAGAGATCACCTGCAGGGTTAGGGGTTGTTGATTTTATTTTTATTGAACATGCATTGAACACTGATGAACTATGGTGACTGCACCGATTGGTGCTTGAGGGTGCTTGTATTGGTGCGTTTTTGTGTGCTTTAATGGTGCGTCGATGCAGAGCAGACTGTCTCCCCCCCAGAAAGAACAATCACAGGTCCTGGGTTAGTTTTGTAAATAAAAATAGCGTCATTGTAAATAATGCTCCCCACCATCAGTGTATAGTTTGAAGACCATTCCGCAATTCGGTTTACTGTGGGCGTAAGTCTGTTAGGCAGGGTGCAATGGAGCAGCGGGACACATTTATTTATGTTTTAAAACTGTCGCACTCAGGGTCAGGTTAAAAGTAGAGGGAACTACACCTACGTGTCACACTAAATAAAAGTTGTAGGCCCGGGACGTGCCTAAGAGGAGGAGGGTGCAGTGTTGCGGATATGAGGACTGTATTTTTTTGATTGTGTGCTTTATTATTATTATTATTGTTTATTCTGCGCCCCCTACCTCCGGAGCTGTGTAAAGGTGAAAGGGCATCCCATAATTATTCCACAAGCATACACGTCAGCCAATAATAGAATACCCCTGTTTGATAGTTATATCTTATTCTGTGTTTTAGGGTAAGGCTGTGTCTCCCATTAATTGAAGTACTCCATTGCACCAGTGAAAGAGAATAGATCCCCTTTCATTCCCATCCCCACAATCTCCATTTCCTTTCACATCCCCTTTTGTCATTGCCGAGCCTCGATTGCCAATTACCTCCCCTCCAAAACCACCATTGACCAAGTGCTCAGGTCGGGGAAGAGGGGCGTGCCCGCCCGTCGTCATCAAGGGGGGAGCCAGAGGGTCGCATGACCAACCAGGGCCGAGGTGAGCACACGGATGGGCGTGTCCTGAAGGCCGGCGGCTTGATCGCTGGAGGCGCTATAAAGGCGCACGTGCAAGAAGCGTTGGGTGTTCAGTTGGGGGTCAGCAAGTGGCGTCGGTGGTCAGTTGGTTGCGTTGGTTGCAGTGAGGAGTCGGTGGTGGTGGTCAGTGGTTGCGTTGGTTGCGGTGAGGAGTCGGTGGTGAGGAGTGAGTGGACCAAGAAAGAGTTGAGGGTTTGGACCAGACGAGTCAGACAAGTCCTGGGAAAGCAGCGGAGGCCACAGCAGCAACAACACCCAACAGCCACTTGGGGCCTGGACGGCGGTTTTGAGCAAGGCCGTGAAGGTACGGCGGCTGCTAAACGCGCCGATCGTGCTGCAGGACCCCCTTGGACCTTCCTCTCCCTCCAGCCATCCACCTCCTGCCTTTCCACCCTTCTTGTGTACGTGAGTTTGTTTTGTTTGTTCTGTCCCTGGGTTAATTAAGTCTGTATAAGCTAGTATTTGCCCTGTGTCACCTGCGTCTTATGTGTTGTAAATAAACGTGACTGCTTTCTTTTTGCTTGTGTGTATAATAAACCCAATTACTCTTCTGTCCGTCTTCTCGTTTTATTCCTTTTCCTCTTTGCATTTCGTCGTTTTAGAGTTTTCCAGATTGGGCAGCTGCGGTGCGATACGGCCAAAGTTCTGGGTGAATCGGGTGAGTCGGGGAACAACTGTTCGGTCACGGAGCCTTCGCTCGGCAAAGTAACATCTAAACCGCGATCAGTAACAATATATATATATATATATATATATATATATATATAATTTTAGGGTGGTCCTCAAATGTAAACATTAACTTTTCTAAAGTGCTTTTCCATTTTTTTATTACACCTGTAGAGAGAACAAATTGGGTAAAATTTCATTTCATTTTGAAAACTTTTACCACTGTCACATGGCCCCTGCTAATCTGCTAATCAGCACTATACAGAAATTATTTCGGTTTGTTTCAGTTATGATGGCGAGTGCAAGTACTTCAAGAAGAGCAACCAGAAAAAAGAACCATGTGTGGCTGATAGGCTGCCATATTGAAAAACTACCAGAAACTCGGCTCCCATCTTGGCAAGAGATTCTGCAGCGATACTTTAAGCTACATCATGCTGAGAAATTGGACATTGGCAGTGCCGCAACAACTGTTGTTCGTGAGACATTATGCATCTGGGAGAAAGCACGGATCCCCACTGCAGATGAGCGGAATATCATTGCAAAACTAGAGAGAAAAGTAGAACAATACAGATCCATCCTGAAAGGAAAGAGCCGGCGATCTGTCCCTCAGATAAAGAAAGAAGAGCAGTTTCAAACCGGTCTACGTGACTTATTTGACATTGCTCATGTTGATGTCCTTGATCTGATCAAAATACCAGAGGACCGTGAATTCCTTAAGGCACAACGGGAGCCAGGTCGACGGGGCTTTATGGTTGGTGTTGACAAGGTGCTAGCAGGAAAAGAGGAGCGGACACATCAACACGACAAGGTGTTGACAGAAAGAGAGCAGCATGAAAAAGAGAAGAAAGCAGCCCGAGAGGAGACTTGAGCTAGCATCATCAACAGACAGCAGTGCTGAAGCCAGTGATCATGATGACTCTGGTGTTCTATCTGCTTCAAAGAGGCAGAGCCGAAAGCGTGCAAGTAGCATTGTTACACCGGACCTAACAGCAGCTCTCGACCGCACCAAGGTTAGCGATCGATCAGCTGTTCACATCTTGTCAGCAGCAGCCTCTGCTCTGGGACACGACCCTTCAGAGTTGGCCATCAACCGCACATCGATCAGGAAATCCAGGCGGATCCAACGGAAGACAATTGCAGGTGACATCCAGGCATCCTATGCTCCAAACACAAGTCTGGTGGTTCATTGGGATGGCAAGCTCCTTCCAGACGATGGGACAAAAAAAGTTGATCGCCTTCCTGTCATTGTCAGTGACCCACAAGGAACTGGAAAGCTTCTGGGTGTGCCAAAGCTGCCAGCAGGAACTGGACTAGCAACAGCTGCTGCTGTTATGCAATGCCTCGAAGAATGGCATTTGCAAGACATGGTGGCAGGTATGAGCTTTGACACGACAGCCAGCAACACTGGTTCAGCACTTGGTGCGTGCACTATTTTGCAGCAAAAGCTTGGGCGACCACGATTACATTTTGCATGCCGGCATCACATTCTGGAACTAGTGGTAGAGGCAGCAATGGCAGCATTCAAACCATTTCTTGGTCCATCAAAAGGACCTGAGATAGCCGTCTTCAAGCGTTTCCAGTCAAACTGGAATTCCATTGACCAAAGCAAGTTTAAGCCAATGATGCCTGATGACCTGGACTCTGTAGTTTCAGGTGTATTTTTAAGTTGCAAAGAAGATGTCGTTTCATTCTGCATCCAGAAACTGGAATCGGGCCAACTACGAGATGACTACCGTGAACTTCTTGAGTTGACTATTATTCTGTTTGGTGAGCATCCTCCGAGAGGATTCAGGTTCATGCAGCCAGGAGCCATGCATCGGGCAAGATGGATGGCCCATGTGATTTATGGAATCAAGATCTACTTGTTCCGTGATCAGTTTCGACTGACCCCAAAGGAACTCACTGGCATAAAGCGTTTTACAGCATTTGTTGGAGCAGTGTATACCAAAGCCTGGTTCAGCGCTCCATCTGCCATTGGTGCTCCTGCTGGAGACCTAGCTCTCTTAAAAGCACTCATTTTCTATCCTGATTCAGTGATTGCCGAAGCCACCAGCAAAAAGCTTTCCAATCACTTGTGATACCTCAGCGAAGAACTGGCAGGACCTGCTCTGTTTGATGATAGTGTTGAGCTTGATGTCAAGCGAATGATAGTAGCTGCTCTTAAAGAAGAATGCCAAGAGAATCCTCAACCACGGGTACATGTGGATCTTACAGCAAAAGAAGCCATCGCTGCCAAGACTGTTGCAGATTTTGTTACTTCTGCCTCACTGCGAATTTTTACTGCATTCAAAGTCAATACTGACTTCCTAGAAAAGGACCCTGGTGAGTGGGCCGGTGACCCATCATTTCAGTCATCACAGCAAGTATTGCGCGGTATTGCCACTGTCAACGACTTTGCAGAACGTGGTGTAGCATTAATACAGGACTACAATCAAGTCTTGACAAAGGATGAACAGCAGCGCCAGTACCTGTTGCAAGTTGTTGAGTGGCATCGCCATCAGTTCCCCGACGCAAAGAAGATAAGGAGGAAATAATTTACCACAGAACTTATTAATGAGGAATCAATGGTCTGGAGGACTCTTACTCAGTGTGTTTATGATGATTGTCATACATTCTTACTGATTTGGGATTACATCTGAGTGTTAGTTTATTAAAAACAATTTTGTGTGTCGATACTGAAACATTGTAATTTTCAACCCATGTGTGACAGTAGTACATAAAGTCGTATAGACACCATCTTTGGCACATTTCATTTTTTCACAATAAGGAACAATTTTAGCAACAAGCACCTGAAAAAAGTCCAATTTTATTTTTTGGTGTACATTTGAGGACCACCCTAATATATATATATATATATATATATATATATATATATATATATATATATATATATATATATATATATATATATATACATATATATATATATGTATATATATATGTATATATATATATATATATATTCATTATAGTTAGGCAGTTAAGAGGAAGCATCGTTCATTTTTTCAGGAAAGCACCAAATTTGGCACAGATGTAGTATGGACCAATGCAATTGTTTCCTGAGGGGCGCCCAAAAATTTAGAAAATTCAAAAAATCCAAAAAAATGTCCTGGATGCCGTGAAAAAGGGGAGAAAACGGGTATTGATTCGAACTTTAGATTCTGATATTGTGGTCTTGGCAATAGCACACTACTTTACCTACCAGTCACATGGTGTGGAGGAACTCTGGATTGCCATTGGCATTGGTAAAAGCTACCGCTACCTTGCCATCCATAAAATTGCCACCGGCCTTGACCGCAGGAAGTCCGAGTCTTTGCCATTATTTCATGCCTTCACTGGCTGCGACACAGTCATTTTATACCCAAATTGGGAAAAAGACAGCCTGGAAGGCTTGGGAGGCATACCCCAGCATCACGCAGACCTGTAAATGCTCTCGCTTATAGGCCATCTGTGTACGCTATTACTATGGAACTACAGAGCATAGAAAGATATGTTGCCATCCTCTATGACCGGACTACCGAGATAAAGACAGTGAATGACAGGCGCCGACACTTGTTCACGAAGAAGGCAAGAACAATTGATCACATTCCCCCAACAGCAGACGCCTTCGAACAACACCTAAAACGTGCATGTTTTCAGGCTGGACACGTATGGAGTCAGGCACTTGTGCCCTACCCAGAACTTCCATCACCAGCTGATTGGGGCTGGATGAAAACAAGGACTTCTTGGACACCAATTTGGACCACAATACCACTGATACAGGAGGCATGTTCAGAGCTTACAAGCTGCCAGTGTAAGTCGGCCTGCAAAGGCAACTGTAAATGCTCCAGGGCAAATATGCCCTGCACATAACTGTGTGACTGCGATGGACAGTGCTTGTAGTACTACGCGTCTGTGCGAGAGCCTTCACCTTTCAAGTGCCCACAATATTTTAAGTTAAAACTGCAACTGTGTGTAACTTTGATTAATTAATACCATTCCATTGTTATCAGAGACCAATAAAACAATGTGTATCACTTGGAATTGAAATTTTACCTCAAATACTATGAGAGATTCAAGGAAAATGGAAACACCATGGCGGCCATCTTGAAATTAAAGATGATGGATGCCAATCTTTATGCAATTGATCCCATTGGATTCAGAGATCATGAAAACACTGGAACTGTGGTGTTATCGCTCATAGTATAGAAGTTATTGAGGGAAATAGGTCACAGAGGGCGGTCATGTTGAAATTCAATATGGCGGCCACCAGGGGTTCTGAATTTTTGGGCGCCCCTCAGGAAAACAATATTGTATAGGTCCATACTACATCTGTGCCAAATTTGGTGCTTTCCTGAAAAAATGAACGATACGCCCTATTTTTCGGTCTTAACTGCCTAAGTATTAGTGTTTCCCTCAATGCTGGACAGGTCCCCAACTAAAGATAACATCCAATAAACGACACACCAGTCTGCCTGCACAACACGACTATGAGTTCATTTATTGGTCGAGAATTAAAATTAAACTGATCATAGCCATGTGCTATTTCTGCCTCATCCTGTCGGACAAGAGATGTGTTATAAATCATTATGGTTCATCACTTGCATTTCTGCTTTTTTCTGTCTCTTGGAGGATTCTCTAGGGGAATCATCCCCACAATCTGAGAATCACACTCGAGTGGGTGTTGTTGTTTTTATGAATGGTAAGCCTTCAACAAAGGAGGAGTGGAGAATTTATTACATCCGCCACTAAAGGTGGATGGAGGTTATGTTTTCACCCCTGTCCGTTTATTGTCTGTGGGAAGCATATTCAGATGAGGTTTGGTGGACAGGTTAGGTGTGTGATAAGGACAAATTGATTAGATTTTGGTGAAGATCCAGATCCTGATCCGATCTGAGAATTTTAAAGTGATTCTTCACAATTGAGGGCAAAAATATATTTCACACGATATCTCAAAAGGTTATGGACGGTTTGGTGCGATACTTGTTGGACAGGTTTGGGTCTGTGGCATGGACGAATTGGTTTTATTTTTATGAAGATCCGGATCCAGATCCAACAATTTGTAAATGTTTAAAGTGATTATTCACCATTGAGAGATGGGGCCATAAACGATATGTATATATACACTACCGGTCAAAAGTTTTAGAACACCTCAATCTTTCCAGTTTTCATTGAAATTTACGCAGTTTAATGTCTCAATGTATTCTGAAATTAAGCATAGAACAAATAAACAATTGGAGATAAAAAAGAAATCATAGAATCATTTTGTTTAACAAAATTTAATTTAAATTTTTGACTCAGCAAAGTAGCCACCTTTTGCAGATATAACCGCCGAACAGACTCGTGGCATTCTTTCTACAATGGAAATCAAAGATTGTTCGGGAAGTTCTTCCCAACACTGTTGCAGAAGTTCCCACAAATGTGTTGCACTGGTAGGTTGCTTTGCTTTCACCCTTCTGTCCAGTTCATCCCAAACCATCTCGATGGGGTTTAAGTCTGGAGACTGTGCTGGCCATTCAATGATTTGAAGCCTACCATCTTGTTCTTTTCCTCGAAGGTAGTTTTGACATAGCCTGGAGGTATGTTTAGGGCCATTAACTTGCTGTAGGATGAACCCCTGACCAACTACGTGTACACCAGAGGGTATTGCATGGCGCTGCAAAATTCTGTGGTAGCCCTTTTGGTTCAGGGTGCCAGTCAGTCTGTGCAAGTCACTGACTCTGGATCCAGCAAAAGAGCCCCAGCCCATCACGCTTCCTCCTCCATGTTTGACAGTTGGTGTCACACACTGAGGAACCATCCTTTCGCCTACTCGACGGCGTACAAAAACCCTGTGTGATGAACCAAAGATTTCAAATTTTGATTCATTGGTCCGTAAGATCTTCTTCCAGTCTTCAATAGACCACTGGCGGTGCTTCATGGCCCAGGCAAGCCTCTTTTCTTATTTTGCCATCTTAGCAATGGCTTTTGTTACTGCCACTCGACCTGTCAAACCTGCAGCTCGAAGTCTTCTCTTCACAGTTGAAACTGAGACTTGATTACTTCGACCAGTGTTAAGCTGTGCTTGAAGCTGTTGTCCTGTGAGCCACCTATCACGCAAGCTGTTGACTCTCAGAAACTTGTCTTCTGATTCTGTTGTGGCTTTGGGTCTGCCAGACCTCTTCCTGTCAGAGTTTCCTCCAGTTTCCAATATACTACTTCCTGCAGTGCAATATTGTCCAAATAATGCTTCAGAGGGTGTAATAACAGTCTGTTCCAATATTGCTTTTATACAGACAGGGGGTTTGTAATCAAATAATCAGCAGAGGTTGGGACACCTGCAGGAATTGTTTGCATCAACTTTCAAGGCTTAATTTACTTACATTGCTGCAGAACAGCTGTAAGTTGTTAACCCATTACTTGTTCACTGAAGAAGGCCTTTTTTTACATTATAACTGTGCAATTTACATTATTTTCCCGTTTTTGCTCACCTAAACTTTTTTTAAAACCTCGAGCAGTTTACTGCTTACCATTGTACCATTTCAGGTTATTCACGGGACATTAAACTGCGTAAATTTCAATAAAAACTGGAAAAATTGAGGTGTTCTAAAACTTTTGACCAGTAGTGCGCATATATATATATATATATATATATATATATATATATATATTGTTGCGGTTTTTAGAACCTTCACATGTAAATTTAGTAGTAATTTCCCTTATAAATAACCCCTGTGTACATTTCCCCTTAATTGGCTGTTAATTGGAATAATTGCACCTTAGTTAGTCCACATTGCAACACGTAGCAAATCATAGGCCCTTTCGTAGTTATATCATTATTATGTGTTTCAGTTAAGGACCTGTTCCCAATAGTTGAATCTGCGTTGCATCAAACAAATAAGATAGTTCCCCTTTTCACCGCACTTATGGACCGCACGTCTTGCGGCCATGCACCACCATATGGACCACGGTTCTGTGGCCGAGCACCACGATGGACCACACGTTTGTGGCATGGCCCTTCTGCTGGGACCGGCCACGATGGCCCAGGAAGATCTTGCTTGCGGGCCACGGAGAGGTGGCCCCCTTTTGCCCTACAGGTGGACCACCCATAGTTGGCCCCTGTGGGCCATAAATAAAATGGACACATTTTGTGCTTTTTATTATTGTTATTATTGCAAATAGGCAGCAAGCCACAAGTTGACAAGACCAAGAACGACAACACCAGGAAGAGACAACGGCCAGCAGAGGGAGCAGCAGAGAAAGAAGACCACCAGTTGTTTTTTATTGTAAGTGCAATGTAGCACCGGATTGTGCTTGACTGGTGCTTATGATTGGTGCTTTGGTGCTTGCATGCTCGGGGATGCATTGCAATAAAATTCTGCATCACGAGCCTCGATCTTGTATACAAAAAAAAAAAAAAAAAAAAAAAAAAAAAAAATCCCTGGCCATGTGAGGTGATGTATCGATGCAGTGCATGCTTTCTCCTCCCTCCCACAGGATTCTCCTTGTTTCCAAGAATGACAGGTCCTGGGTTGCAGTGTAAATACGAATTAATGTCACTTGTAAATAATGCTCCCCACCGTAAATGTTTAGCTTGAGAATTAATTCCGCAATTCGGTTAATTGTGGGCGTGAATCTGTTAGGTAGGATGCAACGTAGTAGGGGGACATACTTAATTGTGTTTTAAAACTGTCGCACTCAGGGTAAGGTTAATAGTAGAGGGTATTACACCTGCGTGTCACATTAAGTTAAAGTTTTGTCGGCCCGAGACGTGCCGTGAGGAATGAGGGTGCAGTGTTGCGGTTTTTAGAACCTTCACATGTAAATTTAGTAGTAAATTCCCTTATAAATAACCCCTGTGTACATTTCCCCTTAATTGGCTGTTAATTGGTGTCAAGGAGTGGAATTCGGACCCGGGACTAAATTTGTTAGGCCCAAACTTTGGGAGGTAGAATCGATCCGGAGCGCGTTTACTGCGCTCGACGAAATTATAACGGCGAAATTTGATTTTGTTATACGGAAATAAAAACCCGAATTTTGAAAGTCGCGCTATGGCAGACCAAGTCGGCTGGGGTCCGGTAGTGGAGAGTGAGGCAGGGTCGGTCCAGGACCAAATTGAGGGACGTGAGGAGAGCGAAGCAGCGAGGGTAGCAGACGCACAAAATGGCGCCTCGCTGGTCACCGCGCCCGCGACCGTGGCAGCGCCCCTGGTGGATTCGAACCTTTTCCTCCTGCAAATGAGGGCCCTTATGGAACAAATGGTGGGAATGAGGGCTGATAGTGAGCGGTTGGGAAACCAAATGGGGGTAATGGGGAACCGGATGGATGCTCAGAGTGAGCAAATGAGGGTTGATAGTGAGCGATTAGAGGGCCAAATGGGGGTAATGAGGGACGAAGCGAGGGGTACTGGTGAGAAGGTAGACAAAAATTTTGAGGGGTTAGACAATGGGATAAAAGAGGTGAGAAATGGGTTAATGGGGGTAGAAAATAGAATGGCTGCCCAGGAGAATCAGATAGAGGGAGTGAAAAATGGGTTAGAGGGGTTAGAAAACAGGATGGAAGGCAAATTGAGGGACATGAGGGACCAAGCGGAAAGGGAAGTTAACCAAATGGGGCAGCAGATAGAGGGGGTCAGAATGGGGGTAGAAACTAAACTGGATGCTCACAGGGAGGAAATGGAGCAGATGAGGGTGGCATCTGGGCAGGAGATGCAAGTGATGGGAGAGGAGATCAGAAGAGGAGTGAGTGAGGAGGTCGGAGGAGTGCGCGAGGAGGTGAGGCACTGTAAGGAGCGCATGGAGAAGGAGGTGAGAAAGGGGACTGTAAAATTGCAAGGGGGTATAGAGGAGTTGACGCTGGGAGTAGAACAACTGACGGTGGGACAGACGGAGTTAGTGGAGCAGGTACAAAGGAACCCTGCGGTAATAGGAGGGTTAAAAGCGACACAAAATGACCTAAAAAATGACTTGGTAGCGACGAAGAGGGAATGTCAGATGGTACGTGAGGGACTGACAACGAGGTTGGACGAGGTGATAGAGGTAATGGAGACGAAGGACCGGCAGGTGAGGACGCACATGGAAACGGTCAAGGTAGCCTTAGAGGATGAGCTTGAGGAGACGTACCGGGAAATAAAGGAGGTGAAGCAGAAATTAGAAGAAGTGGAAGAAGGGGTGAGCGAAATTAAGAAGCGACGGAGAGAGGATAAGAAAGAGATAAAAGAGGAGATAAAAGAATTGGTCCAAAGTCTGTGTTTGGATCGTGATGATGTGCTCATTAACCGGATGAGGGATTCGCAGGTGATGGAGGAGAAGCGAAGAGGAAGAGGACCCGGTGTAAGTGGTGACCAATATGGTCGTGCGTATGATGCGCCAGGTGATTTAAGAAGCTTGGGGGTCGAGATGGACCCGGGTGTTCGTGAGAGGCCGTTGGTGAAGTGTGCGACAGGTCTGGTGTGCGAAAAAGGAGGTGTGCGAGAAAGTCCGACTCTGGGGTGTGTGAGGAAAAAGTGCGTGCCAAGGAGTGAGGGTGCTGGCGAGAGTGAGTCGGTCGTAGCGCGTGTGCGAGGGAGCACATGGAAGCGCGGTGTGGTAAGTGTTACAGAGGGTGTGACGGGAGAGTGTGCGCGAGAAAGGTGTGTGACGGACAGGTGCATGGGGAAAGAGTGCGCTGTCAAAGGCAAGGAAGAATGCACACCTATGGTGAGTGTTACAGAGGGTGTAACGGGAGAGTGTGCGCGAGAAAGGTGTGTGACGGACAGGTGCATGAGGAAAGAGTGCGCTGTCGGGAGTAAGGGTGAGTGCGTTGTCAAGAGTGGAGGTGAGAGTACTAAGAGTGACAAGGAGCGTGAGTTGGGTGTGACAGGTGAGCGAGGATGGACACCTGGAATGGAAGGATGCACACCTGGAATGATAGAGCGTGAGTGGGAATGCACGCTGGAATTGGTGGTGAGGCACGTGGTTGGGTGTGCGAGTGAGAGCACACCTGTGATAGTCACAGAGGAGGTGACCGAGGAAGGGGCGCGAAGAGGTGTGTTGGTGAGGTGTGCGAGCGACGAATGTGTGCCAAGGTGTTCGGTGGTCAGGTGTGTGACCAAGTCTGTGAGTGGAATGAGAGTACCTGGGTGTGTAAGGAAAGGTACGAGGAGCATGGAAACGGCTGGATGTGTGAGCAAGGAACGGGCTGCGGGGTGTAAGCGTCCAGGTGAAGCATCGACGGTAACCGGTTTAGAGGTTAGGTCGACTTTTAGCCGAAGCGAGCCCTCGGTGCGTGCTGGGCCTCGCTTTGAACGGCCGCGTCCGTGCTCCACTAGGTGGAGCGGGCAGCTGGATAGGAAGGGTCGTCATGGCGACCACGTTTTGTTGAGACGTGCCGGCAGGTCGAGATCGGGACATTGGATGGCTCCACGCCGAGGTGGTGCGTGGGATCTCGGCCCGGGTAAGCCCCCGTCCCTGCCCCGAATGCCGGACGCATCCAGCCGCCGGCACAAAACAACCAGCATCCATTGCTTGGCTTTACGAAGCCGGGCTTTGGACAGGAATTGGCGCACCGAGAGGCATTATTGAGTAGACTGGGTGATGAGGTTAGTGTTTTGGACCCAAAATTAGAGAAGAACAAAATTTGATGATTGGCAAAGGATTGGCAGTAATGATTGGCAGATGATGGGTAGTGATTGGCAAATTTTTGATTTGTTGAAATTTGATGTGCAAAATTGGTAGTGAGAGACCCCCGATGTGGTGGGATGGCAAATCCACCATCCCTCACAGAAGGTGGGGGCAAAGGAGCAATAGATTATGGGGTGTATGGCAGTGAAAACTATCCCGGGTGGGTTAGGTTATATTGATAGGGCCCTAGAAGATGACATTAGGTAACGTTAAGTTTAGTTAGTGACTGATACCTGTAGTGGGGACGCAGGTAGTTTAGTGTGGATGATAATGACGTGGGAGCGCAATAGTTTAAAGGGACGACTGGGAAGCGCAAGTTTCAGAGGGGAGTAGTTAGCTGAGATGATGCCGTGTGTGTGAGGATTGAACAGGTGAGGATTGAACAGGTGTGATCGAACAGGTGTGATTGCACAGGTGTGCAACTGGACAGGTGTGTGGAGCAGTGTGTGAGTAATGAGTGTTGTGGATCAGCGCGAATGCGCTTGGGGAGAGAAGGGTGCAGGTGGCACCAGGTGTGAGAGCACAGGTGTGCAAGTACAGGTGTGTGGAGAGAGTTGGAGTAAGTGGTACGGAGTGGTGTGCATGGTGCGAAGGTGTGGATGGGGAAGAGTGGACCCCTTTCACGAGTACCCGGGGCGGGTAGTGTAAGTGTTAGGTAGAGGGTATAGGTAAATTGTGGTTGGAAATTGGCATTTGTGGTGCGGTTGCAGAATGGTGTTGTGAATGGGTGCATTAGTGTTGTGGAAATGGCTGGGCGTGTAGCCTGTTAGTGTGTGTAGTTGGTTGGGCACTCCACCACTGTGAGGATGTCGGCCAGGTGAGGCCGCAGGTGGGCTCTGGGAGCCGTTAGTGTCAGTGGGTGCCTGAGGATCCCGGGTGTGGATCGGGTAGCCCAGTGCCAGAGAGGGCACCGAGTGGGGAGAGCGCCAGAGGGCCTTCCCCAGGTAGTTAGGTTAGGGTAAGGAGCAGGTAAGCTCGGAGGCAACTGCAGTGGTGGAGGTGTGCAGGTGGGTAGACCCACTGGGAGAGGTACACGCCACAGCCCAGAAATTGTGCGAGGGCACCGGGAGATGAATCGGGGGAGTGAGACCCCAAATTGAAAAGCACCACAGTTTGGCCAATGGGAATTGGTTTTTAGAACCCATAGTGTAAGAGGGCCAATGGTTTGGCCGGAGAAAGACCCCGGGTAGTGTAAAGTTGTTAAAGTCATTTAGGAAATAGTTAGGATTGATGAACCTGTCGCACCATGCGCAGCCACTTACCTGTGGTGATGATGATGACTCCACACCTGTGTTTTCTTTGTTCTGTGTGCAGGAACTGAGAATTGCTGTGTGGATTGGTGAGACGCATCACGACGTGGATGAGACATTGGGGTGATTCCATCTCTCCCTCCTTAGGAGGGACTGATGATGAATTGGTGATGGCAAATTTTGATGTTGAGTTGGAGATGGCAAATTTTGATGAGAGTTGGAAATAGCAAATTTGATTGGTTAGGAGGGAGAGAAGACGAATTTGGTTTATGGGAGGAACGGGGAAGACAGTAGGGATGTTTGTTGATTTGTAAAGTAGATGTTTATGGGTAGTGTTGTGTTTGGTGGATACAGTAAGGGGTAAGGGAGGGGCCATGTAGGTTACCTGGTGGGGGGGGGGGGCGTACGGTAGGAACGTACCTGTCTCACCTGGTTCCCATGTGCCCCCAGTGTGCATTACCTTGCATTGCGTGCACTTTTGCGCCCTTACCACCTTACTCACTTGTCTGCTTCTTTTGTCTCCCACCTCCGAGGATCTGGCTTTGGGGTAGAGAGAGAGGAGAGAGAGGTGCTGGCTTCGCAGTTGTGGGCCTGCACTTTCGCTGCTTGCTGCCTGGATCGATACACCATATGGACCGCAATGTTTGTGGCCACCCACCATGGACCGCAGTTCTTATGCGGCCAAGCACCACCCATGGATGGACCTATGGGTCAACGTGGCACCTATGCCATACAAGGTGAACCACTAACAGTTGGCCCCCTGACGGCCACAATAAAGAAATGGACGCGGTTGGCGCCTTTCTTTATTTTTCTAAGGAAGTAAGAAGGCCAAGTGCACCACACGAAGGCAAGACCAGCGGCAGAACATCGGCCGGCTGCGACACCACACAATGATCACTAAACATTTTATTGGTGCACCGGATGGTGCTGACTGTGTGATGGGGTGGTGCTTTTGGTGCTGGGAAGGGGTGCTCTGCACATTATTAAAGGCCGTAGGCCACAGAGCACTCGTGGGTTGGTGTATCGATGCTGGCATGCGTGCTCTCTCTATGCATAACATCTGCATGTGTTCCTCCAGAAACAGGTCCTGGATCGTAGTGTAAATAGCAGCGTAGTCGTGTAAATAATGCTCCCTACCGGCTGTATGTTTAGTTTGCGAATTCTTTCCGGATTCGGTTATCCTGTGGGTGTGTTTCTGTGAGGAGAAGGGTGCAACGTCGCAGGGGGACATATTTACTCATTTGTGAATATCTGTAAAACTGTCGCACTCAGGGTAGAGTTAATAGTAGAGGGAACTACATCTGAGTGCCACACTAAAATAGGTAAAAATTTATCGGGTCGGGACGCCCCGAGGGTAGAGAAGGGTGCAATGTTGCGGATATGGGACTTGGCCTCAATATCCGCTTGTAAATACTCCCCTATTTCCCCAATACTCCCCAACTATCCCCAATCCCCCATTCCCTAGTCCCATTGCCTGTAAATAACACTCTGTAGAACCGACCTTCCCCTTTTTCCCCCATTAAATGTCGTGCCCAGGTCCACCGCATCTCACGTAGACAACTTTCGGACATCTTGCTAGTTATTCTTAGTCTATGTCAGTTAAGGACTAGTTTCCATTAATTCTGACTCTTCGTTGCACCAGAATGTGATTATATGGCACCAGTAGTGAGTTTAGGACCTTCCCATACCACCTCCTCCCATCTTCTTCCCCGAACAACAACAACTACAACAACAGAGGGGCGCGGCGCGGCGCAGGGGGAGTGTGCGTCCTCACACCGGCTCGGTTAGCTGCCATGACCATGCGCTCCAACGGGGTTACCACGAAGGGGCTCCCTGTCAGCCCCTCGTCAAGGGCGGAGCCGGTAACCCCCCCCGCACGCACCCAATGAGAAGCAACGGGCCGATTCCATCTGGGGCGGAGCTAACGAGCCAAGGGCGTGTCACTCCCCGCCGGATATACGCGGCGACTTACCGGATGTGAGGTCAGATGCGCCTGAACTACGGAGAGCAGAAGAAGCCACCGCCACCCCCAGCGCGACGATACCTCCCCGCATCTTTGGACCGGACCGAACCGGGTCGATTCTGCCCTGAGCCCAGGTGCACCTGGAGCCATCGATCCTGCCTTTCCTTGCCATCAATCCCCGTGTGAGTCAGCCTTTTGTCCCGTTTATCTGTCGTCTGTTGGGGTTAATATAAGAGTGTGTCTAAGTGCTTGTCTTTCTATGCTGTCCCTCTTGTAGTTGTAATCTAACCTTCCGCCATAATATAACCTCCTCCGGGGGTCTTGAGAACCGTATCCCTGGTGTCGTGTCCTTTGAATCCCAGCCGTTGTGTCCTTTTCCTTCATTGATCTAGCGTAGCGCGACTAGTCAACGTTCGAGCATAATCGGGTAACTTGTGCAGACGTGGTCATACCAAACCGCTCGGTAAACTAACATCCACAACCGCGTCTGTAACAATATATATACAGTGATCCCTCGTTTATCGCGGGGGTTACGTTCCAGAACCCCCCGCGATAGACGAAAATCCGCGAAGTAGCGACCATATTTTTATTTTATTATTTATATATATTTTAAAGCTTTATGACCCTCCCCACACTCTTATTAACCTTTCCCATACTCTTATAAACACTTCCTATACTCTTAAACACTTTTTACACTCTTAAACATACGTAATTTTAACAACATATAAAATTCTAATGGGTACTCACCATTGAAGATACTGTAGCTACCCATGGGTTCCCCAAGCAAGACCAGCATCAGAATCTCCTTGCTCCAGCCGGTGACGTCACCGGCGGGGATCCCCGGCGCGAGAGTGGCTGGTCACGTGACCGCTAAAGCGTGCTGCGCTTTGCGGGTATAATCAGCTACACCTGTTGATCACGTGACCACCGAAGCACGCCACGCTTGAGAGGCGTGGCTTTCGGTTTCTGGTTGTGCTTTATAATGCAGCCCGATAAATGGGTTTTCAGTGTTCCCGAGTTGGTTTTGAGAATAAATATCTTCTCGGACGAGTTTGTGTCTTGCCCGTCATTTCGTCCGTATCAAGCAAGAGTCCCGGCTCTTCAATACTACAACTTGCGTGATGAAGATGATGATGAATTAGCTGTGCAGTACTGATGACGATGAAGGTGATGACGATGATGACGATGATGAATGTACTGCACAGCCAGAAAGAGCATTACAGTTACCCATTACGTGGGTAACTAGCGCAAGCTGCCGCATCTGCGTTTTCCATACGCACGACTCTTTGTCTACCCTTCTACTGTACACTATGTAGTATGTACAGTATTTTATTTCTTGTAATATGTTTTAAATACTGTATTTTTCTTATTTCTTTACGTTTTTTTATTTTTTAGGCTAGTAAATGCTTATTTTACCACAAAAATATTTAAAATAACAGTATATAAAAATACATTTATACCGCAAAATCCCGCGATATAGCGAAAAATCGGCGATATAATTTTACATATACTAGCGAGAAAAACCCGCGATGTACCGAAGCCGCGAAAAGTGAACCGCGATATAGCGAGGGATGACTGTATATACTGTATATATATATGTATATATATATATATATATATATATATATATATATATATATATATATATATATATATATATATATATATATATATATATATATATATATTCTCCGTAGGTGTTCCTGTCCGTCTCTCCAGGGGTGTGGCTTACTCCGTTGAGAGAGTAGCTGCACCCACTCTGGAAGAGGCTTCAAAAACAAATATCCACCATTTTATTAACTCTCACACCGGTGTGTGTGTGTACCCCGGTTTAGAATAGGTACACCGTATCCCTGCGTGTCGTAAGAGGCGACTAAAGGGGTTGGCGTCAGGAAGGGCATCCGGCCATAAAAACATTGCCCAAAAAGAGAACCACGATAATTACGACTACATATGGGCAGGGTACAGCCCGAAGTACCCCGTGGGGGACCCCACTCCCTCTCGTCAAAACTCAAGGTGGGGAACCCGATCGAAGCAAGGGTGGAAATCATTCCATTTATGACGACGAAACGTCTGATGCCCGACGTGGAGATCGGTTTCTGAGGTTTGGGACATGGAATGTAGGGACAATGACAGGGAGATCAGGAGAAGTGGTGGAAGTATTGGTCAGAAGAAGAGTGGACATATGTTGTGTGCAGGAGACGAGATGGAAGGGAAGTGGTGTGAGAATGGTGAAGGGTAGGCAGGGACAGAAATACAAGTTCGTGTGGCAAGGGTGTCCGGAGGGCGTGAATGGTGTTGGTGTCCTGTTTTCTGAGGAGTTTGTAGACAGTGTGGTGAGTGTGACTAGAGTGAGTGAAAGGTTGATGATGGTGAAAATGATGATTGGAAAGCTCTTGGTGAACATCATCTCGGGATATGCTCCGCAGATTGGTCGGAGCGATGAAGAGAAGGACAAGTTCTGGTGTGCTATAGAGAAGCTGATGGAAAACGTGAAAGATGAGGAAGTTCTTGTGGTTGGAGGAGACCTAAATGGACATGTGGGAAGGAGTATGGACGGTTTTGAGGGAGTTCATGGGGGTTAGGTGAGAAATGGAGAAGGTGAAAGGATTTTTGAGTTTGCTGATGGAGCTGATTTGTTGATTTGTAATACTCAGTTTCAGAAAGAGGATAATAATATTGTTACATACACGTCAGGTGGGTCGTCGACAACCGTTGACTACCTGCTGGTGCGTAGGTGAGATAGGGGGCACCTCCGGGACACAACGGTGATCCCGGGGGAGGAGGCTGTTTCACAGAACCACTTGGTTGTCTGCGACATAAGGGTGAAAGGTGCGAGGAGAGTGAGGGAGGCATTAAAAGAGAGGCTGAGTATGGTAGAGGATGATGTGGTTGAGCTTGAAAGTGGTTGGATGTCAATGAAAGATAGTCTGTTTGGAGCCGTTGGTGAAGTATGTGGATGGACAAAAGGACCACCGAGGCACTCGGAAACATGGTGGTGGGATGATGAAGTTGGAAAGAAGATTGACGAGAAGAAGAAGAAGTTCAAGGAGTGGCAGAAGGCGAAGGGTATGGGGGCAGAAAAGGCAGAACATGAAAGTTATAAGGCAGCCAAGAAGGCTGCAAAGAAAGAGGCAGCAAAGGCGCAGGAGGCATGTAGGAAAATGTTCGGAGAACGCTTGGATTCGGAAGAGGGTCAACTGCCCATGGGCATTCATGATTGCAAAGCAGATAGCGAAAGAGAGGTGTGATGGGATGGGGGTGAGTTGCTTGAAGGATGAAGTGGGACAAATCGTTGTGGACCCAGATGGAATTAAAGGAAGATGGAAGAGATATATGGAAATACTGTTGAATGCAGAGAATGAATGGGATGGCAACATAGAGAGTAACCCAGTTTTAGGACCGGCAGAGAAGATAACCGAGAAGGAAGTTGAGGAAGCGATAAAAGCAATGAAGAGTAGAAAAGCGGGAGGGCCGACGGGAAAATTGGGGTGTGAAGAGAATGACAGAGATCTGCAATCTGGTGGTGAAAGAAGGCCGCATTCCAGTGGAATTGGGAACTGAGTACCCTCGTCCCTCTATACAAGGGGAATGGTGACCCTCTGGATTGTGGCTCGTATCGAGGGATAAAGTTATTGGAGCATGGAATGAAGGTATTGGAAAGTGTGTTGGAGAGGAGGATAAGGAAGAAAGTGAAGACTGACGAAATGCAGTTTGGATTTATGCCAGGAAGAGGAACGACAGACGTGCTTTTTATTGTGAGGCAGTTGCAGAAGTATATGGAGAAGAGGAAGAAGTTGTTTCTTGGGTTTGTTGATCTGGAGAAAGCATTCGATAGGGTTCCACGTGAAGTAGTGACATCGGCATTGAGGAAGTTAAGAGTGGAGGAATGGTTGATCAGAGTAGTGATGGCAATGTACAAAAGAGCGCGTGCAGCTGTAAGGACGAAGGACGGGAACAGTGGTGAGTTTGAGGTGAAGTTGGGAGTGCATCAGGGGTCGGTATTATGTCCACTACTATTTGTAGCTGTGATGGAGGTGCTGGCTCAGAACGTAAAGGAGGGTTTACCGTGGGAGTTGTTGTAAGCAGATGATCTGGTGTTGATTGCAGAAAGTATGGATGGACTGAAGGAGAAGATGATCAAGTGGAAGGAATGTATGGAAACAAAAGGTCTGAAGGTGAATATCGGAAAAACGAAGGTGATGGCAAGTGGTAAAGCATGTGGTGAGGTGGAAAGAACTGGGAAGTGGCCGTGTGCTGTGTGCAGGAAGGGTGGCGGAGTGAATTCCATTCAATGTACAATGTGCGCTGAGTGGGTTCATCAAAAATGTAGTGGTTTGAGAGGGTCATTAACCAGTGTGGCAGCTACATTCAAGTGTAAGGTGTGCACAGAGGGAGCTGCAGATGGAGGAAATGTTGAGTTGGATCTTGGAGATGGCGTGAAGCTGGAAGGTGTGAAAACATTTTGTTACCTAGGAGACATGCTGAATGGAGAAGGTGGATCAGACTCGGCAACGGTTGCTCGAGTTAGATTTGCATGGGAGAAGTTTCGGGAACTGAGTGGCGTGCTGATGCTGAGGGGAGTGTCGTTGAAGCTGAAGGGAAAGGTGTATGCTGCATGTGTGAGAAGTGTTATGATTTATGGGAGTGAGACATGGGTAATGAACGTAGAGCAGCAACGAAGGCTGGAAAGGGTGGAAATGCGAATGGTTCGGTGGATGTGTGGAGTATCGTTGAGAGAGAGGAAGACAAATGATGAATTGTGAAAGATGATGGGAATAGAGCCTGTGATGGATGCTGTGAAGAGAAACAGTTTGAGATGGTTTGGTCATGTGTTGAGGAAGGATGAAAGTGACTGGTTGAGAAGAGTCATGGAAATGAATGTAGAAGGAAGTAGAGGACGGGGAAGACCGAGAAAGACTTGGCTAAAGATGGTCGAAGAAGAAATGTGGGCAAGGGGGTTAACAAGGGGAGATGCAGAAAATAGGGCAAAATGGAGAACATTGTCATGGGGACTGCAAGGCTAACCCCCGCTCTTGCAGGGAAAATGGCCTGAAAATGCCTGTTGTTGTTTGTTGTTGTTATTAACTCTCATCGCTTTGAGGCCTGTTTGTTTGGCCCGTGGTGTCTTGCTCTCTCTCACAGTTTTATTTCAACTCCAATTCGATATATCATTTCATTTTTAACAGTCGCTAACATGGTTTTAGACTCGGTTTTAAAAAAAACGGGAATAAAATCCGATGAAAGTTACCGTTTATAGAACGAAATGAATTTTCAAAGGCCTATAATATAAAGGCCATTGAACCTCTCTCACGCCTTTATCTCCACTATAACTCACCATCTTATTTCATTTGTATCGATGGTTTTAGACTCGGTGTCAGCAATAATTGAGAACATTCACGGAAAAATGCCGAGATATATAAAAAAATAAATCACGCCACGATGTATCATACATCGTGGTGTGACCACGCATTGTGGCGTGGCGCCTAAAATAACAGACAGGGAAAATGTCGACATATATTAAAAATTTGCTTTTTCTTTTCCGTTAAGATATATTACTTTTCTGTTTGATGACAATCGTCACAAAAATGTCAACAATGATGCCGACATATATTTATTCGTTCTTATTTCATTCAACATTATTATCCGGAAGTAAAGTTTCACGTGTTCATTTCACGTGTGCATGGACGTATAATTCACATATGTAAAATAAATAAATTAACAGACAGGAAATTGCTGAGAGATATTTCGTTCGGAGCGATTATACACCGCCCAAAGGAAAAATTTCACCGAGAAACCGAGCGAATTCACCGAGCGAATTTCATTGAATTTCACCGAGCTTCAGGAAATTACCGAGAGATATTTCTTCGTTTTTATTTTATTAGTTATGTGCACGTACACTTTAAACATGTATATTCAAGTGGGATGTGGGATATATACATGATAACACTTATTTCATTATCAGATTGTAAGCAAAAACAGAGTTGCCTCAATAATGGTGTTCAGGGAGTAAACTAATTTGTAGATTCCCCTTGTATGGTCTGTATGTGGCACCAGTCGACGCTTTGTGGGTGACTTTTATGGCATCATGGGCAACTTGTGATCGACACTGAAAAGGCAATACCATCCAAAACCCCTGAAAAGCTTTTAATGCAGGTGCAGATTTGAACAAATAAACACATGTGGGACATGTGTGGGTGTACATGTGTACAGTCACGTGAAAAAGTAAGAACACCCCATGTAAAGTTTTGACTTTTTCAACATATTTCAACATACAGCTATTTGATCTTCATTTCAACAATATTGATAGATAAAGGTGATATAATATAACAAATATCATGAAACATTTACATTTTGTAGTCCATTGTATAATTTAAATAAACATCAATGCAAATTTCGCATGTGGAAAAAGTAAGTACACCCTTGGCTCTAATAGGTGGTATTGCCCCCTTTGGCAGAAACAACCTCAAGTAGGCGTTTCTTATAACTGTCTACCAGTCTCTGACATCGACTGTGAGAAATTTTTGCCCACTCCTCTATGAAGAATTCTTTCAGCTGTGCGATGTTTGAGGGGTTTCTTGCATTCATCGCTCGTTTCAAATCCCCCCACAAGATCTCGATGGGATTTAGATCCGGGCTTTGACTTGGCCATTCCAGAACCCTCCATTTCTTTCTTTTCAGCCATTCCTTGGTGGATTTACTGATATGTTTAGGGTCATTGTCATGTTGCAAGGTCCACCTTCGGTTGAGCTTCAACTTTCCGACAGAAGGCCTCACATTATCCTCAAGCACCCCCTGGTACAATGAAGAATTCATAGTGGATTATATGATGGTGAGCTGCCCAGGCCCTGATGCAGCAAAGCTGCCCCAAACCATAATATTTCCACCACCATGCTTTACAGTTTGTATCAGGTTCTTGTGGTCAAATGCTGTCTTTGGTTTTCGCCAAACATGTCTTCTGGTACTGTGGCCAAATAGCTCTACCTTTGACTCATCTGTCCAGAGCACATTGTTCCAGAAGTGCTGGTCTTTGCCTAGGTGTTCATTGGCAAACTTTAGTCTTGCCCTGATGTTCTTTCTGGACAGCAAAGGTTTCCTCCTGGCACACCTCCCATGTAGATCAAATTTGTGCAGCCTGGCACACCTCTTTCTAATGGTAGACTCGTGCACTTTGACATCAACAGTGGCAAGAACTACCTGTAAGTCCCGTGATGACATTCTGGGGTTCTTAGAGACTTCTTTCAGCATCTTGCGGGCTGCTCTTGGGCTGAACTTGCTGGGGCGGCCTGGCCTGAACAAGTTGGCAGTTGTTTGGAATCTTCTCCACTTGTAGATGATCTTCCCGACAGTCGAATGATTGATTTCAAATTGTTTGGAGATCTTTTTAAATCCCCTCCCAGACTCGTAGGCATCTGTAACCTTCTTTCTGAAGGCCTCAGAGAGCTCCTTTGATCTAGGCATGGTGACGCTGCACACTTCAACAACAAAGAGCAAACCAAACTAAATGTCTGAGGTTTAAATAAGACAGGTTCCTCCAAGATCTTCTCTAACGATGTTCTAATCATTTGCACCTATGCTGGTGCACCTGATTTTAATTTTAGGTATTTGAAGTAGTGATAAATGTAGGGGTGTACTTACTTTTTCCACATGCGAAATTTGTATTTATGTTTACTTAAATTATACAATGGACTACAAAATGGAAATGTTTCATGATATATGTTATATTATATCACCTTTATCTATCAATATTGTTGAAATGAAGATCAAATAACTGTATGTTGAAATATGTTGAAAAAGTCAAAACTTTACATGGGGTGTACTTACTTTTTCATGTGACTGTATATATATATATATATATATATATATATATATATATATATATATGTCTGTGTGTGTATGTGTGCATGTGTATATATGTGTGTGTCTGTATGTGTGTATGTGTGTGTGTATGTGTGTGTATACATGTGTATATATATGTGTGTAGGTGTATATGTGTGTGTGTGTGTGTGTGTGTGTGTGTATATGTGTATATATATATGTGTGTAGGTGTATATGTATGCGTGTATGTGTGGGTGTACATGTGTGTGTACATGTGTGTGTGTGTGTGTGTGGATGTATATGTGTATATATGTGTGTATATATATATGTGTGTGTTTGTGTGCGTGTGTGTGTGTGTGTGTGTATGTCTGTATGAGTAAATATGTATGCATGTGTGTTGGTGTACATGTGCGTGTGTGTGTGGTATATATATATATATATATATATATATATATATATATATATATATATATATATATATATATATATATATATATATATATGTGTGTATGTGTATATGTGTATGCATGTGTGTTGGTGTACATGTGCGTGTGTGTGTGTGTGGATGTGTGTGTGTGTGTTTGTGTGTGTGTGTGTGTGTGACCCACTCTCCCATGTGTGTGTGACCCACTCTCCCCTGTGTGTGTGACCCACTCTCCCCGTGTGTGACCCACTCTCCCCTGTGTGTGACCCACTCTCCCCCGTGTGTGACCCACTCTCCCCCGTGTGTGACCCACTCTCCCCCGTGTGTGACCCACTCAACCCGTGTGTGACCCACTCAACCCCGTGTGTGACCCACTCTCCCCCGTGTGTGTGATGTGGGAGGGAGAGGATTTGAGCTCTTAAAGTCACATTTTACATGAGATGTAATAACACATTTAAAACTGTATTTCCCATGTGCACACACATGCATTCACATGTTATCAGAAGTAAATACATTGTGTAGATTACATTATTTGTGGATCTGATAAATTCCCAGTAACCATTTTGTGAAACTGAATGTGCAGGTGCAGCATCTAACTCAATATGTCGAAATGTCACACATGTCCATGCCCGTGGGATTCCCACGGGTGACCCCACTAGTACAGCATATTTCACGATAAATATAGGATTTTCAAAAAGTTGTGGAAGAACAAGCCGATTAGATTTTGGTTTCAGGTCCGGATCCAGGGGAGGGTAAGGGCTTGAGGTTGGTGAGAGCGAAGATGGGACATAGTTTAGAGGGAGGTTGAGACTTTGGAGGAGGGGAGGAGCGGGGGGGGGGGGGGGGTGGAGTTGAGGAATTGGGGCTTGTGAGAGGGGGCAGGAGTTGAGGACCTGAAGTCACATTTTACAATGCGTGAATGTTCCATGAATCCCTACTAATATAGACTATTGCAACATTAGTACGTAGATTATAAACACCATTTGTACAACAGTAATACCTATCTTTGGAATTAAGTTAATGTAATGGTGTACCCTGCTTTAAAGTTGGCGACCAGTTAGATCTCGTAAAATAATTAAGTTTAAATAAAAACACTTAAAATCTACTCCTACGTTGGTATTATTGTGGTCTCGGTGGTAAGGACAACTTAAAGATAACAAATTATTAGCTCAGAAGTTATGGGTTTAAATCTGGTTGAAGGCAATGATTAAACATTTGCTGATCCAACATCTGGAAGATAAGCTTGTCTCCAGGGAATTGCCATTTGTAATTGGAAAGTCAATAAAAACCCAGCTGTCTCACCAACGACTTGTTGAGTAATTATATCATTTCTGATTAGAAAAAGAAACAAACAGACAATTTTCTGTGCAATGCTCCATAAGCAGCAACCTCCAGATGCCAAACTCTGATTATGAGCACCAACCAAAAATATATCTCGTATAATTATAGACACAAGGCCCTCGAATTGCCTTTGCTCTGATCTCTCTCTTCCATGTGCTGTCCCAGGAATTTATTTTGGAGAACTTTGGGACATTTTGTCACAGAATGAGAGAGTGTTCATAATTACCTGTAAACAGCATATTTAATAGATGGCGGTCTGAACATGGAGTGAGGCAGCTTTAGATGCAGATTTGTGGAGTTAACTTAAAATATGGGCAGGATAGCGGACCGGTTGGGTAGGGTTAGGATTAGGAGCAATAGGGGCAAAGAGGGGTAAATGGAGGGTGGATCGTGATGTGTGGGGTTCTTTGTTTTGGCCGATTTTTTTTTTTTCTGCTGTCTAGCTGAAAACACATGTCATGTATGAAAGTGTGTAATCGATTGGTTTAAAAGTTTTCATACAGAACCATTACCTGAGGTTGTCCGTTAATGTCATAAATTGCCGTTACTGTGGTCTGACAATCAAACACAAGTGGCTTAAGAGTATCCATTTGGCTAAAGGACTCCCATCTTGAAATTGGAACCTTTTTTTTTTGCTCTAATGCTTTCTTAGTGAAGGGATGGAATTATCCTGACCAGGATGAGGTCTGCGTTTTGTTTATTGTGAAATTGCATTTCATCTTTATTAAGCTACACTCGTGCAATAAAATTAATCGTATGCTTGATGCAAGATTTAACATAACATCAGCGCTCTGCCAATATTAGACTGCAGATACTTGCTGGACTTGGCTGTTTCCTTCATCCATTGCAGAAACTATTGAAATTAACCGTGCAAGGCAGGACTAAAAACAGACTAATACAATGCCAAAACAAGAAAGAGCAATCAGAGATGGCAAACCCTTGCCATGATGTATTTTCAGTGGTTTTTAAGGCTTTTGTGTTAAAACAAATATGGCGGCCGAACCACGTCAACGATGGCGTCATCATTATTTTTTCTCTCCACTAATTTATTCCAGGATTATGCTCAAGAAATTTCATCTTGATCGATGAAGTTTTGTACTTGTCAAATTATGACGTCATTAAAGAGGCACCTATGACATCATCACTAACAGATGTTATTCCACATGGAGAGTTCTTTACAATGAGCCATGTCTCAATTTTTTAGATGCAGCGCTTTCAGAGATATAGAGGTGCAAATGTTTTCGGTTTTTCCAAGATGGCGGCCGAACAACTTGACCGATGATGTCATCTTTTTTTTTTCTCCACCAATTTATGCCCATATGCCGCTCAAGAAATTTCATCTTGATCGAATGAAGTTTTGTATTTGTCGAATTATGACGTCATAATGGAGCACCTATGACATCATCATTAACACACTTTATTCCCCATGGAGAGTTCTTTACAATCAGCTATATTTCATTTTTTTCTATTCAGCGCTTTCGGAGATATAGAGGTGCAAATTTTTTCGTTTTTTCCAAGATGGCGGTCAAACCACGTGACATATGACGTCATAATTATCATTTAAAATATTATACAGGTGGAGTTACAAATATGGTGAAAAATTCCTGTCAATTGGA
Organism: Myxine glutinosa; assembly: GCF_964187855.1. Taxonomy (NCBI): domain Eukaryota; kingdom Metazoa; phylum Chordata; class Myxini; order Myxiniformes; family Myxinidae; genus Myxine; species Myxine glutinosa. Next base: position 78,380,553 of record NC_136270.1, read on the forward strand.
CCAACGGTTGCAGAGAAAATCATATTTATTCTGTGCGGACAAACAAACAAACTAACTCAAATGCAATACCCTCTTCTCTGGCGAGGGTAACAATGTAATATACAAAGGGCATTCGGAAAGCTCTCAGAAAGACATGCTGCTTACAATAGTCCTGGAAATAGTAATACGGTTTTCATGAATACATGTAATATATGTTTGTATATATATATATATATATATATATATATATATATATATATATATATATATATATATATATAAAAATAAATAAATATATATATATATATATGCATATATATATATATATATATATATGTATATATATATATATATATATATATATCATATATATTTGTATATATATTATATATATATGTATATATGTGTATATATATATATATATATATATATATATATATATATATATATATATATATATATATATACAATATATATATATATATATATATACACACAGACTTGGCATTTAATATGGAATATTTTTTTTTTCTTGACTTGGGTTTACTTTCTTAACTCAGTATATCAATCTGGTGAGTTTCTTTTACACTTTGGTGATTTATTTGTTAAAAGAACCATGTCACTGATTGTCTGTCCCAGCAAGAAGTCAACAACAGGATTATATCACAGGTGGCGTGGCAAAATGTACGGACAGGTGCATTTGATGATTGGCTTCACAGTCGGGTATACAAGGGTTGTTGCGTTCTGTATTAGTGGAAAACAACTGCTGCACGTCTCCAAAAGTTATTGCCGCTTCCTCTGGAGATGGCCCGTCAACTCGACAATTTTGTTTGTCATGGAGTGGTGGCTTTACGAAATTACGGCATGAAACAGCATGCTATTGCTCGGCAGTATGGCATCACTCAAGGTCAGGTGTCAAAGATCCTGAAACGAAATGCTCACAGGGGTGTCCCTACTCCAATACCGAGGCCAGGACGTCCCCGCAGAACCACAAGGAGGGATGATCGCCAGCTGCACCGGTTAGTCCGCAATGGCCGTACCAAGTCAGCTAATCGGCTTAGGGCTGAGTGGCAGCAACTGACAAATGTGCCTGTATCCAGAAGGCTAGTCAACCAACGACTGGTTTAAGCAGGCTATCGTGCCAGGCGTCCCCTGAGAAAGCCACGCCTGACCAGACAACACCGCCAGCGCCGATTGCAGTGGGCCAGAGAGCACCGTCAATGGCAGCCAGGACACTGGAATCACGTGATCTTCAGTGACGAGTCTAGATTTCTGATCTATCATCAAGATAGCCACGTCCGAATGCGCAGACAAGTCCATGAAGCCTACAACAAAGATTGTATAGTGCCAAGAGTCCAAGCTGGAGGTATTGCGGTGACCGTTGGGCTGCTTTTCATGCAGGGGGCAAAACTGACCTGGTTGTTCTGAATGGAAACTTGAACCAGTTCAAGTACAGGGCCATTCTGGAAGAAACATTGCTTCCATTTGCTCGTGCAGCCTTTCGAGGAAACTTTGTCTTCCAAGATGACAATGCACGGCCTCATCGTGCTCGCACGATCCAACACTTTCTTGCTGACCGTGGTGTAGAGCACATGGAGTGGCCTGCCATGTCCCCGGATATGAATCCGATAGAGAAGTTGTGGGCAGAATTAACGCGTCAAATCGACCACTTGGACCAGCAGCCGACCTCTGTGCGTGAATTCCAGCAGGCTATTGTCACTGCATGGCAAGCGATTCCTGTCCAAACCTTGGCAAATCTCGTGAATAGCATGCCTCGACGTGTACGTGCTCTCCTGAATGCTCGTGGGGGTTACACGAAGTACTGAACTGTAATTTTACTGTCCGTAATCCCAGTCGTAATTTAACTTTTGTTTTTGTTAAAAGTTTTTTGGCTAATGTGCAAAATAAAGAGATACTTCTGGAAAACGTACAGAAGTTTAACATAGTACTGTCCATGAATTGAGTTCGATATGAGTTTACATCACTTTCAAGGATCAATTTATTTGTTCCGAAATGTCAAATGTGGTTTTTGTTTCTTTTAAAGGTCACTTTAACAAAATCTAGAATAATTTCAACATAATTCCAATGAACTTTTGGTTCTAAGACATCTTGAAAAGTAAGTTCACCCCCACAAAAAAAATATTCCATATTAAATGCCAAGTCTGTATATACATTTCCTTGCTGGCCTCCAAAGCCAGTCGCCGACTGGGCATCCTCCGTCGTGCAAAGTCCTTCCTTGGCACACCTGAGCTCCTCACCACATACAAGGCTTGCATCCGCAGCTCAATGGAATACTGTTCCCCCCTCTGGGCTGCTGCTCCTGCCTCACACCTAGATCGGCTTCACGCTGTTGAAACCAAAGCTTTCAGAATCATTGGAATCTCCCGCGATGAAGTTAACTCCGAGGGCCTTTCACTCACTCACTGCAGGCAGGTTGGTTGTCTTTCTGTCTTCTACCAACTCCTCTCCGGCCTAGCTCCCCCAGCTCTGTCTGTGCTCTGTCCCCCAAATATTCCTACAGGTCACACAAGATCTGCCAGCAACCCTCTTATGGTTAACCTGCCAAAATCAAAACTCTCTGCTCACCTTCACTCTTTCATTCCTTATTCTCCCACCTCTTTATCAAACTCCCCCACTCTCTTCAATCCTACTCCTCCCTCCAGGTCTTTAAAACAGCTGTTCTCCACCATCTCTTATGTTCCCCCATCCAAAACCTTGAACTTTTCTACCCCTGCTAATTCACCCCAGATCCACTTTTTTGAAATTTCAACTTCTTTCCTGGAAGTCGTGGCAGTATCCATGTGTTTTATGGAAATGATCAAATGATGATCAAATGATCCTCCCACATCCCCCCAAGCCCTCTCCCTCCCACAGATCTCTCGATGTTTCTGCTCTCAAATGTTGTGTTTGTGTCCTTCCCCCCCACCCCCTCTCTCCTCATCTTGTCTACCGCTCCCTTTATTATATGTTTTATGTGTCGGTTTGACTTTTTGTGTGATTAATGTTAGCTCTTTCACGAGCCTCGATCTTGTATTAAAAATAAAAATGATCCTATTTTGATCTATGTTGATCTAAAAATTAGTTGGTGATTGAATTCAGTTCGCTGATATGAAAATCCTATTCAAATTTCAAGTCAATCAAATGAAAATTGAGGATTTAAAAAATTTGAAAAAAAATTGGTTGACCTTTGGCCTATGTTGACCATGTGACCTATGTTGAACTCAATATAGTTGGTGGTTGAATTCAGTTTGCTGATATAAAAATGCTATTCAAATTTCAAGTCAATCGGATGATAATTGAGGATTTTAGAAATTTGAAAATGTTGTTGACCTTTGGCCTATGTTACAAGATGTGTAGAACCCTTTGACCCTTTGACTCTTTGACCGTTTGACCTCATAAAAATAAATAGGATTCTTTGGGATCACGAACACTACCATTTGGTGAAGATTTGTGAAGATCGGTTTAAAATTGTGACCTTTAGGAAAGTACAAGTGAACGGACAGACAAACACACAAACACACACACACACAAACACACAAAGCGGAGTGATCAACATACTTGTCAAAAAATATTTTTTTCCCCAAATAACCAAGCAATCGTCATTAGTAAACCAAACCTTTTCTTTTCCCACATGCCCAAGCTAAATCATAATCTTACAAATCAAGTCTCTGTGGAGGTCGAGATACTCTGCTCAGCCTTCTAAGCACCTTTGGAATTACTCAACTTGAATCAGACTTTGAACTAACAGTGGGGAACTGCCTAGAATCTGATTTGTCACATCTATGTCTGTGTGTAAGTTCGCACTGAAGAAAGGACCATACAAAGTGTATTTTCCCCTTATTCAAACACTAAAGTGGTGCTTTCTACAACTCGCACAACCCGAAGACAGAGGAAGCAGGTTAATATATCATGGGCACACACTGTTTCCCTGTGCGGCGTTTGACTCCCATCCAGTACAGCTCATTATGTGCACAGACTTGTAAAGTAGCGGATCCAATTGCTCGATCCCATCGATGTCTTGAAGTTCGTCTTCTTCAAAATGTATCTCCCTCAAAATACAAGGTGCTGGGAATATTATACTTAGCACGTGGTATACAAACCTACCTTTGCTTGTGCAACTCACATACCCAATGATTGATTCTAAAAACTCTTGGATGGGCTAGTCCATGATATCACACCTCATTCTGTTCACCTTTGAACTCTCTTGTCTGGATTACGTGTCTGACAGAGAGAAATTCAAGTTGAGAATTTAATTTTAAGCTGCACTGCTGTAACTTTACCCTTTTGGGTTTTAGATAAGCAATAACAGTATGTTCCTTGAGCCGTAAACATATTTTCTACACATCTTGTAAGCATAAGGTAATACCTACTAAAAACTTGTTTGGGAAATGCACTTCCAGACTCTGTTTGGAGGAAGATTACTCCTTGATGAATTTCTATCCCCTGTTCTTCCTCTCCTTGATCCACACATGGATATGCCTGTGAAGCCAGGTAACTAGCTCGGGCTGACGGGATAGCTGGAAGACCCGGACTGAGAGAGAGAGAGTGAGAGACAGAGACAGAGACAGAGAGACAGAGAAACACTCTTGTCTACATGTAGAGCTACACTACATAACCAAATGTATGTGGACACTCGAACATCGAACATCTTATTCCAAAATGATGGGCATTGTTATGGAGTTGGTCTCCCCCTTTGCTGCTAAAACAGCCTCCACTCTTCTGGAAAGACTTTCCACTAGATGTTGGAACATTGCCGTGGGGATTTGCTTCCATTCAGCCACAAGAGCATTAGTGAGGTCAGGCACTGATGTTGGGCGATTAGGCCTTGCTCGCAGTCAGCGTTCCAATTCATCCGAAAGGTGTTCAATGGGGTTGAGGTCGGGTTTCTGTGCAGGCCAGTCAAGTTCTTCCACACTGATCTCGACAAACCATTTCTGTATGGACCTCGCTTTGTGCACGGGGGCATTGTCATGCTAAAACAGGAAAGGGCCTTCCCCAAACTGTTGCCACAAAGTTGGAAGCACACGATCGTCTAGAATGTCATTGTATGCTGTAGCGTTAAGATTTCCCTTCACTGGAACTAAGGGGCCTAGCCAGAATCATGAAAAACAGCCCCAGATCATTATTCCTCCTGCACCAAACTTTACAGTTGACACTATGCATTTGGGTAGGTAGCATTCTCCTGGCCTCCACCAAACCCAGATTCGTCCGTCAAACTGCCAGATGATGAAGCATGATTCATCACTCCAGAAAATGCGTTTCCACTGTTCCAGAGTCCAATGGCGGTGAGCTTTACACCACTCCAGCCGACGCTTGTCATTGCGCATGGTGATCTTAGGCTTGTGTGTGGCTGCTCGGCCATGGAAACCCATTTCATGAAGCTCCCGACAAACAGTTGTTATGCTGACGTTGCTTCCAGAGGCATTTTGGAACTTGGTAGTGAGTGTTGCAACCGAGGACAGACGATTTTTACATGCTACGCGCTTCAGTACTCAGCAGTCCCATTCTGTGAGCTTGTGTGGCCTACCACTTTGCGGCTGAGCTGTTGTTGCTCCTAGACGTTTCCATTTCACAATAACAGCACTTACAGTTGACCGGGGCAACTCTAGCAGGGAATAAATTTAACGAACTGACTTGTTGGAAATGTGGCATCCTATGACGGTGCCACGTTGAAAGTCACTGAGCTCTTCAGTACGGCCCATTCTACTGCCAGTGTTTGTCTATTGAGATTGTATGGCTGTGTGCTGGATTATATATACCTGACAGCAATGAGTGTGGCTGAAACGGCTGAATCCACTAATTAGAAGGGGTGTCCGCATATTTTTGGTCATGTAGTGTATCTTGTCAGTGGGCTGGTAGGGCAGCTCAGATGCAGTGCACTCAACTTTGAACTGTCTATTCTGGGTTCAATTCTCGACCCGACTATAATGTCATGTTGATGACACCTGATGGTTGAGATGTTAACCTCAGGACCAATTTACCAGAATTGGTTTGTTGGACTTCAGATCCTACAATGTCTTTTGCAAATCATAGGCCTTTGTCCGCCTGACCCTGATCCTGAACAAATTTCAAAATTGCTATCCGAATGAACTGTGGGGTTCATGCAGGTCACCATTTAGGGGTGGGTCTTGGAGTGCGATCTCGGTACATCAAAAGAAAGGTAATGAACTTCCCAGGATGCTCTATACTGATCGGTTGCCGGTCCTTTGGCACACTGAAGGACGATGACGATGGTGTGGGTGTTTCACCCTATACAGTAATTGTCCTTCATCGAACTTGCCCGGAAATGACACACACACACACACACACACACACACACACACACACACACACACACACTGATATTTTGTCAAAGAACACTGACTGATGCGCCTGTGTGTTCACACATGTACACGACACCTAATATCATGGGGCTGGGGTGCTTGGGTCCAGCCACATTGTGAGTATATGAGCATAGTAACATTAGCTGCAACATTGCATCTCTCATCGACATGGTGGTGGTAGTGATCAGAGGTAAAGAACTCAACCCCAAATCGTTATTTCTTATACATATAGCACCCAGCAGAACGGGTTCATCTGTCGCTCTTCCTTGCAGTGGGGCCTCCATGATATGTTGGATTGCCACAGATTGAAAAGGACTTCCTCAAGCTGCTGTTTACTCGTACCAATCCCCTAATGTACTTCCTCTTAGTTTCAGAACATCGTAAGATGAGGTTAGCCTGGGCGCACATCATGCTGAGGACATTGTTAATGATTGAAATAACCGGGCTCATCACAGTCGATTAACTTCTAAAATTTGCTCAAACCATCAAGGTGATGGGCAATGGTGAATGTAGAGCCATGTAGAAAAGTAATGCATGAAGAGAACATTGTAGAGCATGATCACGTGGTTAATTGCTCGAATTGGGGTCTAGGAAGGTATTTGTTATTACGGTTGCACAGACCTTCACACAGAAAGAGCCTCCTTTTATTGTTCGACCATTGCCTTGCTTATTGGGTCAAACTGTGGCCCGATATCAGTTCATTGACTTTGTACTCTTCGTCACCTTGCTCTACCACGAGCCGAGATCTTCCATAAAAAAGAAGAGAAATACGATTAGGAAGAGGAACCAGAGGAGGAGCATAAGAGGCAGAGGAGAGCTGGAGACTGAGAATAATAAGGGGAACAGGAGAATGAAAAGAGGAACAAGGAAATAAGAGGAAGAAAGAGTGGATATGCTTAGGAACCATGACAGGAAAATGTTAAGGCATTAGATCATTGAGCATTTGGGGTGTCTATTTACTTGGACCATCGGTGTTAACTTAATCCTGTTGGATGACAATACCAGGCCCTACAGAGACAGCAAAGGCCCACCAGTCCTTGATCATCGCTCATTCTGTTCCTTTATCTTGCTATAACACGAGTTGGGATGTCAAATGCCGATGCATACCTTGTCTGTTACCGAAGCAGACTCGGTGGCGAAATGTTAGAGAGTCTGCTCTGGGTGTGGGTGGTCGCTGGTTCGAAAGCGACCTCAGTCCAGTCATACCGAAGACGTTTAAAATGATACGGGCTGAGTCCTTGCTTGATGCTCGGTATTTAAAAATGGAGTATGGACATTGGACAAGCATAGTTTGGCAATCGGAGTGTGGGCTTTGATGAGCCTAATAAACTCCTCCAATGGTCAGCAAAGGCATAATTTTAATATAAAAAAACAGACCAAAATTGAGGTGGAAGGTTGTGGTGGAGATGGACATGAGCGAAGTGGGGATGTAGAGAGTAAATGCTCAGGATAGGGGAGTTAGATAAGAAAAACTAGTGTGGCTAACCCCACAAGAAGGTGGGAATAATTGAGGTCAAAGAAGGAGTAGTAGTTGTCGTAGTAGTAAAGGTAACCTAAACATACTCTCTTTTTTAGTCTTTCTCCATCTTTTTTGAATCACTCTCTCACCCTCCCTCCCTACCTTTCTCCACCACTTTCTCTTTCCTTTGTCTTACCAACACAACAATCACTCTTAAAATTGGGCTTTCCAGCGGGATCATTGTTTCTCCCCATGCTGTGCCATTGATCGTCTCGCTCTGATGCAGAAGCAAAGATCGGAGAAGTGGGAGAGGAGGAGACGAGAGAGGGAGAGGAGGAGACGAGAGAGAGAGAGAGAGAGAGAGAGAGAGAGAGAGAGAGAGAGATGAGAGAGAGAGAGAGAGAGAGAGAGAGAGAGAGAGAGAGAGAGAGAGAGAGAGAGAGAGAGAGAGAGAGAGAGAGAGAGGGAGAGAGAGAGAGAGAGAGAGAGAGAGAGAGAGAGAGAGAGAGAGAGAGAGAGAGAGAGACAGACAGAGACAGAGACAGTTCGACTCACGTATGAAACGATGCGACTTGCACAGCACCAGCAGCAGAATTAACATTCGGCAAATAATCCAAATAATTTTCTGATATATCTAATTGGTCTTGTGACGTTAACATGTACACACCAGCCTAGGAAGGAAAGTGTTTCTTAAAAGTGAACTATTTATCTGGCATGGCTGTGCCTCTTACTAGAAACTTCTCACAACGATAAAAAAAATTATGGTATTCCACGAGATTGGCTAGTGACATCAAAGTTGGATCTGGATTTGCTTCGCACCACATTATACTGCTTCATGGAAGATTGTCAGGGCTAGAAAAATTCAGGTATATTCTAACTTGAGACTGGCTTTCTAAACATGTCCCCCCTCCCCCTTTGAACATGAGCACCGCAGTGTGAAAATGGGGCTAAGATATCTCAGCGCAGTCGTTCCGGCTCCATCAGTGCACGTACTGGACCAGTCAGCTGTCCTTCCTTCGACACATATTCTAAATCATATTATGCATTCTCAGAAACTCTTTTGGATCCATATCAGTGATGGTCACCAAGGAACATGCTCACAACCTGTCAACTAAACTGCAAATAACTGCTCAAAAACTCTTTCCTCAAATCTGTCATGTAATGTGTATTTTTCACCACCACTACTCAGTACTATGCCGATAAATGGGAAAAAAAATCGAAGTTGTCACGATACAATTAATTAGTTACCACCATTCCGCCTGCGAACCAGTCTGCTGAATGCTCCCCACGTCACAGTGTGGATTCCGAGCTGTTTCCCATTAAAGGATCTTAATAGCATGTCAGGTGCAAACACTGAAAAAGAGGATATATTTAAAATTCATTTCAAGAAATTCGTTCAAATCACAGTTGCAAGCTCCCTATATTTAAAATGGCCACCACTGAGAAAATGCATTAAGGAGGTATACTTTATTCAAAAGAAAAGATTGTAAACCCCCTTGTGGAACTGCCTTCCTGAGTCAGTTCAATCGCAATCTCCCCTCCAGGGCTTCAAGCTGGCAGTGCAAGACCATCTCCTGTAATCCTGAATTCCTCTCTGTGATCTTTTTGGCCCTCATCATCCATCCCGTACCTTTCCACATTTATTTGCAGGTTGTAATGTTTCCTTCCTCTCCATACCTCTCATTCCTCTTCCATGAGCCTAGACTTTGTACATCAAAAAAAATAATGGCCTTCAATCCTTCATGGGACGCCAAAGAAGACTACATTATCGTTGAAGGGAATAAACGTACCACAAAAACTGGGACGATATAGCTTGCTGTTCAATCTAGAAGTCTAAGTGCGGGTGGGCGCTACACAGGTGGATACATATCATCTACTAGGACGGGCGGGAAGCAAAAGGCAAACAAACAATGCGGAAACGGTGAATACTAAACTATGGAACCAACAAATTCCACATTATTGTGCCACCTTCAGTCAAACGTCAGACATGGACAGCCGGTTCGTGAATGACTTGGGCAAAAAATGGCGAATGGTAAATGATGAACCAATAAATTCCACATTCCTGCGCTACCTATAGTCAAACATCAGGCAGGTTCGTTGACAGCAGGTTCGTGAAGGGCTTGCACAAAAAAACGTACCCTGTCTGAATGGTTCTATACCCATTCAATGGCGAATCTGCATATCGCGAATCCGCAAATGTCACGGTTAGAAAGTAGAAACCTCACGTCATTTCCTCATTCATATTTACACTCAATATCTCTATTTTCATTCCAAACAGAATCATTCCAATCATACATTAATACTATAACAAAATACTATGTTAACTGATTGTATTGAGATATTATCAAAGAAGCTCATTATCGTCATGTGTTCACTTCCGGATTCGGGAGCAGGTGCGTATCGAGCTAATTTCCCAATCACAATTTTATTGAGGAATTTCTGAAACCTCCTACCAACCTTACAACATCCGCTGGGACCCCAAAACGCCCCAAAATTGAGGGAGTAGTTTCGGGATGGGTGGAGGGACAGATAGACACTCCTGTTTTATAATATAGTTATATAATCATAATGGAGCAAGTTTTTGTATATGTATGTATCATCTACTCCTCCAAGAGGATTTGACTGAGGAAGCTGAAACTTTCATGGATTAATGAGGGCACCCTCAAGTCGTGCATGTGCAAGTTTCGTTTGATTCCATCAAGTTTTGAAAAAAAAGAATTTCGGCCATCATAATTGCATTTTCTTCCTTTGAAGGGGGGGGGGGGGGGGGGGAGGGAGGCAATTGGGATTATCTGAGCTATATAACCACACAATGCATTATATATTCACATAAGCAGTATGCATGTTTTCGCTTCATATACGTAATCTGGGTTAATTATATTTTCGCGAGCGTTTGAGGCAGCGGTCTGTTGCCTATACACTGCCCAAGTAAAGGGACGTTTCAGAAGAACGTGTTGCATGGTTGGAACACGATCACCTGCAGGGTGAGTACTCTGTGTGCGATGGTATTAATAATTCATATCCATATTCATTATTGTGGTCCACGTAAAAACATGGAAATTTTCCTTCCACTGGCAATTCAAAGACAGAATTTCAGACAAAAAGATCAATTCAATACAATTCAAACAAAAGGGTGGTGAATCATAAAGATAATCATAAGGATAATAGCATGACCCTGTGGTGGCTCCCATGTGTGCGGATACTTCTAGTTTAAATAATGGTAATTTTTAGATAGGTTATAGAATCCATACCTATGGAAAATCGAACGTCATAACTAGCAAATATCTGGAAACACAACACCGAGGCACAATAATTACGACAACAACTAACAACATTAGGAGGAAGAATAAGATTCACATTCTTCAAATAAACCCATCCTGGTTAAACTTCCAAAATGCAGGCTTACTGCAAACAACTCGTTTGTTCCTCTTTTCTCTTATTTGTGGAACTGCCTTCTGGAGATGGATCAATCACACTCTTCCCTCCATTGATTAAAGTTGGTGTTGTACCACAATCTCATATTATCTTCCATCTCGATCCGTGATCTTTTCTATACCCCCATTAATTCTTTGTAACCAAACTCCCTTACATGTTATTGTGTTTCCTCCCCTCCTTTTCCTATTCGATCATTGCTTTGCTTATTATGTCAAACTGTGGCCCCACTGATAGTTCATTGGATTTTTACTCTCTTCTCCAAGGCAGTACCTTGTACTTCCACGATCCGAGATCTTCTATACTCAAATAAGAGAAATAAGGTTATGTGGAACAAGAGGAGAAACATAAGAGGAGCTTAAAACTGAAAATAAGGAGGCAAAGGAGGATGAACAAGAGGAATAAAGAAAGAAGAGGAAAAAGAAGAGGAAGAAATAGAGTAGAAAGAAGATAGAATTCGATGAGGAAGAATGGAGACATGCAGGATGGCTTAATTGTTAGAGTACACCAGTACACCGGGGGAAATCACAGAATCGTCGGAAAGCGTCCGTAAATGAAAAGAAGTAAAGGACTGTAAACGCATCCGTAAAAAAAACATAACAAAAACCTCAATCAATATCTAGCATTTGAAAATTGTAATTTCTAGAACTGTAAACTGTGAAGTAAACATGACAATAATGTCCGTAAATGAAAAAAGAAAAAGCGTCCGTAAATGAAAATAGAGGTATAAAACCATAAATGCATATGTAAAAAAAAACATAACAAAAACCTCAATCAATATCTAGCATTTGAAAATTGTAATTTCTATAACTACAAACTGTGAAATAAACATGGCAATAATGTCCGTAAATGAAAAACAAGAAAAAGTGTCCGTAAATGAAAATTTACGCGAAGAACTGTAAATGTGTCCGTTAAAAAAAAAACCTCAATGGATATTTAGCATTTGAAGATTGTAATTTCTAGAAATGTAAACTGTGAAGTAAACATGACAATAGTGCAAAAACAGATCCTTGCAACTACAGACCAATCAGCCTGCTCCCAATTTATCAGCAAAGTCATGGAATCCATCATTGCTTCGGATATGAAATCTTTCCTCTTCTCCAATGGCTTGATCTCTGATCATCAATTTGGTTTCAGACCAGGTCACTCTACTCTGGACATGCTGCTTCTGCTGTCTCAACAATGGATGGAGGTCCTCAATGCCAAACAGGAAATTAGAGCTGTCTCCCTTGACATATCACGTGCCTTCGATACGGTCTGGCACCCAGCTCGGCTCACCAAACTCTCCTCCTATGGTATCCATGGAAATCTCCATGCATGGCTTGCGGACTTCCTCTCTGGTCATAGTCAACGTGTGGCCCTGAATGGATTTCTCTCATCTCCCCTTCCTGTTCAGGCTGGAGTTCCACAAGGCAGTGTGCTGGGCCCTGTGCTTTTTCTGGTCTTTATCAATGATCTCTCCGACTCTCTGGAAAATCCTCTCTATCTCTTTGCTGATGACTCCACTCTCTGCCGCTCCATTCCTCTTCGCTCAGATCGGCAGTCTGCAGCCACCTCACTCTCTGAAGACCTGGACAAAATCACAGACTGGTCAAACAAGTGGAACATGTCTTTCAATCCTGACAAATCTCACACTCTTACTATGTCTCTCCGAAAAGATCGACTGGACAACCCTCCCATCTACTTTCTCAACAATCCTCTCCAAGAAGTTCTGTCGCTCAAGCTTTTGCGTCTCAATATCTGCCATGATCTTTCTTGGGAAAACCACATTTCCAAGCTGCCTCCAAAGCCAGTCGCCGACTGGGCATCCTCCGTCGTGCGAAGTCCTTCCTAGGCACACCTGAGCTCCTCACCACATACAAGGCTTTCATCCGCAGCTCAATGGAATACTGTTCTCCCCTATGGGCTGGTGCTCCTGCCTCACACCTGGCTCGGCTTCACACTGTTGAATCCAAAGCTTTCAGAATCATTGGAATCTCCAGCGATGAAGCTATCTCTGAGGGCCTTTCACTCACTCACTGCAGGCAGGTAGGTGGTCTTTCTGTCTTCTACCGACTCCTCTCCGGCCTTGCTCCCCCAGCTCTCTCTGTGCTCTGTCCCCCAAATATTCCTACAGGTCGCACAAGATCTGCCAGCCACCCTCTGATGGTTAAACTGCCGAAATCTCGGCTCTCTGCTCACCTTCACTCTTTCATTCCTCTTTTCTCCCGCCTCTGGAACAAACTCCCACACTCACTTCAATCACACTCCTCCCTCCAGGTCTTTAAAACAGCTGTTCACCACCATCTCTTATCTTCCCCCATCCAAAACCTTGATCTTTTCTACCCCCACTAATTCACCCCAGATCCACCTTGTTTGAAATTCCAACTTCTTTCCTGGAAGTCCTGGCAGTGTCCATATGTTTTATACCTCTCCCACCCCCCCCCCTTCCCATGCCTCCCCCCCAAAGCCCTCTCCCTCCCACAGTTCTCTCGATGTCTCCATGTCTCTCGGTCCCTGCTCTCAAATGTTGTGTTTGTATCCTTCCCCCTCTCTCCCCATCTTGTCTACCGCTCCCGATGTTATTTGTTTTATGTGTCTGTTTGTCTTTCTGTGTGATTAATGTTCGCTCTTTCACGAGCCTCGATCTTGTATACAAAAAAACAAACAAAAAAAATGTCCATAAATGAAAAAGAGAAAAAGCGTCTGTAAATGAAAATTTATGCAAAAAACTGTAAACGCATCCGTAAAGAAAAACAACCTCAATCAATATCTAGCATTTGAAAATTATAATTTCTATAACTGTAAACTGTGAAAGAGACATAACAATAATGTCCGTAAATTAAAAAAGAAAAAGCGTCCGTAAACGAAAATAGAGGTAAAAAACCATAAATACATATGTAAAAAAAAAACCCCCCAAAAAAACAACCTCAATCAATATCTAGCATTTGAAAATTATAATTTCTATAACTGTAAACTGTGAAAGAGACATAACAATAATGTCCGTAAATTAAAAAAGAAAAAGCGTCCGTAAATGAAAATAGAGGTAAAAAACCATAAATGCATATGTAAAAAACAAACAAAAAAAAACCTCAATCAATATCTAGCATTTGAAAATTGTCATTTCTATAACTACAAATTGTGAAATAAACATGGCAATAATGTCCGTAAATGAAAAGAAAAGAAAAAGCATCCGTAAATGAAAATTTGCACAAAGAACTTTAAACGCATCCGTTAAAAAAAAAAACCTCTGGATATTTAGCATTTGAAAATTGTAATTTTTAGAACTGTAAACGGTGAAGTAAACATGACCATAATGTCTGTAAATGAAAAAAAAGAAAAAGCGTACGTAAATGAAAATTTACGCAAAGAACTGTAAACACATCCGTAAAAAACAAAAACCTCAATCAATATCTAGCATTTGAAAATTGTAATTTCTATAACAGTAAACTGTGAAATAGACCTGACCTGAATAATGTCTGTAAATGAAAAAAGAAAAAGCGTCCGTAAATGAAAATTTATGTAACTGTAAATGCATCCGTAAAAAAAAACCTCAATCGATATTTAGCATTTGAAAATTGTAATTTCTATAGCTGTAAACTGTGAAATAAAAATCTCAATGAAAATTTATGTAAAAACTGTAAATGCGTCTGTAAAATAAATTAATAAAAAAACCTAAATTTATATCTAGCAGCATGTCGGTGATGCTTGTCTACAATCATAAAGCTTCTATTTATTATGTACCTACGTTCGTTATTGCTTCAATGTGTAAACATACCCCACTAGTATTAATATATACACTCTCTGCCAAAAAATATGAACACATAATTGTTGTTGATGAAATGTATTTTTGTGACATCATGGGACACAGATGAGGTGCAAACCTCTGACAGAGATAAATGATAACATGTGACCTAATCACGTAATGCTGAGTTGTGGTGAATGTTTTCAAATAGACGCCCAACGTGGAAGTAACAATCTCGATGCAAGTAATGTCCATCTGTGGCAGCAATTGCTGCATTGTACCGTTTCACACCTGAGTCAGCTCCTATTCCAGCTCAGAGGGTCTGTAGCTGCCTTGGCATGGTTTGAACACGACGATCAATGATATCCCAGAGATGTTCAAATGGATTGAAATCTGGCGGGGTGGCAGGCCAGGAAGTCATAACAATGAATGTTGGCATTGACAAGATAATTCCTGTTCGAATGGCCCTGTGAACAGGAGAATTATCATGCATAAAGATGGTTCTGGACCATGTCGTTGAAGGGTAGGCAGCACATGTTGCAGTAAGATCTCTTTTTTTTTTCTTCTTTTTTTTGTATACTGAATCGAGGCTCGTGAAAGAGTTGTTACGTTCAGATCTGTCGTCAGATTGTCCTGGATATGGATCAAGTTGGTGCAAAACGTTTCCGCAATACTTTCTAACTTCATGAGACGTCCATGTCCAAAATTTGTGGCTTTCGTATACAGACTGGGACATATCGCTCATTTCCTCTTCTGTAGACCAGTGAGTGGCCTTTTAAGTTGAGACCTTGATTAGTTACTGAACATAACACTTGCCCATTGGCTACATTTCCATCAGACATCAGAGCATCATTGGATGTGTCGTGGTGAACGTCTTGGTCTCTGAACAAGACTGCGAACACAGATTCCTGCCTCAAGACGGTGTTGACACTTATCCTGCTGTATCCAGGGGCTGTGTTTGCAGTACTCTGGGCAGTTTGAAAGCGATGAGGTAGATTGGTCGTGCGAATGTATCGGTCCTGAGTAGGAGCCGTTATCTTGGGACATTCACTTCTTGGCACATCTCTTGTTGATCCATTGTCTTGATAACGAGCCTTGCAACATGGCTAATGGAATACGCTGCATGAAAGTGTCTAATGATTTGATTCCTCTCATTTTCTGACAGATTTAACATTGTAATGGATTGTTCAATAATGTAATCAGTGTGTGTTTTTTTATTTATTTAAATAAGTGATCCAAACGCTAGTGTCTCAGAAAGACTTTCAAATTTTCTCAGAATGCCTCATGTCACCTCTACAAACCTAAGGATGCATGATATGCACATTCTGAACGATTATTGCATGAGCTAACTGGAATGGCCCTCGGTAGAACGCACACATCCACCAGGTTGAAGAGTTTACATTTTGTATCCCACTGATGGGTCATATCTGGATCCAGACCTGAAACAAAATCGAATCGGCTTCTTCTTGTCGCCAAACCAACTCATCCACCAACCTTTTTCAGAGGTCGTCCACAACCTTTTATAATCTCATGCTGTATGTCGTTTTTGGCCCTTTCACTCAATGGGAAAGAAGAATGGTGAAGCACTTAAAAATGAAAAAAATCCTATCCTGATCTTCACCAAAATCTAATCAATTATTTCTTGTCATATACCAACATCTCCACCACATTTTGGTCTGAATCCTTGCACAACTTTTTGAGATATCATTTTCACAAACAAATAGACAGATAAACAAACAGGGGTGAAAACATAACCTCCATCCACATCTGATTGCAGAGATAATTACGTTAAGTGGAATCTTGCAATTAAGTGTTCTGCACATCCCTCGTGCCAAAAAGGCACTCGGAACAACGCTGGAATAGTCCTTTAACAATTACGTTATCAATTCTATACGTTCCGTTTTTATGCAGAGAGTATATTATGAGGAAAGAGAGAGTGGGAAGAGGTGGCCAAAAGTACAGGAGACTGTAAAGAGGAGGAAGAAGAAGACAACAGTAATCATGTTTTCTGCAAAATAATAATTATGTGAAGCCTGCGGAGTGAGCTCGTGTGAAATTTTGTGAAAGTCATCCATTAGTCTTTCCCCGCTGCTTGCGAGACTTGCTGCTTATCAAAGTCTCCATGCATTTCACCAGATGAGCACAAAACGCGTTAATTACCTCGAGCGAACTAAGCGCGCATTTACTCTTCATTTCATTTAATCCATCCCACACACGTGTGTTGTTTTCAGAGTGAGAAATGAACGGGCAGCATTGTGCAATCCACGTTTGTTCTTTACGCTCAAATTAGCGTCTTCTCTAATTGCAATAAGATCTTTTAACTTGCACCTTGGCTACTCTGTAAACACAAACTTTCAAAGAATTCTCACTAACCCCAACCCCCAACCATTTCTATTTATCAGACATCAATCACTCTCTGTCGTCTTTTTTATATTCTGCCATTTCATTGGAAAAGGAGAATGCAATTGCTTTTTCGAAATTTTATGATCATAATCACGATTATGAACAAGCCACAATGCTTATTTGTGCTAAAAGCATGCAACTGAAGTTAAATTGCTGCTTAATTGTATTTCCCACAAACTGCCTGGTAATTTCGCCACCTAATACCAACAAGCTGGATGTAGTCGCGTAAACTTAATGTTTCCACTTTATATATAAGAAGTGTTCAAATAGTTATGGGTACTAAATAGTCCCTTGGAATAGTGTAAGTGATGCCGGCATTTTATTTCTTCTCTAATACACAAGATAATATGATAAGTAAGAAAAAAGTATTTCATTACTAAATACTAGTGTGGATCAGCTCGCTACACTCGCCTAACCACACGTCATCGCCGCACAGGTACAGGCTTGTTTAAACTGAGAATAATGACCTGACTGAGTTTGAGTTGCTGTGTTGTCATGATTGACGCCAATCATAATACAAACATTTATTTTGAATAAGGTTATTTGTAATATTGGTGATATTATTTATTTGTAATTTATTTGTAATATTGGTGTTGGGCTAGCGGCTAGGGTGCTGGCTTAGGATCCTACGGATCCTGGGTTCGAATCCCGGTCGATCGCTGAATTAACGCCAAGGGGGTTGACTCAGCCTGTATCATCCTTCCGAGGTCGGCTAATTGAGTACCAGTTCACTGGTAATTCCCTGTTTGTCGTTAAAGGCGGCAAAAAGGGTTGGCGTCAGGAAGGGCATCCGGCCGTGAAACATTGCTTCAAAAAGGGGAACCAAAAAACAACAACAACCATGGTTCCCGAAAAAGGCCAACCCCCGCTTTGCGGGGAAAAATGGCCTCTAAAGGTGGTTATTTATATATATTTATTATTGGTGATATTATTTATTTGTAATTTATTTGTAATAAAAAAAAGATCCAAGTGGTCTAAAGCTCTAAATGCTCCGGGGTCTAAGCTGGTCTGATGGGTCTAAAGCATCTTATGGGTATTTGGGGTCTTAATGGTCATCGGGCTCTTTGTGTCTTTTTGGTGTTTTGGGTTTTCAGGCTCTTTAGGATCTTTTGGGTCCTTTGGGTCTTTAGGTCTTCTGGGTGTTTTGGGTCATCTGGGTCTTTAAGGGTCTTTGTGGCATTTTGGGTCTTTGAGGTATTTTGGGTATTTTTGGGTCTTCAGGGTATTTCAGTGTATTCAGGTTATTTTGGTTCCTCTGGGTCTTTTGGGTCTTTTTGGTCATCTTGGTATTTAAGGGTATTTTGTGTCTTTGGGGTATTTTGGATCTTTATGGTCTTTTGGGTCCTCTGGGTCTTTAAGGGTCTTTGGGGACTTTTGTATCTCCATGGTCTCTAGGGGTCTTTGGGTCCTTTAGGGTATTTTGGGTCATCAGGGTGTTTTGGGTCTTTTGTGTCGTCAGGGTGTTTTTGGTCTTTTGGGACATCAGGGTCTTTTGGGTGTCAGGGCCATTTGGGTCCACTGGGTTTTTAAGGGTCTTTGGGGACTTTTGTTTATTTGGGGTCTTTAAGGGTCTTTGGGTCCTTTTGGATCTTCAGGGACTTTTGGTTCTTCAGGGTCTTTTGGGTCCTTGGGGTCTTTTGGATATTTTGGGTCTTTTGTGTCATTGGGGTGGTTTGAGTCTGTGGGTTATTTGGGGTCTTTTGCGTCTTTGACGACTTTTGCGTCTTCGAGATATTTATGAGTCTGCGGGTCCTGATGCGTCTTTGGGGTCTTTAAAGGTCTTTGGGGTCTTTGAGGTCTTTGGTGTCTTTTGGATCTTCGGGGTCTTTAAAGATATTTGGGGTCATTTGGTTCTTCGGGTTATTTTGAGCCTTCGGGTTATTTTGGGTCCTCTGGGTCTTTGTGTCTTTAAGGATATTTGGGGTCTTTTGGGTCTTTGGGATATTTAAGGGTCTTGTTGGTCTTAAGTGTCTTGGGGGACTTAAAGGGTCTTCAAAAGTCAAAGGGGTCTCAGCAGTCTAAAGGGCAGAAAATTTTTGAAGAAGAAGAAGAAGACGTTTGAGCGCAAATATACATAATCACATACTTTTGCTCCATTATAACCAGTTGTCGGCTCTTCGTCTTACAGAGATTTTAAATTCCATGCACCAAAGAGAATTTCAGTGAATTAAAGATATGTCATTTAATTTGATCTTTACCCTCGCCAGAGGATAGGGTATTGCATTTAAGTCAGATTGTTTGTTTGTCTGTCTGTTCGTATCTAAATGAACACTTATTTTACTCTACACACATTGCGCATCACATGCAGCGAATTTCACCTCCCTCCGCCTTGTATTATTATTATTATTATTTTTTTTTCTTTTTCTGTGTACCGCCCTTGACACTCGGTTTGCAAGCCACCATCTACAATTCCAATAGAAGATACATAATTTGTCTTTCATGGGAAATGTTTTCTGCATTTTTTCCCCTCAAAAATAGACCGGAGTGAACACACATTCGTGTTGAAAGATTGGCCTTTAAAAGCCGACTCAAATCATCCTTATGAAGGTGACAGACAGATCTGTACAAACACACAAACTGACATTGTGTTTCATATCGTAGATTGTCATGCCAAATGTGAGCTGCACTGGGAACTGACATCATTGCCAAACAAATGGGAATGACTCGTAGGTGGGTTGCATTGCAATGCTGGGAATTAGCAATTTCAGAGTTGCTCGATCTGAAAAGTGGACATATCGTTTTGGAAGCTCAAAATTATCGTATTTTCAGAAAAATGATGGAACATTAAAAAAGAGCCGTCCTTTACGGGCCCATTGTAAGCATGAAGTATATGCAGTATACATGACAGTATATATACAGTCACGTGAAAAAGTTAGTACACCCCATGTAAAGTTTTGACTTTTTCAACATATTTCAACATACAGCTATTTGATCTTCATTTCAACAATATTGATAGATAAAGGTGATATAATATAACAAATATCATGAAACAGTTACATTTTGTCGTCCATTGTATAATTTACATAAACATAAATGCAAATTTCGCATGTGGAAAAAGTAAGTACACCGCTACATTTATCACTACTTCAAATACCTAAAATTAGAATCAGGTGCACCAGCTCAGGTGCAAATGATTAGAACATGGTTAGAGAGGATCTTGAAGGAACCTGTCTTATTTAAACCTCAGACATTTAGTTTGGTTTGCTCTTTGTTGTTGAAGTGTGTGGTGTCACCATGCCTAGATCAAAAGAGCTCTCTGAGGCCTTCAGAAAGAAGGTTATAGATGCCTACGAGTCTGGAAAGGGATTTAAAAAGATCTCCAACAATTTGAAATCAATCATTCGACTGTCCGGAAGATCATCTACAAGTGGAGAAGATTCCAAACAACTGCCAACTTGTTCAGGCCAGGCCGCCCCAGCAAGTGCAGCCCGAGAGCAGACCGGAAGATGCTGAAAGAAGTCTCTAAGAACCCCAGAATGTCATCATGGGACCTACAGGTAGCTCTTGCCACTGTTGATGTCAAAGTGCACGAGTCTACCATTAGAAAGAGGCTGCACAAATTTGATCTACATGGGAGGTGTGTCAGGAGGAAACCTTTGCTGTCCAGAAAGAACATCAGGGCAAGACTAAAGTTTGCCAATGAACACCTAGGCAAAGACCAGCACTTCTGGAACAATGTGCTCTGGACAGATGAGTCAACGGTGGAGCTATTTGGCCACAGTACGAGAAGACATGTTTGGCGAAAACCAAAGGCAGCATTTGACCACAAGAACCTGATACCAACTGTAAAGCGTTGTGGTGGAAATATTATGGTTTGGGGCAGCTTTGCTGCATCAGGGCCTGGGCAGCTCACCATCATAAAATCCACTATGAATTCTTCATTGTACCAGGGGGTGCTTGAGGACAATGTAAGGCCATCTGTCGGAAAGGTGAAGCTCAACCGAAGGTGGACCTTGCAACATGACAATGACCCTAAACATACCAGTAAATCCACCAAGGAATGGCTGAAAAGAAAGAAATGGAGGGTTCTGGAATGGCCAAGTCAAAGCCCGGATCTAAATCCCATCGAGATGTTGTGGGGGGATTTGAAACGAGCTGTGCATGCAATTGTGCATACTGTCCAACAATTTTTTGTTGAATAAATTATTGCAAAGTCAATTTGTCATTGTTTTTTGTTCAATTAGATCACCGTTATCTATAGATACTGTTTAAATGAAGATCAAATATTGATATGTCCACATATGTTAAAAAGGTTAAAAAAAATATTTCATGGGGTGTACTTACTTTTTCCACATGTGAAATTTGCATTTATGTTTATTTAAATTATACAATGGACTACAAAATGTAAATGTTTCATGATATTTGTTATATTATATCACCTTTATCTATCAATATTGTTGAAATGAAGATCAAATAGCTGTATGTTGAAATATGTTGAAAAAGTCAAAACTTTACATGGGGTGTACTTACTTTTTCACGTGACTGTATATATATATATAACAAGGATAGCTGTCCGCTCGTCCGTTCACTGTTACGCTGATTGGCTGTGTGAGGCTAGGTGCACTGTGATTGGCTCCTGGCAAGATTATCGTATCGGCTTACTAAAATCAGATATTCGAAATCGGATTCAATATTATTACGATAGGAATTCCAAACTTCATGTTAATTGATTGAATTGCTTCTATATCTATCTATATATGTATATATATATATATATATATATATATATATATGTGTGTGTGTGTGTGTGTGTGTGTGTGTGTGTGTGTATATGTGTGTGTGTGTGTGTGTGTGTGTGTGTGTGTGTGTGTGTGTGTGTGTGTGAGGGAATATACATATCACGTGCTTGTAAAAAAAATTTTTCCAATACACGGTGTAGTGAAATATCATTCGTTTCAAAAATATTTCCTTTCTAATCTTATACAACTAGATGTTTCAAAAATAAAGAAGTTTCGTGTTTCTTTGGCTGTTGTGAGTATCTAGTTCCGAAAACCTTTTGAATGCCCCTTGTAAACCTGAAATCACAAACGCTTGCTAACTTGTACCATGGACATATTTTACTCACAAGCACCTATTTTTAGTATTGAGGACATTTTACACCATTTCAAGACTTGACCATTGGTTTAACAAATCTTCTCATGCTTGTGCTTCTTCTAGCACCCAAATGATGAGGTGATGAGAGAAGTTACTTGAAGGACCACACTTTGTGGAGGCCTACTCCTCAGGCAGTGTCGCCTATACTTTGTATATATATATATATATTTCTATCATTTTCCGCCTGCATAAATATAAACTATCTCTCGACTTCACTGGAATGCCCGCTATATCCTCTGGTGGACGATTCCATGCTCTGTCGAATCGCAACACGCTCCAGTGCAGATCCAGCAGGCACAGCTGTCTCCTTGTGTACTGACCTTGAAAGGATTCGTCAATTGTCTGCTTGTAGATTATGGCCTTTTCTAGCTTCCATGTGGTGTATTCCTTCGCCTTCCCTCTATATATACATCCACCAGTTTTATAAAATTCAGTTAAGTCTTCTAATTGAAGATTGTTTATAATTTACCCCCCACCCTCATCCCTCCTTTCTACACCCCCATTAGAATCGACTCGGTGATAACCAAAATGATCTGTCGATCAAATCATTTGGTCCAAGTGAAGTGAAAACGTTCCAGGGTTACATTAGCACTATTGATGTTAAATATTTTCAAACTAGACATGGGACTCACCCAGCGTTTCCAGAGTTGCTGCAAATATCGTTGGTCAGAATCGTCTCAGTATATCAGTCTCAGTATATCGTCTCAGAATGCAGAATGAACTCTTTTCGTTCAATGTCTTCCAATGATTAACGCTCATACCTTTTGCCAAAGAAGTATGAAAATTAACCACTGCGCACACACACACACACACACACACACACACACACACACACACACACACACACACACACACACACACACACACACACACACACACACACACGCTCAGGAAAGGTGAATTTATAGGACGATTGAGAATTCCACCAAACTGATGTTTTGCCAAAAGCCAAGAACCTCACACACCAATATCTGAGCATGAAGGAAGATTGTCGTACCAAAGTCGGATCCTCAGTTGTTGTTTCTTATGCAGCCCGTGGCAGCTGATTGCATCATTTTTCTGGAAGCGTGGCCAGGGCTGTTCCGCTGATGCAATGGCCCTGTTATCAGTAAGATGGTACTCACTTTGTGGACCTTGGAAAGATGACAGGCTGAGTCAACCGACCTGATGGTATTTCATTGGCACGATAGGGGCTCAAACTCAAGTCCTTAAGATCTTAAGCCAGCCACCTTAACCGTTAAGCCAACACTGGTTAAGACTTCAATCATTGCTCGACATACTTGTCTCAGTGCTGATTCTGTGTCACCATGTTGTATTAGTATCTATGTATTATCTATAATGGTAATAATAATAATAATAATTATTATTATTTTAATAAAACTAAGTGTGTGTGTCTCCTCCACAACTCCCAAAAAAATGAAGCCTACCAGCCCCATACTTTGCATGCATACTTATCGAACACCAATTGAATGCATGAATGAAAACTGCGTGTTTTAGTGTGTTAAAACACCCTTTTTGAAGATGATTATATTGATTAACGGCCTTATTTAATTAAAACAAAACAGGCTTTATCCTTGATCAGTCCGCTATCCCTCACAGGGGTCTTGTACTTTATCAGCCTGCTCAAAAATGCCCTGCCTCTGAACGGTTTCTGCACGATTAAGTGCTCAAAATTTATGTTTTCACTTTCCTCACTCACATCATCGAATGTCTGATCTTTATACCTACGAATCGCTGTACACATCACGATTGTATGTGCTATAGTTTTCAAATTAGGAGCTTCGAGTGATTTTATGCATTATATGATGCGATTTTCACTGACGCTCCCCATCCAACTTGACAGAACTTGAACAAATCTGCAAGTTAGAATGGGAGAAACTCCACAAATCAAGATGTGCAAAGCTGAAAAAGACATACCCAATAAGACTCGAAGCTGTAGTCGCTGCTAAAGACTCTTCTATGAAGTATTCACTCAGGGGGTTGAATACTGATGTAAATTAGATATTTCTATATTTAATTTATAATAATATTGTAAAAAATAAAAATAAAAATCCACTTTGACATAATGGATATTATGTGAAGATCAGTGACATAAAACCTCAATTGAATCCATTTTAAATTGAGGCTGTAACACAACAAATGTGAAAAAGTCAAGGGGTTTGAATACTTCCTGATTTTTTTTTGAGGATTCTTCATTGGAAAAAATACCCCTTTAAATTGCTCAAACATGGGACAGAGGAGCTATTTGGGGTGATCAGGAGCTCTCTTATTAACTCCACCACCGAAGGTGGATGGAGGTTATGTTTTCACCCCTGTCTGTTTGTTACTTGCAAAATCGAAGATTTTTCAAGTATATTGGTCGGTTGCGTTTGTTATTCTGTCTGTTTGTTTGTTTTAATCCAGCGGCTAGGTGCAATATAAAGACGAATCGTGCAATTTTTGATAAAAGCATCAAACATGGTACACATATTCAGTAGGCCATAAGAAACAAAATTAGATAGAGTGCCATCCCAGTTTTGGCCTGTAATTCCTATGGTGGCCATCTTTCAAAATGGCCACCACATGAAACTAAAATACCACATAACCCAGCAACCATGAGGCCTAGGATCTTAATTCTGGTGTCTATATATAGGTTTTGGGGGTCTTAGAAATCAAATAAGGCAATATCGAGCCCCCTCTTCCAGTATACTTAGGTGTGCTCCTACACAACAAAACACGGAAATGGGAATTAGTTGAGAAGTTGTACAACCTTGGCCTTTCTGTGTCGTAAGACCGCGTGCTTGAAATCCCAACTGAAACTGGTCCAAAAATATGCTAAATATATGACATGTTTGACATTGTGTGCCCACCGCAACTCAAGAAGGGTGTTTTCACTACGTCTGGAGCTGACAACATCAACCATCAAACAAGTGCCACATCATCAAAGAGTTCATTTATCGGGACAGGGATATCAATTTTCCAGCATTTTGAGAACACTGACCAGGCAACAATGCACGAACCAGCCATCATGCTTGATGATCATGATGCTAATGGCCACATTGTACCTACAGGCCAATCCAGGAAGCGACTACCAAGACTTCCACTATCCTCCATCTAGGTTCCACCTGTGGCAGAAGAACACTTCTCCTGCCCCGGTCCCAAGACAGATGAACCTTTGAAATCGGATTGCCTCCTTGTGTCTCCATCACTGCAACTTGAATACAGGTGAGAAAGCAGTTGAAAATTTATTTCAGTTTTCAATAATAAATAAATCAAATTTCAATCGACTTTATTCAAATTAAACCATTCAAGTTTCATTGGCTGAGGAAATGGAGACTTGAATAATAGTAAATTGGGCAGTGGGGTGCACAAATGTATTCATCTATCCTGTTTTTACCTTGATGCTAAGTGTGCATTACTCCTTATATCTTTCAGATGGTTGCAGCTTGTGAGCTTATCGATGCAAACAGAATCTGCTGCTGCTAATGTATCATGGTCTGCTTTCCATGCCAGTCTGGAGGATCCACAAAGTGCAGTAGAGATACCTCCTGCAACATCTTGTCTTCTGCCATTGTTCCAAGACGACGCTGCAACAGTTGCCATGATGCATCACTCATTGGACATCATTAAAAGGCTCACAGAATACGTCAACCCTGGACTGCAACTGCAATACTGCAAATGCACAAAAGCAGCTCTGCCGTGTACAGCTTTGTGCGAATGTAGGGGTTCTTGCCATGATTAGTTCATGTGATATCTGGCATTTCACATTTGATGGGAAGCCTAACTGACTCATGGCACATTGGTATCTACAACAACAAGTAACTCGGCTTCGTATTCGGTTTGACTGTTATTTTTAGCCACGTCGCAAGACGCTGGTCATAGAGTGCCCTCTGCTGTTGTTGATGTTGTTCTTCTTGTTCTTCTTGTTCTTGCAGAGAAGACAAAACCTCAAAGCTCCACCCATTCTGGGAACCATAGCTCCACCCATTGTGGGAGAGGCTTCATATAAACAAATATCCACCATTTTATTAACTCGCATAGCTTTGAGGCCTGTTTTGTAGGCCCGTGGTGTCTTCCTCTCTCACACAGTTTTATTTCAAATCAAATTCGATATATCATTTCATTTTTCACAGTCGCTAACATAGTTTTAGACTCGGTTGAAAAAAAACGGGAAGAAAATCCGATGAAAGTTGCCCTTTATAGAACGAAATGAATTCTCAAAGGCCTGTAACTTCAAGTCCATTGAGATATATTTTTTTTAAATCGCGGGATGGTCAGTCATACACCGCCCGAAATAACAGATGGGAAAATGCCGAGATATATTAAAAATTCGTCCATTTGATGACAATCGTCACGATGAAATATTTAATTTATACGTCGTCACAATAATGTGGAGAGAGGAGCATAGCTTCGTTCACGTGTCGCCACACACGGGAAATTGCCGAGATATATTCTTTTTAAATCGCGGCATGGTCAGTCATACACCGCCCGAAATAACAGACGGGAAAATGCCGAGATATATTAAAAATTCGTCCATTTGATGACAATCGTCACGATGAAATATTTAATTTATACGTCGTCACAATAATGTGGAGAGAGGAGCATAGCTTCGTTCACGTGTCGCCACATACGGGAAATTGCCGAGATGTATTTTTTTTAAATCGCGGCATGGTCAGTCATACACCGCCTGAAATAACAGACGGGAAAATGCCGAGATATATTAAAAATTCGTCCATTTGATGACAATCGTCATGATGAAATATTTAATTTATACGTCGTCACAATAATGTGGAGAGAGGAGCATAGCTTCGTTCACGTGTCGCCACACACGGGAAATTGCCGAGATATATATTTTTTAAATCGCGGCATGGTCAGTCATACACCGCCTGAAATAACAGACAGGAAAATGCCGAGATATATTAAAAATTCGTCGCCACACACGGGAAATTGCCGAGATATATTTTCACTTTGCACAAAAATAACATCAAGTAATCGAATCAATAGGAATGTCCTGTGCCTATAACATCGACGTTATAGGCACAGCTGCATCTAGGCATTGTGTAACATCGACGCGGCTTTTGTTTTAATTAAAACTTTTTGTACTTGTTTTTTATAGCACTATAAGTTTAATTTACGGTACAGGTATCTTATATTTCATCAATACAAAATAAAGCAATACAAAGACCGCCAAATGTTGTGTCTCTGTAAACTGGAAAAGGGCACTTATGTTCCAAACGTGGTACAAGACGTGAGCACACATACTCATTATTGCCTTCTTTGAATTCTATGACGCCAAAAACCTATATATAGGCACCAGAATTAAGATGCTAGGCCTCTTGGTTGTTGAGTTATATGGTATTTTAGTATTAGACGGTGGCCATTTTTGAAAAATGGCCGCCACAGCCGTCATAAGCCAAAGCTGGGATGGCACTATATCGATTTTTTCTTGTAATGGCCTACTGATGATATGTACCAAGTTTGATGCTTTTATCATAAACTGAACGATTCTTCCCCCTATCCGCTCTACTATTTGTGTTTGTCACCGGCCTGCAGGTCATAATTCTAAACCAATCGTCATGAAACTTCATCAAGTTGTAGAGGTCGTCACAATTGAGAAGCCTAATGATTTTGAGGTCAAAGGTCATCTGGAGGTCAAATTTCCAAAATCTCCATTTTTCATCCGATTGACTTGAAAATTGAACAACATTTGTACAATCACTAAATTGGGAAACCACCTATTTTTGAGGTCAAAAGGTCAAAGGTAAAACGTCCAAAATCATCCATTTTATTCTGAAGAAAACATCAATTTTCATCCGATTAACTTGAAAGTTGAACAGCATTTACAAATTAAGTTACTAAATGGGGAAACCAACTCTTTTTGAAGTGAAAAGGTCAAAGATCAACTCAAGGTTCAACTTCCAAAATAATCAATTTTCATCTTAAAACCATCAATTTTCATCCGACTGACTTGAAAATTGCACAGCATTTGCACATTGAGTCACTAAATAGGGAAACCAACTATTTTTGAGGTCAAAAGGTCAAATGTCAACTCTATGTCAAACTTTCAAAATCATCAATTTTCATCTGCTTGACTTGAAAATTTAACAGCATTAGCATAGTGCCTCACTAAATTGGGAAACAAACTATTTTTTATGTCAAAAGATCAAAGGTAAACTCAAGGTGAAACTTCTAAAATCATCAATTTTCATCTGAACAATCGTCACTTTTCATCCTATTAACCAGAGGTTTGATCAAGATCATCAATTTTAATCTTGAAGAAATGGATAATTTGATGGATCAATGGCAGCCTTTTTGGGGGGGGGGGGGGGGGGTGGATTTTGCAAGTATCGTGCTCTGCATAACGTCTTCTTGTTTGTTTGTTTGTGAACAACATATCTTAAAAAGTTGTGGACGGATTTGGACGAAATTGTGCGGGGAGGCTGGGTATGTGACAAGGACGAAATGATTCGTTTTGGTGAAGATCTGGATTCGGATCTGGCTACTAGAATTTTTAAAGTGATTCTTCACCATTGGGAGATATGGACAAAAACGATATATAGCAGGATATCTCAAGCAGTTGTAGAGTCTCAACAGCCTGGTGTTGGCTTAGCGGTTAGGGTGCCAGCTTGGGATCCTAGGATCCTGGTTTCGAATCCCGGTCGATCGCTGAATTAACGCCAGGGGGGATTGACTCAGCCTGTCATCCTTCCAAGGTCGGCAAATTGAGCACCAGCTTGCTGGGATGAATGATCCCGGTGTGTACCCCTGCTTCGAATAGGCACGCCGTATCCCTGCGCATCGTAAGAGCGTGACCAAGGGCTGGCGTCAGGAAGGGCATCCGGCCATAAAAACATTGCCTCAAAACAGGGAACCACGATTGTCATGGGGCCCGCAAGGCTAACCCCCGCTCTAGCGGGGAAAATGGCCTTAAAACAATCATTCATTCAAGCAGTTGTGGACGGATTTGGACAAAACTTGGTGGAGAGGTTGTGTGTGCGACAAGGATGAGTCAATTCGATTTTGGTGAAGATCTGAATATGTATTCGGATACAAGATTATTTAATTTTTAAGTGTTTCTTCACATTGAGCGATCGGGAAAAAAACGATATACAACATGATATTTAAAAAAAGTTATATACGAGTTATTTCTAAATTTGGTGGACAAGTTGGTTAGGTGACAGGAACAAGCCGATTCGATTTTGGTTCAGGTCCAAATCCAGATCCGACCTATCAGTGGGGTACAAAACGTAAAAGCTTTTCAGCCTGGCAGAGGTATGTGCTCTACCGAGTGCCTTTCTAGTTACACCCGCCATCGAAGGTGGATGGAGGTTATGTTTTCACCCCTGTCTGTTTGTCTGTCTGTCTGTCTGTGAACAAGATATCTCAAAAAGTTGTGGAAGGGTTCGGACGAAATTTGGCAGGGAGGTAGTGTATGTGACAAGGACGAAATGATTAGAATTTGGTGAAGATCCGGATACGGATTAAGCCAGTAGAATTTTTAAAGTGATTCTTCACCATTTGGAGATAGGGCCAAAACTGATATAAAAGCAGGATATCTCAAAAAGTTGTGGACCTATTTGGAGTAAACCTGGTGGACAGGTTGGGCATGTAACAAGGAGGAATCGATTCATTTTTGGTGAAGATCTGAATATGGATTCGGATAGGAGAATTACTTAATTTTTGAGTGATTTGTCACTATTGAGAGATTGGGCAAAAGGCGATATATAACATGGTATTTAAAAGTTATGGACGAGTTATGACTAAACTTAGTGGACAGGTTGGTTATGTGACAATAACAAGCCGATTAGATTTTGGTTGAGGTCAATTATATCAATATTGAAAACAATTATGCACCATAAAATTCCTTGCTCAATAAAAATTCCTGGCTCGACCTTCTTTCCACTAGACTAATAGATCATTGCAAAAAGTAGACTTTGTACTTCCTACAGCAACTTTGGATATCCTTAGTGATGCTTATAGGCGCTACACAGTGCCTATAGAAAATCTACACCCCTTTCAAAATTTCACCTATTCTTTCCTTAAAGCCTGGAAATAAAATGCATTAAATCAGACTTTTTCCACCTTTATTTGCACATCGTAACCCACAACCTGCAAGTGAAAAACAAATTCTACAAATTTCAGAAAATTAATTAAAAATACAAAACAAGAATACCAAAACTAGGATAAATAAAAATACAAAACTAGAAAATAAGTGTCCACCCCCCTGAGTTCATATTTGGTGGAAGCACCTTTGACAGCAATTAAAGCTGTGAGTCTGTTGGGATAGCTCTCTACCAACTTTGCACACCTTGATTGGGCAATATTTCCCCATTCTTCGGTACAAAACTGTTCTAGTTCAGTCAAGTTGTGTGTGGAGCGTTGATGGACAGCAATCTTCAAGTTATGCAACAGATTTTTGATTGGATTTAGGTCGGGGCTCTGACTGGGTCACTCAAGGACATTTAACTTTATGTTCCTTAGCCACTCCAGTGTAGCTTTGGCTGTATGCTTCGAGTCGTTGTCATGCTGAAAGGTAAACTACCATCCAATTTCACCTTTCATGCAGAGGGCAGCAAGTTTTCCTCCAGGATTTTTTGGTATTTTGCTCTATCCATTTTCCCTTCTATCCTGACAAGTGCCCCAGTCCCAGCTGATGAGAAACATCCCCATAGCATGATGCTGCCATCTCCATGCTTCACAGTAGGTTCCTTGCTGGGTCATCCAGTTCGGAGGGACGGGCTGATCTCGGCAGGGTATTTGTGGTGCCATACGCCTTCCACTTCTTAATGTTTGTCTTGACTGTGCTCCAAGGGATATTCAAGGCATTTTAAATATTTTTATACCCATCCCCTGATCTGTGCCTTTCCACAACTTTATCCTGGAGATCTTTTGAAAACTACTTCGTGCTCATGGTTAAGTCTTTGTGGTGAAATGCACTACCCAGTAGAGGAAACCTACAAGAACGGCTGAATTGATTCTGAAATCATCAGCATTACTACAATTTAACACAGGTGGAGGTCAATTAACTTGGTGTGTGATTTTGAAGGTTATTGGTTATACCTGAGCTAAATTACAATAGCTATTATAAGGGTTTGGACACTTATCCAACCAAGATAATCTAGTTTTGTATTTTTAATTAATTTTCTGAAATTTGTAGAATTTGTTTTTATCGTGGAAGTTGTGGGTTGCGAGGTGTAAATAAAGGTGGAAAAAGTCTGTTTTATGCAATTTAATTCCAGGCTATAAGGCAACAAAAGGTGAAAATTTTAAAAGGGGATGTAGACTTTCTATAGGCAATGTATCTGATACGTCATAACAAGGTTAGACACGCAAAGCAAGAGATGTGAAGTCTGCACTACAGTTGTGACGCTCATCATGGCACGATTGCGAGATGTCGTATTCTGTCATCTTTGTGAAAATGAGAGCGGTGTAAACAAGCAACCTCCATAGCACAGAACCGTTCATTGCAACATCCCCAGAGAATGCATGTCCATTCGGAAATGGGGTCGTCTTGTGTCCCGTTCATTTAATTAGCATCACTGTCGCACATCTGTATAACGTGTCACAACTTGTTAGACCTCAAGTCCTGTTACGATTCCATAACAAATGTGAGATTGCTTTTTTCATTATACAACTTTGTGAATAATTGTAACTTTTACTCAAGCCTTGACCTCAATAAAAACCCCAAAAATCTCAGCAAACCTGTGAGCTTGTCTTTCCTGATGGTTAAACTTTCTGCTTTGAGGAATAACTCAGCCTCAGGGAGGGCTAACTAAGTAATATCGTCTTTATATAAACACTCAGATCTCTGCTTCAGTATGAATGTTATAGGGAAGTAAATATCTTTGTCAGCTTTAAAAGGCTCCTGGTATCACCCGATGAACCGTCCGTGCCATATTTTATCTGTGTCCATGATGGATGGAGCTTTGAGTATGAGTCCGACGTCCTGTAACAAAGTATGGTATGTCAGAAGCATTCTTTTATTTATGATGTACCATCTGGTGGAATTTCCAATTTGTTCATGGTATCGGCGATAGGTTGCCTACTCATTGCCTCATTGCGAAGGACACCGTGGGATGTTTAGCGTACACTAACTAATGCCAGCAGACGAGACGCCATGTTTAATGTTCATCCGAGGGACGAAACACACACATTGATGAATCACCCTGACTGTGAAACAAATGGATGGCAGTTTATAGCTGTGTTGGAATTCGAACCCATATAGGCAACCCCTCCATGCTACATACACATGTGTACATATACTAGCTCGGCTCGCTGCGCTCGCCTCACCAAGCGTCGTTACTGAGAAACAGGCTTATTTTAGCTGAGGATAATGACTGTACCTGAGTTGTTGTGTTGTCATGATTTACACAAATCATAATACAAACAATTATTTTGCACAAATGTATTTGTTGTGTTTGTGATATTACATTTTTATCGGCAATTTAGGTTGAAGATTTAGGTTGAATGGTTTTTTTTCAAGAAAGAACCCCTCAGCACATACCTAGGGGAGGGGTAGGTGTAGACTGGAAGTTGGGGACGATTACACCTCATCACCACATCATTTAAAACACCTCACCACCACGTAATTATACAGTCACGTGAAAAAGTAAGTACACCCCATGTAAAGTTTTGACTTTTTCAACATATTTCAACATACAGCTATTTGATCTTCATTTCAACAATAATGATGGATAAAGGTGATATAATATAACAAATACCATGAAACATTTACATTTTGTAGTCCATTGTATCATTTAAATAAACATAAATGCAAATTTCGCATGTGGAAAAAGTAAGTACACCCTTGGCTCTAATAGGTGGTATTGCCCCCTTTGGCAGAAACAACCTCAAGTAGGCGTTTCTTATAACTGTCTACCAGTCTCTGACATCGACTGGGAGAAATTTCTGCCCACTCCTCCATGCAGAATTCTTCAGCTGTGCGATGGTTGAGGGGTTTCTTGCATGCACAGCTCGTTTCAAATCCCCCCA
Organism: Myxine glutinosa; assembly: GCF_964187855.1. NCBI lineage: Eukaryota > Metazoa > Chordata > Myxini > Myxiniformes > Myxinidae > Myxine > Myxine glutinosa. Next base: position 78,413,938 of record NC_136270.1, read on the forward strand.
CAACATCTCGATGGGATTTAGATCCGGGCTTTGACTTGGCCATTCCAGAACCCTCCATTTCTTTATTTTCAGCCATTCCTTGTTGGATTTATTCGTATGTTTAGGGTCATTGTCATGTTGCAAGGTCCACCTTCGGTTGAGCTTCAACTTTCCGACAGATGGCCTCACATTATCCTCAAGCACCCTCTGGTGCAGTGAAGAATTAATAGTGGATTACATGATGGTGAGCTGCCCAGGCCCTGATGCAGCAAAGCTGCCCAAAACCATAATATTTCCACCACCATGCTTTACAGTTGGTATCAGGTTCTTGTAGTTAAATGCTGTCTTTGGTTTTCGCCAAACATGTCTTCTGGTACTGTGGCCAAATAGCTCTACCTTTGACTCATCTGTCCAGAGCACATTGTTCCAGAAGTGCTGGTCTTTGCCTTGGTGTTCATTGGCAAACTTTAGTCTTGTCCTGATCTGTTCTTTTTGGACAGCAAAGGTTTCCTCCTGGCACACCACACCTCCCATGTATATCAAATTTGTGCAGCCCCTTTCTAATGGTAGACTCGTGCACTTTCACATCAACAGTGGCAAGAGCTACCTGTAGGTCCCATGATGTCATTCTGGGGTTCTTCGAGACTTCTTTCAGCATCTTAAGGTCTGCTCTTGGGCTGAACTTGCTTGGGCGGCCTGGCCTGAACAAGTTGGCAGTTGTTTGGAATCTTCTCCACTTGTAGATGATCTTCCGGACAGTCGAATGATTGATTTCAAATTGTTTGGACATGTTTTTAAATCCCTTCCCAGACTCGTAGGCATCTATAGCCTTCTTTCTGAAGGCCTCGGAGAGCTCTTTTGATCTAGGCATGGTGACGCTGCACACTTCAACAACAAAGAGCAAACCAAACTAAATGTCTGAGGTTTAAATAAGACAGGTTAATCCAAGATGCTCTCTAATGATGTTCTAATCATTTGCACCTGAGCTGGTGCACCTGATTCTAATTTTAGGTGTTTGAAGTAGTGATAAATGTAGGGTTGTACTTACTTTTTCCACATGCAAAATTTGCATTTATGTTTTGTTACGGATTCGTCACTTCCGTTGTGGTGGCTTTCATCCACTTGAGACATTTCTGGTTCCATGTATTATTATTATTATTGTTGTTTGAGGGAAACAGCAATTATTATTGTCAAAAGGTAAAAGGAATGTTTTAAAATGAAACAGAAACCGGACGGCGATGAAGAGGAAGAGGAGGAAGGTAAGAGGGCGGAGCCAGTCGAGTCGGACAAGAAAGCCGAGTTGCTCCGAGTTCTGAAACGAACGTTGGCGAGCCAGAGTCACGAGCGAAATTTCGGGTTTCCGGGATAGGAAATTCCTGTGACAGGGTTGTCATCGCTGTGATCGATCAACCTGCGTGTCAGGTTTTGGGCGTTGGATTCCAAGGAGAATTAGCGCCGGGCTGGTACGTCTCAAGAGCGGGTCGTCGGCCATTTTGACTCGCGCAGGACTTGTGCTTTGCTCGCGGTTTCGTTTCTTTTCGACCATTGTCACCGCATTCCGACGTCGATCTGGGGCATGTGTGTGACGTGGCTTTTTGAAGGTTACTTCGTCCATACCCGAGGGTGTGATCTCTCAGTCGCCTGTAGGGCACCTTTGGATTTCCCAGTCGCCTTGAGGGCGCCTTTGTGCAGCGTCGGCTGTGACTGTACTTGCCATCCACATGGGATTCTGGTCCCGATTGGACCTCGTTCTGGCGATTGCTGGAGCGAATCAACGTTGGCTTGAAGCCGGGAATAAGAGACATTGGGGAATGTTCTTGTTTCACTCACTTGGAGCACAGTGAGTTATATATTACAAAACTGATGGTACCATCATAGGACATATTGATTGTACTTTTGAATAATATTGTTGTTGTACTATTATTCTTGTGTAATCTTAATACAATATTTGTTTGTGAGTAACAATTGGGGTGGCTTCTCCATTGATCTTTGACACAGAATAACACATTTTTCTGCCGTGACTCCTCTCAGGGCTCGGAGGTACACCGTGACAAGGGGGTCGGGGGGGGGAGCACATAACAGTTTATTTAAATTATACAATGGACTACAAAATGTAAATGTTTCATGATATTTGTTATATTATATCACCTTTATCTTTCAATATTGTTGAAATGAAGATTAAATAGCTGTATGTTGAAATATGTTAGAAAAGTCAAAACTTTACATGGGGTGTACTTACTTTTGCGCATTGCCCGAGTTCTTTTTGAATGAATTTAATCTTCTGTACATAGGTCTGACGTGAGCCCAGTGTCAGTTAGTGCTCAACGATTCCTTGTTCTTTCTTCTGTCCGGCCCCGTGAGAGAGAATTTTGAAAGCATGTGTTGCAATCAGTCAGATATTCCTATTAAGTGCATAAGTTGTACTTCAAGATAATTTTGAAAGAAGAAGAAGATTTATTGCGAATTGGGCCTCGACCGGCCTCGCCACCTAGCCCATAACCCATAACCTTCCCGGGGTCTGTCCCAACATTTTTTGTTTTAGAGGTTTCCTCCTGTCTTTCACCATTCAGGAGATTAGCACGTGCAGACAAACAAACAAACAAATAAAAACTTTCTTTTATATATAGTGAATATATATATATATATATATATATATATATATATATATATATACATATATATACATATATATACATATATATATATATATATATATATATATATATATATATACATATACATATATATATATATATATATATATATATATATATATATATATATATATATACAGTCACAACAACAACAACAACAACATGCATTTTAAAGGCCATTTTCCCTGCTAGAGCGGGGGTTAGCCTTGCGGTCCCCATGACAATCTTCTCCATTTTGCCCTATTTTCTGCATCTCTCCTTGTTAACCCCCTTGCCCGCATTTCTTCTTCCACCATCTTTAGCCAAGTCTTTCTCGGTCTTCCCCGTCTTCTACTTGCTTCTACATTCATTTCCATGACTCTTCTCAACCAGTCACTTTCATCCTTCCTCAACACATGACCAAACCATCTCAACCTGTTCCTCTTCACAGCATCAATCACAGGCTCTATTCCCATCATCTTTCGCAATTCATCATTTGTCTTCCTCTCTCTCAACGATACTCCGCACATCCGTCGAACCATTCGCATTTCCACCCTTTCCAACCTTCGTTGCTGCTCTACGTTCATTACCCATGTCTTGCTCCCATAAATCATAACACTTCTCACACATGCAGCATACACCTTTCCCTTCAGCTTCAACGACACTCCCCTCAGCATCAGCACGCCACTCAATTCCCGAAACTTCTTCCATGCACATCTCACTCGAGCAACCATTGCCGAGTCTGATCCACCTTCTCCATTCAGCATGTCTCCGAGGTAGCAAAATGTTTTCACACCTTCCAGCTTCACGCCGTCTCCAAGATCCAACTCAACATTTCCTCCATCTGCAGCTCCCTCTGTGCACACCTCACATTTGAATGTAGCTGCCATACTGGTTAATGACCCTCTCACACCACTACATTTTTGATGAACACACTCAGCGCACATTGTACACTGAATGGAGTTCACTCCGACACCCTTCCTACACACAGCACAGGGCCACTTCCCAGTTCTTTCCACCTCACCACATGCTTTACCACTTGCCATCACCTTCGTCTTTCCGATATTCACCTTCAGACCTTTTGTCTCCATACATTCCTTCCACGTGTTCATCTTTTCCTTCAGTCCATCCATACTTTCCGCAATCAACACCAGATCATCTGCATAAAACAACAACTCCCACGGTAAACCCTCCTTTACGTTCTGAGCCAGCACCTCCATCACAGCTACAAATAGTAGTGGACTTAGTACCGACCCCTGATGCACTCCCACCTTCACCTCAAACTCACCACTGTTCCCATCCTTCGTCCTTACAGCTGTGCGCGCTCTTTTGTACATTGCCATCACTACTCTGAACAACCATTCCTCCACTCCTAACTTCCTCAATGCCCATGTCAATACTTTGCGTGGAACCCGATCGAATGCTTTCTCCAGATCAATAAACCCAAGAAACAACTTCTTCCTCTTCTCCATGTACTTCTCCTGCAACTGCCTCACAATGAAAAGCGCGTCTGTCGTTCCTCTTCCTGGCATGAATCCAAACTGCATTTCGTCGATCTTCAATTTCTTCCTTATCCTCCTCTCCAACACCCTTTCCAATACCTTCATTCCATGCTCCAATAACTTTATCGCTCGGTACGAGCCACATTCCAGAGGGTCACCTTTCCCCTTGTATAGAGGGACGAGGGTACTCAGTTCCCAATCCACTGGAATGCGGCCTTCTTTCACCACCAGATTACAGATCTCTGTCATTCTCTTCACACCACAACTTCCTGCTGCCTTCAACATATCTCCCACAACTCCCATCCGCCCTCCCGCTTTTCTACCCTTCATTGCTTTTATCGCTTCCTCAACTTCCTTCTCAGTTATCTTCTCTGCCGGTCCTAAAACTGGGTTACTCTCTATGTTGCCGTCCCATTCATTCTCTGTATTCAACAGCATTTCCATATATCTTTTCCATCTTCCTTTAATTCCATCTGGGTCGACAACGATTTGTCCCACTTCATCCTTCAAGCAACTCACCCCCATCCCATCACACCTCTCTTTCGCTATCTGCTTTGCAATCCTGAATACTGCTTTCTGACCCTCTTCCGAATCCAAGCGTTCTCCGAACATTTTCCTACATGCCTCCTGCGCCTTTGCTACCTCTTTCTTTGCAGCCTTCCTGGCTGCCTTATAACTTTCATGCTGTGCTGTTTCTGCTCCCGTACCCTTCGCCTTCTGCCACTCCTTGAACTTCTTCCTCTTCTCGTCAATCCCCTTTCCAGCTTCATCATCCCACCACCATGTTTCCGAGTGCCTCGGTGGTCCTTTTGCCCATCCACACACCTCACCAACGGCTCCCAACAGACTAGCTTTCATTGACATCCAACCACTTTCAAGCTCAACCACATCATCCTCGACCCGACTCAGCCTCTCTTTTAATGCCTCCCTTACTGTCACCTCTTTCAACCTCCACACCTTCATTCTCGGTTGGTACTTCACCCGCCGAGCTCTCCTCGCACCTTTCACCCTTACGTCGCAGACAACCAAGTGGTGCTGTGAAACAGCCTCCTCCCCCGGGATCACCTTTGTGTCCCGGAGGTGCCCCCTATCGGAGGACACCAACACCATTCACGCCCTCCGGGCACCCTTGCCACACAAACTTGTATTTCTGTCCCTGCCTACCCTTCACCATTCTCACACCACTTCCCTTCCATCTTGTCTCTTGCACACAACATATGTCCACTCTTCTTCTGACTAATACTTCCACCACTTCTCCTGATCTCCCTGTCATTGTCCCTACATTCCATGTCCCAAACCTCAGAAACCGATCTCCACTTCGGGGTGTACCCTGCCCACATGTAGTTGTAATTGTCATGGTTCTCTTTTTGAGGCAATGTTTTCATGGCCGGATGCCCTTCCTGACGCCAACCCTCTTAGTCGCCTCTTACGACACACAGGGATACGGCGTACCTATTCTTATCCAGGGTATACACTGGGAAACGTTTAAAACATGGAAATTCTGGGGGGTGGGGGGGGGGGCGGCATCAGCATCACGGCTGCGGTTTAAACATATTTAAATAAATATTTAAACAAAACCATGAAAAACAATCTGGGAAAAGTCTCTAAGTGAGAACGTGGATTTGAGAAAGCAGGAGCAGAGGTGAAAGAAAAACGAGATATAGAGGGCTGAAAAAAGTCGAGACGAGGAGGCCGCACGAGGCGCGAACAAAGAAACGACTAATTACACACAAATTTGCAACAACTACAAAACCAAAACCAAATAGAAACACACAATAACACATACACAACAAAATACGCAGCGGAAATTTGACAAAGAAACGATCGGGAAAACACTCAAACTTTGATGCCGTGGAGAGATCGAAGCAAGCCCCGTCGCTCGAGGGACCGGAAGTCGGCATCGGCATATAATCCATATATATACAGTCACGTGAAAAGGTAAGTACACACACACCATGTAAAGTTTTGACTTTTTCAACATATTTCAACATACAGTTATTTAATCTTCATTTCAACAATATTGAAAGATAAAGGTGATATAATATAACAAATATTATGAAACATTTACATTTTGTAGTCCATTGTATCATTTAAATAAACATAAATGCAAATTTCGCATGTGGAAAAAGTAAGTACACCCCTACATTTATCACTACTTCAAATACCTAAAATTAGAATCAGGTGCACCAGCTCAGGTGCAAATGATAAGAACATCGTTGGAGAGGATCTTGGAGGAACCTGTCTTATTTAAACCTCAGACATTTAGTTTGGTTTGCTCTTTGTTGTTGAAGTGTGCGGCGTCACCATGCCAAGATCAAAAGAGCTCTCTGAGGCCTTCAGAAAGAAGGTTATATATGCCTACAATTCTGGGAAGGGATTTAAAAAGATCTCCAAACAATTTGAAATCAATCATTCGACTGTGCGGAAGATCATCTACAAGTGGAGAAGATTCCAAACAACTGCCAACTTGTTCAGGCCAGGCCGCCCAAGCAAGTTCAGCCCGAGAGCAGACCGCAAGATGCTGAAAGAAGTCTCCAAGAACCCCAGAATGTCATCACGGGACCTACAGGTAGCTCTTGCCACTGTTGATGTCAAAGTGCACGAGTCTACCATTAGAAAGAGGCTGCAGAAATTTGATCTACATGGGAGGTGTGCCAGGACGAAACCTGTGCTGTCCAGAAAGAACATCAGGGCAAGACTAAAGTTTGCCAATGAACACCGATGCAAAGACCAGCACTTCTGGAACAGTGTGCTCTGGACAGATGAGTCAAAGGTAGAGCTATTTGGCCACAGTACCAGAAGACATGTCTGGCGAAAACCAAAGACAGCATTTGACCACAAGACCCTGATACCAACTGTAAAGCATGGTGGTGGAAATATTATGGTTTGGGGCAACTTTGCTGCATCAGGGCCTGGGCAGCTCTCCATCATAGAATCCACTATGAATTCTTCATTGTACCAGAGGGTGCTTGAGGATAATGTGAGGCCATCTGTCGGAAGTTGAAGTTCAACCGAAGTACACCCCCTCACCCCTTTCTACTTATGTACACCTTGCAAACACCTTGCAACATTACAATGACCCTAAATATACCAGTAAATCCACCAAGTGTTACGGAGTCCTCGCCGATCTCCTGGTCTCGGTAAACCTCCGAACCCCGCGAGGAGCCCCGGCAGAAAAAATATGTTATCCGGTGTCAAAAACAAATCAATAGTGGAACCACACCCAAAGATTGTAAATGAACCGATTGTATTAAAAGCACACAGGAAAAACATACAGCAATGAAAGCAATCAGTCATACAATTAACCTCAAGATGGTACGACCTTATTAAGTAACATAAACTCACAGATCCCAGTCCCAGCTCAACAGCAGCTCGGCAGTGATCCGCGCTCCCAGTGAATGGAGCCCAACCCTTCAATGTCTCTATAACTCAATGGAGATGAGGCGAAGACGCGAAGAGGCGAGTACGGCAGTGTAGGTAAGGCATGGACCGTCACGTGGTGTAATCCAACAGCAACCTGACCGTGGACAGGGAATCCCAAATAAGCGATCCGGATGTGCACCTTCCCTGTTTAGTCAACGAACCGCAGGGCAATCTTCCGACGACGCTTTAGTGCACACACCTATTTCGGTAAATCACCCGATGGCGGGACCCGTGGATGCGGCCAACCCAAGGTTCCGCGAACGACGCGCGAGGTCCCGGTAATGGCGGCTGGCCAATCCCCGAGCCGTCGCTGCTAGGCAAAGATTCTCCGGAATCACACCTGTACCTGGCTTCGCCGGCTTTTCCACAATTCCAGCGATCACCAATCGCTCAAGATTCCCTTCCCGGACTCAAAGTTCTCTCGCCATTTAAGCTCGCCCACGCCAGGTGCGGAGCTTCGTCAGAACACCTCCTTTTTCTTTCTCTCACGTCCTCCTCTTCTTCCCTCGACCTCTTCCGGCCCACTACGCCATTTCCGGTATTCTTTTATCATGAGCGCTTTTAAACCTTTTAACTATAATAACCCTTTCCCTTCAACCACAGTCACCAGAATACTTAGAACCAACAACAATAATCACAACAACAATCATTAGGGCCGAATCCATAACACAAGGAATGGCTGAAAATAAAGAAATCGAAGGTTCTGGAATTGCCAAGTAAAAGCCCGGATCTAAATCCCATTGAGATGTTGTGGGAGGATTTGAAACGAGCTGTGCATGCAAGAAACTCCTCAAACATCGCACAGCTGAAAGAATTCTGTGTGGGGGAGTGGGCAAAAATTTCTCCCAGTCGATGTCAGAGACTGGTAGACAGTTATAAGAAACGCCTACTTGAGGTTGTTTCTGCCAAAGGGGGCAATACCACCTATTAGAGCCAAGGGTGTACTTACTTTTTCCACATGCGAAATTTGCATTTATGTTTATTTAAGTGATACAATGGACTACAAAATGTAAATGTTTCATGATATTTGTTATATTATATCACCTTTATCTATCAATGTTGTTGAAATGAAGATCAAATAGCTGTATGTTGAAATATGTTGAAAAAGTCTAAACTTTACATGGGGTGTACTTACTTTTTCACGTGACTGTATATATATATATACATACACACACACACACACTCACATTGCTGAGAGCTTGTTTATATTGCCTGCCCTTGCCGATAAATCTAACGTGTTATTGGGAGTGGGTGTGATAATGTTTGTGGTTCGGTCGATTCAAGCCGCCGGCGTCTTTTGGCGAAAAAGCTTCAAAAATTGTCGAGCATTTTTGGGGTAATTTGAGCAGCTCGGCTAATTTGTTATGCTTTTAGTTGACTCTTCTGTCAATATTTCTCTGGTTATGGACAGACCATTATCTGTCCTTATGATGCGCTACTTACAGCATGGTGCCCTTTTTCATTCCTCTTGCACACCACGTCCACGTCCTTGTTCATATCCACGTCCACGTTCACGTCACCCTGCACTTTTCCATTAATATTAATGGCGAGCGCAAGTTTTTCGACGCATTCCCAAACCATACAACTCTGGAGAACCTGCCATTGATTAAAGATGTCGTGCTATTTCACCGTACATGCGTGTTACTTTTGGCGAACTGGAATAAAAGTTATTGTGTCGATAACTTTGTGAATGTTGGGGGCAGAAGGAAAATAACGATTGGTTGTGAGGGCCGGTTGGAGTGGAGGTATGGGTGGGCGTGGGTGTGGCACGGTACCAAGGGATACACAGAGTGGTACGGAAGTAGAAGAGAAATCCATGTGACATTTTCCATCTTGTAAAACAGAATTTGCTTCTTTATTTGTTTTTCTTTCTTGTCCAACAACTCACTCATTTCTGCGAAGAGGTCAATGCCCTTATATCAATTATTATATATATTAATCTTTTAGATATCTATTATTATTATTATTATTATTTGGGAGACCTCACGAGATCTTGTCGGGGAGGTCACCGTTTTTAGAAGCTGTCCACGATCTTCACGCACGCTCGAAGTTAAGTAATTGTTCACAATTGTATTTTTGTCGAAACTGTATTTATCTTACGTGTGTGTACCTATAGTGTGTCCCAAGGAAGATTCTCGGTGTTGATCTTTCACACCTGTATAAAATAGTCGAATATTTCGTGTCGCGTTATTTGCGGTCCAGTTCTTTAAGTTTCCGACCTGGAGGCTTTGTTTTCTCTCAGCGGTCGATTGTGGTCCTTCTACTCTCGTTCTCTCAGTTTTTTCCCAGTCTTTTCACCCTGTACTTCCTTGTAGTCTGGCAGCTAAGCTAAATATAGCATAACAATTGTGCATTTTGTGAGGAAACCACCAAATTTGGCACACTAGTAGACTATCATATTATGAAAAGATCTGGATATTGGGCCATCTCAGATTCAGAGATTTGATTTTTGCAAGATTTGCAGATTTTGCAGATTTGCAAGCAGAGCCAGGGACGGCCGAATCCTTCCTGCGAGCTGCCCACGTCACTCGCACAAGAAAAGCTCATCAAATCACTGCAGCGGCACTGCACATCCTGCAACACCGTGCGTATGAACGCCACTGTATGACATATGCTGATGATGCAGAAGACCTGCCTGAGTTCGAAGACGGGTGTCACCAGAGAGGAGAAGACATTCCCAACTTTCAGTATTGGGCAACTGTGCTGGAACTAGAGATGTTGGTACTGGTCTACGTGCGTTCTCTGCGTCAGGCTTCATTCACGATGTACCTTGATGCCCTGACGGAACTGGTCCCATGGTTCCATGCCTTAGACCACACACACTATGCCAGGTGGGTCCCTGTTCACCTGAGGGACATGGTTGCACTCCCAATGAAGCACCCAGATGTAGCCAGAGAATTCAGGGCTGGCAACTTCACTGTACAGAAGACGAAGAAGGTGTTCTCTTCGATCCCAATCGAATCGAAATCTTGCAAAAATCAAATCACTGAATCTGAGATGGCCCAATATCCAGATCTTTTCATAATATGATAGTCTACTAGCGTGCCAAATTTGGTGCTTTCCTCACAAAATGCACAATTGTTATGCTAAGTTGCCCCACTATTGTTAAAAATCTTAACTAAAAAACAAAACAAAAACATTTCCTTCTTTGTTCTTTTCGTTCGTTCGTTCTTTGACCACGTGTTTCACCCCCATTTTCACCCCATTTCCCAGACCGTTTTCACTGTTCAATTTAAAAGTGCTTGAACTTTCCTTCCACCTTTTGCCCTGTTCACGTGACTCGTGGTTGTCCCTCGAGGCCCTCCCCCCATTGGTATTTTTGTGAATATAATATTGTTCTTCACAGTTCTGTTTAAATATATTTAAACTTTCCCCTGCAGTGTTTTATTCAGTGGTATATTACAACACACTGTTTTTCTTCCTATTTAAAAGACTCTTTTCAATTTCCTCTTCAACTCATTCCACTTCAAAAAAATATTCAATCTCTTATAATTCTTCCTCACTGCATACTCTAAATTCACATTCTTTCCACCCCTCCTCCATCGTTCTTAAACGGATCCCGAACTTGAAAATCACAATAAACCCAATTTGTTATAAATGTTAGTCTTTCATTAATCATCCACTTTCTAAACTCCCCCCATGCCCCTCCCCTTCAAATCTCCCCCCCCCTACCATCGCTCTCCAATTCTCCCCCCTCCCCCCTCCTCCTCAAAGCTGCCTCCTCCCCACTTCGTCTCCCTTCTATCTCATACCTCCATCTCCCCCAACCCTCTACTTTTCTCTGCCCCCACTCAAACAACCCCTCACTGTGCCTCATCCCATCACCATCAAACATTTCGTCCTCCTCATCCTTCGTTTTCTTGTAACTCTTCTGTAATCTCTGACACACTATCAACTGCTCTCCCTACCTCCCCATCTCATCCTTCAGCTGCCCCTACAACTCCCCTATCCTGCACCCGATGCTCCCCCTCTCTCCTCATTAACGATATGGACCTCAAACATCTGGGGCCTTCGCTCAAACCTGATTGATCTCTCCATACAGGTTGCTTCTGACAAACCAGATGTAATCTGCTTAACAGAAACTTTCCTCCTTCAAGATGTCTCTGATTCCTTAATATCTCTTCCTGGTTACTCCCTCCTCCAGTATGATAGACCTGAGCCTTGTCCTGGTGGTGGGGTTGCTATCTTTATCAAAAACTCTCCACTTGACTCTCCTTGCACTGCCCTCTCTCCACCCCAACCACAGGAGTACCTCTGGCTACGGCTTCCTCTCCGCTCCCACCTTTTGTTCATATGTGTTCTGTACCGTCCTCCAAACAGTGATGACTCCATTTACATTTCGCTGTCTGAAAACATGGACCAACTTATATCAACTCATCCAAACTCTCTCTTCCTCATATGTGGCGACTTCAACTGTCATCATGCCAGCTGGCTGGGTGTGGGTTCCTCTCTCACCAGCCATTGCACCTCAGCAAAGGACTTCTGTGACTCATTGGGACTGACACAATCTGTCAATTTCCCGACAAGGATCTCAGTCAATGGAGTATCTACTCTTCTAGACTTGGTTATGACAAACTTCCCTGCAAATGTCTGCTGCTCTTCTTCTGCTCCAATCGATTCTTCTGATCATGTGCTTATTAAAGTGGACATGTCTTTGACCATTCTCATAGAGCCTCCTCAGCGCTGACGAGTCTGGCATTTCACTCAGGCTGACTGGCACGGTCTGCAAGCAGCCATCAATCATCTGGACTGATCTCCCATCTCTGCTGCCTCTGATATCAATTCTTCCTGGGAATTCTTCCAAAGCAAACTGCTCTCTCTCATGCACAGACTTATCCCATCTCGTCTTCAGTTGTCTTACCCTTCCTCCCGTCCATGGTACACTGAATCTTGTGGTGAGGCAGTTGCCCTGAAACAACTTGCCTTTGCCTCTTGGAAGGCAAATTCAACTGAAGGCAATCTCAGTTCCTTCCACCAAGCTCGGAACAAGTGTGTGTCTACCCACAGGAGTGCCAGGAAGCACTATCTCTCCACACTCAAGAATGAACTCTCAAACCTGTCTCCTTCCTCCAAATCCTGGTGGTGTCTGGTCAAATCCGTTTCTGGTGTTTGTTCCCCCTCCATCCCCTCCCTCACCTCAAATGGCTACACAGTTGACACTGGACGTGACAAAGCCGAATGCCTCAACTCTGTGTTTGCCTCAAAATCTTGTGTCCCAAACCTATCTCTCTCTGTTCCCAACTTACCCAGTCAAACCCAACTGCTCCTGGACTCTGTGGCCTTCTCTCCTGACAAGGTGAAGAAGTTTTTGTCAATCCTCGACTCTGATTCTGCAACTGGACCAGGCGGCATCAGCCCACGGGTCCTAAAATCCTGCTCTGCCACTCTATCTCACCCTCTCTCTGTTCTTTTCACCCTCTCTTTTGCTCAAGGTCATCTGCCAGCATCTTGGAAATCAGCAAACATTACCGCTTTACAGAAAAAAGGTGCAAAAACAGATCCTTGCAACTACAGACCAATCAGCCTGCTCCCAATGATCAGCAAAGTCATGGAATCCATCATTGCTTCGGATATCAAATCCTTCCTCTTCTCCAACGGCTTGATCTCCGATCATCAATTTGGATTCAGACCAGGTCATTCTACTCTGGACATGTTGCTTCTGCTGTCTCAACAATGGATGGAGGTCCTCATCGCCAAACAGGAAATCAGAGCTGTCTCCCTTGACATATCACATTCCTTCGATGCGGTCTGGCACCCAGCTCTGCTCACCAAACTCTCCTCCTATGGTATCCATGGAAACTCCACGCATAGCTTGCGGACTTCCTCTCTGGTCGTAATCAACGTGTGTCCCTGAATGGATTTCTCTCATCTCCCCTTCCTGTTCTGGCTGGAGTTCCCCAAGTTAGTGTTCTGGGCACTGTGGTATTTCTGGTCTTCATCAATGATCTCTCCGACTCTCTGGAAAATCCTCCCATCTACTTTCTCAACAATCCTCTCCAAGAAGTTCTGATTCTCAAGCTTTTGGGTCTCACTATCTGCCATGATCTTTCTTGGGAAAACCACATTTCCAAGCTGGCCGCCAAAGCCAGTCGCCGACTGGGCATCCGCCGTCGTGCGAAGTCCTTCCTTGGCACACCTGAGCTCCTCACCACATACAAGGCTTTCATCTGCAGCTCAATGGAATACTGTTCCCCCCTCTGGGCCGGTGCTCCTGCCTCATACCGAGGTCGGCTTCACGCTGTTGAAACCAAAACTTTCAGAATCATTGGAATCTCCTGCAATGAAGCTAACTCCAAGGGCCTTTTACTCACTCACCGCAGGCAGGTTTGTGGTCTTTCTGTCTTCTACCGACTCCTCTACAGCCTTGCTCCCCCAGCTCTCTCTGTGCTCTGTCCCCCAAATATACCGACAGGTCGCACAAGATCTGCCAGCAACCCTCTTATGGTTAAACTGCCATAATTTAGGCTCCCTGCTCACCTTCCCTCCTTCATTCCCCTTTTCTCCCACCTCTGGAACAAACTCCGCCTCTCCCTTCAATCCCACTCCAACCCTGCAGGTCTTTAAAACAGCTGTTCTCCTCCATCTCTTATCTTCCCCCATCCAAAACCTTGAACTTTTCTACCCCCGCTAATTCACCCCAGATATACTTTTTTGAAATTCCAACTTCTTTCCTGGAAGTCCTTGCAGTGTCCATATGTTTTATACCTCTCCCACCTCCCCTCCAAGCCCTTTTCCTCCCACAGTTCTCTCGATGTCCCTGCTCTCAAATGTTGTGTTTGTGTTCTTCCCCCTCTCTCCCCATCTTGTCTACCACTCCCCTTATTTTGTGTTTTATGTGTCGGTTTGACTTTTTGTGTGGTTAATGTTAGCTCTTTCACGAGCCTTGATTACAAAAAAAATTAATAATAATAATATAATAATAATAATAAAAAATAATTATCTATCAACAACGAAATATTATTAATAACTATTACTATTATTACTACTATTGTACTCCGCTCCTTTCCTATGACATCTCCAGGCGCTGCATTACGTCATTGCCGTGCACCGGAGGGGGCTTGGCAATGACGCACACTGAAAGGGAGTAATCAGTTTTCACTCTGGTTGTTTTCTTGTTTGTTTGTTTTCTTGTTTGTTTTCTTGTTGTTTTTTTTTTGTTGTTTTTTTTGTATACTGAATCGAGGCTCGTGAAAGAGCTAACATTTACTTCACAAACAAATCAACCAGACAAACAAAATATATAAAAAGAGGGAGCGGAAAACAAGATGGGGAGAGAAGGGGAAGCACACAAACACAACATTTGAGAGCAGGGAGATGTGTGGAAGGGAGAGGGCAGGGGGGAGGAGGCGTGGGAAGGGGGGGGGGGGGGGGGGGAGGGAGAAGTATAAAACACAAGGACACCAAGAGGACTTCCAGGACAGAAGTTGGTATTTCAAAAAGGTGGAATTGGGGTGAAATTAGCGGGGGTAGAAAAGATCAAGGTTTTGGATGGGGTAAGATAAGAGATGGTGGTGAACAGCTGTTTTAAAGACCTGGAGGGTGGAGTGGGATTGAAGAGAGTGAGGGAGTTTGTTCCAGAGGCGGGAGAAAAGAGGAATGAAGGAGTGAAGGTGAGCAGAGAGTCTTGATTTTGGCAGTTGGACCATAAGAGGGTTGCAGGCAGATCTTGTGCGACCTGTAGGAATATTTGCGGGACAGGGCCCAGAGAGAGCTGGGGGGGGGGGGGGGCAAGGCCAGAGAAGAGTCGGTAGAAGACGGAAAGACCACCAACCTGCCTGCGGTGAGTGAGTGAGAGGCCCTTGGAGTTAGCTTCATCGCAGGAGATTCCAATGATTCTGAATGCTTTGGTTTCAACAGCGTGAAGACGAGCTAGGTGTGAGGCAGGAGCATCAGCCCAGAGGGGACAGCAGTATTCCATTGAGCTGCGGATGAAAGCCTTGTATGTGGTGAGGAGCTCAGGTGTGCCAAGGAAGGACTTCGCACGATGGAGGATGCCCAGTCGGCGACTGGCTTTGGAGCCCAGATTTGAAATGTGGTTTTCCCAGGAAAGATCATGGCTGAAAGTGAGACCCAAAAGCTTGAGTGACAGAACTTCTTGGAGAGGATTATTCAGAAAGTGGATGGGAGGGTTGTCCAGTCGGTTTTCTTGTTTGTCTGGGTGATATCTCAGCCATCCTTTGAGCTAGGAAGCTGAAATTTCGGCACAATAGTGAGCCAGTACTTTTTGAAAAGCGGTTTTTTTTTTGTTTTTTGATTAATCAATTAATTGATTAGTTATTTAATTATTAGCGATTAATTAAGTACTTATACATTTCTTTTCTCTTCTGGGCATTATCTCAGGCAACTTTTGAGTTAGGAAGCTGATATTTGGACATGCCAATGACCACGTGATTTGGCTGTAAATGCTATTTTTGATTTATTGGTCAATCAATTCATCGATTATTTATTTAATTATTTGATTAATGACTCTTTTTTTTTTAAAGTTAAGATTCGGATGAAATGGTGGTAGTTTATGTGTTCTATTAGTCAAATGATTAATTATATAATTTTTTTATGATTATTATTTATTTATTTTCATTACTAATCATTTATTTATTTTCTTTCTCATCTGAGCAATAGCTCAGGCACCTTTTGAGCTAGGAAGCTAATATTTGGACACGACAGTGACCAAGTGATGTGGCTATAAAGGATATCCTCCAAAGCCAGTCGCCGACTGGGCATCCTCCGTCGTGCGAAGTCCTTCCTCGGCACACCTGAGCTCCTCACCACATACAAGGCTTTCATCCGCAGCTCAATGGAATACTGTTCTCCCCTATGGGCCGGTGCTCCTGCCTCACACCTAGCTCGGCTTCACGCTGTTGAAACCAAAGCTTTCAGAATTATTGGAATCTCCCGCGATGAAGCTATCTCTGAGGGCCTTTCACTCACTCACTGCAGGCAGGTAGGTGGTCTTTCTGTCTTCTACCGACTCCTCTCCGGCCTTGCACCCCAGCTCTCTCTGTGCTCTGTCCCCCAAATATTCCTACAGGTCGCACAAGATCTGCCAGCAACCCTCTGATGGTTAAACTGCCGAAATCTCGGCTCTCTGCTCACCTTCACTCTTTCATTCCTCTTTTCTCCCGCCTCTGGAACAAACTCCCTCACTCCCTTCAATCCCACTCCTCCCTCCAGGTCTTTAAAACAGCTGTTCACCACCATCTCTTATCTTCCCCCATCCAAAACCTTGATCTTTTCTACCCCCGCTAATTCACCCCAGATCCACCTTGTTTGAAATTCCAACTTCTTTCCTGGAAGTCCTGGCAGTGTCCATATGTTTTATACCTCTCCCACCGCCCCCTTCCCATGCCCCCCCCCCCCAAAGCCCTCGCCCTCTCTCAGATCTCTCGATGTCTCCATGTCTCTCGGTCCCTGCTCTCAAATGTTGTGTTTGTGTCCTTCCCCCTCTCTCCCCATCTTGTCTACCGCTCCCGATGTTATATGTTTTATGTGTCGGTTTGTCTTTCTGTGTGATTAATGTTCGCTCTTTCATGAGCCTCGATCTTGTATACAAAAAAAAAAAAAAAAAAAAAAAAAAAAAATCTTTGATTTATTGATTAATCACTTAATCGATTGATTAATTTATTGATTAATCAATTCATTATTAAAAATTTTATTAATGACTTATTAAATTAAATTTCTAAAAGATACATCTTCGTATGAAGCACTAGTGGTCTAGTTATGCTATTAGCCAATTTGTTAAGAAAATATTTTCTGATAATCTTTTATTGATTTTAATTATGCAATTAATCAATCAATTATTGAACACCTCTCCCTCCCAATACAGTCTCTATGAGCTGCACTGCGGTATTGCCAGGCGCCGGAGGCACCCCGGCAATGCCGCGCTGGAGGATATTTAATTATTTGGCATGGGGGCGGTGTACTTTCAATGTATCTGCACTTGCTTGTTTTCTTGTTTGTCCGGGCGATATCTCAGCCATCCTTTGAGCTAGGAAGCTGAAATTTCGGCACAATAGTGAGTACTTTGTCAAAAACGGTATTTTTTGGTTTTTGATTAATCAATTAATTGGTTAGTTATTTAATTATTATCAATTACTTAAGTACTTATTTATTTCCTTTCTCATCTGGGCAATATCTCAGGCACCTTTTGAGCTAGGAAGCTGATATTTGGACATGACAATGACCAAGTGATTTGGCTGGAAAGGATATTTTTGATTTATTGATTAATCAATTGATGGATTAATTATTTAATTATTCGATTAATGACTTAATTATTGTTTTTAATTTAAATTACAGATTAGGGTGAAACGGTGGTGGTTTAGGTATTCTATTAGCCAATTGATTAATTATTTTATGGTTTTTATTTATTTATTTTCATTATTAATCAATTATTTATGCATTTCCTTTCTCTTCTGGGCAATATCTCAGGTACCTTTTGAGTTAGGAAGCTGATATTTGGACATGACAATGACCAAGTGATTTGGCTGTGAAAGATATTTTGATTTTTTGATTAATCAATTAATCGATTCATTATTTAATTATTCGATGAATGACTCAATTAATTTATTTTTTTTAAGTTACAGATTCGGATGAAATGGTGGTGGTTTGTGTATTCTATTAGCCAATTGATTAATATTTTTTCTTTAAATGATTATAATTTATTTATTTTCATTATTAATCATTTATTTATTTTCTTTTTCATCTGAGCAATATCTCAGGCACCTTTTGAGCTTGGAAGCTGATATTTGGATATGCCAATGACCAAGTGATTTGGCAATAAAGTGTATTTTTGATTTATTGATTAATCAATTTATCGATTAATTATTTAATTATTCGATTAATGACTTAACTAATGAATTTTTTTATGTTACAGATTGGGTTGAAATGGTGGTGGTTTATGTATTCTATTAGCCAATTGATTAATACTTTAATTTTTTTATGATTATCATTTATACATTTTCATTATTAGTCATTTATTGATTTTCTTTCTCATCTGGGCAATATCTCAGGCACCTTTTGAGTAAGGAAGCTAATATTTGGACACAATAGTGACCAAGTGATTTGGCTCTAAAGTGTATTTTTGATTAATTGATTAATCAATTAATCGATTCATTATTTATTGATTAATCAATTAATTGTTTCTTTTTTTGATTATTGACTTATTTAATTAATTTTCAAAAAGTTACAGATTCGGATGAAGCACTACTGGTTTAGGTATGCTGTTAGCCAATTGATTTGAAAATATTTTATGATCAGCGTTTATTGATTTTAATTATGTCATTAACAAATCAATTATTGTACACCTCTCCCACCCAATACAGTCTCTATGAGTAGCACGGCGGTATTGCTGGGTGCCAGAGGTGCTCCGGCAATGCCGCACTGGAGGATATTGATTTATTTGGCATGGGGCGGTATACTTTGAATGTATCTGTACTTGTTATTAATTATTATTATTATTATTATTATTTATTACTAGTATTTCTTGTCACTAATACTATTATTGTTGTTATTATTGGTATTACTACTATTATTATTATATTATAATTATTTATTACTATTATTATTACTAGGGCATGCCCGTACTATATATAAGCTAGGACGTGCCCGTACGTGGGTGCCCGTTCCTTGCCAAAAAAAAAAAAAAAAAAAAATTTGTGTAGGGGTGTGTGTGTGTAAACATCCTAGGGCGTGCCCGTACGTGGGTGCAAAAAAACATGCGTGCAAACAACAACAACAAAAAAAAACTTTGAAACCACGTGGCAGTAACGACCACAGAACCCCCCCCCCCCTCTATTTACATGAATGGTTTGGTCCATTCGCAACGACCACAGAACCCCCCCCTCTATTTACATGCAATGGTTTGGTCCAAAGCGAACGGCTTGCAGTGTTTGGTAAAGAAATCGCCATAGCTCGGTAACTACTTCTCCGATTAATATGAAACCTTGAAAAGGCACATCCTCGGGTCCCCAGCAATATACCTGGCAAGTTTAAAGTATATCGGACCGGTAGTTGTCGAGAAACAGCGGTCACAGACAAACATACACACATACACACATACACACATACACACATACAAACACACAGAGATTACTGGAATTATAGATAGATTATCATTACTATTATTATTATATTATTATAACAATAATATTATCATTATTATTATTGGTATTATTATTATTACTGCTATTATTACTATTATTAATTATTATCATTAATATTATTGTCTTATTATTATTAATTATTATCTATTATTATTATTTAATCCATCTATTATTATCTATTTTATTATTATCTAATGTATTATTATGTATCTATTTCTCTTTATTATTATTATAATCTGTGTTATTAACTCTTAATTATTATATTTCATATCAATCTTATTGTTATATCTTTGTCGCAAATGTGGTGTATCACTTGAGTGAAGTGGTTGTGGGGCCTATCATCACTCTTTTTTTTACGCCTCCACCACCGAAAGTGGCCAGAGGCATTATGTTTTTGGATTGTCTGTTAGTCCGTCCATCCGTACGGGCTAAACCTAGTTTTTCTCAGCAACCATATGTCCGATTAAGACAAAACTTTCAAGGTAGGAGTGACACCCATGCAGAATGTTTTTTTAATGATAATTGTGATGTCATAGGTCATGTGGTATGGCAGCCATCTTGGATTAAACAAAATAATTGAACAATTATTTCTCTGAAACCGCCAAATGGAAAAATTTGAAACTTGGCACATTGTCAAGTACTCCCAATGGGGAACAAAAGCAGGAGAATGATGACATCATAGGTGAAGTGGTATACCAGCCAAAAATGTTTTCATGGAATTACTTACCCTAAAAATCTAAAATTGCATGCACATGATCTATGACCAATTTGTATTGAAATATTAAAATTATGACATCATAGGTCATAGTTTGGCAGGCATGTTGGATTAAACCTAAAACCTTAAAAAAATATCTTCTCCCAAACCACCAAATCCATTGACTCAAAACTTTACGTATGTCATTGACTAAGCATGGCGATTAAAAGGTGATCACAAAAACATCATTTGTCACATGGTGTGGCAGCCATATTGGATTGAAGGAAAATATTAAATAATTATATCTCTGAAACCGCTTACCCTATTGATGCGAAATTTTACAAATATCATCTAACACCACTGTTGCGTACAGTTTGAAAATGATTATGTCGTAGGTCACGTGGTTTGGCAGCTATCTTGGATAGAACAAGAGAAAAATGACCACAGTGTGTTCACCAGCTGCAACGTGTAGAATCGTAAGGATATCCATTGCAATATGCGCTACCAAATTCGACCAGTCATTAAATTATACGCATGCACTAGCATCTTTTTGTCTTTCAGTTCTGGTCTTGTCCTTTGTTTTGCGATGCAACATGCTTCATCAACTGATTACATACAATGTATGGACGTGAATCTTATTTCTCTTCATGTTAATGTTAATTCATTAATGTTATTTATTAAGGTTAAGTCTGGGTGGCAGAGGGATAATTTGAAACGGGCTTGGTCGGTAGGGGAAGTCTGAGTGTATGCACATGCGCTATTCAATAATTACACCTAATTTGTGTCAAGTTCTGTGAAACGAGATTGATATGAAAACATTCATGTTGTCTTTGTTGCTAAATTTATTCTGTTTTTTTTTTTGTTTTTTTGTTTTTTTTTTGTATACAAGATCGAGGCTCGTGAAAGAGCGAACATTTATCACACAGAAAGACAAACCGACAAACCGACACATAACCGACAAACCGACACATAGAACAAATAACATCGGGAGCGGTAGACAAGATGGGGAGAGAGGGGGAAGGACACAAACACAACATTTTAGAGCAGGAACCGAGAGACATGGAGACATCGAGAGATCTGTGGGAGGGAGAGGGCTTTGGGGGGGAGGCATGGGAAAGGGGGTGGGAGAGGCATAAAACATATGGACACTGCCAGGACTACCAGGAAAGAAGTTGGAATTACAAACAAGGTGGATCTGGGGTGAATTAGTGGGGGTAGAAAAGATCAAGGTTTTGGATGGGGGAAGATAAGAGATGGTGGTGAACAGCTGTTTTAAAGACCTGGAGGGAGGAGTGGGATTGAAGGGAGTGTGGGAGTTTGTTCCAGAGGCGGGAGAAAAGAGGAATGAAGGAGTGAAGGTGAGCAGAGAGCCGAGATTTCGGCAGTTTAACCATCAGAGGCTTGCTGGCAGATCTTGTGCGACCTGTAGGAATATTTGGGGGACAGAGCACAGAGAGAGCTGGGGGAGCAAGGCCGGAGAGGAGTCGGTAGAAGACGGAAAGACCACCAACCTGCCTGCGGTGAGTGAGTGAGAGGCCCTTGGAGTTAGCTTCATCACGGGAGATTCCAATGATTCTGAATGCTTTGCTTTCAACAGCGTGAAGACGAGCTAGGTGTGAGGCAGGAGCACCAGCCCAGAGGGGAGAGCAGTATTCCATTGAGCTGCAGATGAAAGCCTTGTACGTGGTGAGGAGCTCAGGTGTGCCAAGGAAGGACTTCGCACGATGGAGGATGCCCAGTCGGCGACTGGCTTTGCAGGCCAGCTTGGAAATGTGGTTTTCCCAAGAAAGATCATGGCAGATAGTGAGACCCAAAAGCTTCAGCGACAGAACTTCTTGGAGAGGATTGTTGAGAAAGTAGATGGGAGGGTTGTCCAGTCGATCTTTTCGGAGAGACATAGTAAGAGTGTGAGATTTGTCAGGATTGAAAGACATGTTCCACTTGTTTGACCAGTCTGTGATTTTGTCCAGGTCTTCAGAGAGTGAGGAGGCTGCAGACTGCCGATCTGAGGGAAGAGGAATGGAGCGGCAGAGAGTGGAGTCATCAGCAAAGAGATAGAGAGGATTTTCCAGAGAGTCGGAGAGATCATTGATAAAGACCAGAAAAAGCACAGGGCCCAGCACACTGCCTTGGGGAACTCCAGCCTGAACAGGAAGGGGAGATGAGAGAAATCCATTCAGGGCCACACGTTGACTACGACCAGAGAGGAAGTCCGCAAGCCATGCATGGAGATTTCCATGGATACCATAGGAGTAGAGTTTGGTGAGCAGAGCTGGGTGCCAGACCGTATCGAAGGCACGTGATATGTCGAGGGAGACAGCTCTGATTTCCTGTTTGGCATTGAGGACCTCCATCCATTGTTGAGACAGGAGAAGCAGCATGTCCAGAGTAGAGTGACCTGGTCTGAATCCAAATTGATGATCAGAGATCAAGCCATTGGAGAAGAGGAAAGATTTCATATCCGAAGCAATGATGGATTCCATGACTTTGCTGATAATTGGGAGCAGGCTGATTGGTCTGTAGTTAAAAGGATCTGTTTTTGCACCTTTTTTGTGTAAAGCGGTAATGTTTGCTGATTTCCAGGATGCTGGCAGATGACCTTGAGCAAAAGATAGGGTGAAAAGAACAGAGAGAGGGTGAGATAGAGCGGCAGAGCAGGATTTTAGGACCCGTGGGCTGATGCCGTCTGGTCCAGTTGCAGAATCAGAGTCGAGGTTAGACAAAAACTCCTCCACCTTGTCAGGAGAGAAGGACACAGAGTCCAGGAGCAGTTGGGTTCGACTGGGAAAGGTGGGAACAGAGAAAGATGGGTTTGGGACTAAAGATTTTGAGGCAAACACAGAGTTGAGGCATTCGGCTTTGTCACGTGCGATGTCAACTGTGTGGCCATTTGAGGTAAGGGAGGGGATGGAGGGGGAACAAACACCAGAAACGGATTTGACCAGACGCCACCATGATTTGGAGGAAGGAGACAGGTTTGAGAGTTCGTTCTTGAGTGAGGAGAGATAGTGCTTCCTGGCACTCCTGAGGGTAGACACACACTTGTTCCGAGCTTGGTGGAAGGAACTGAGATTGCCTTCAGTTGGATTAGCCTTCCAAGAGGCAAAGGCAAGTTGTTTCAGGGCAACTGCCTCACCACAAGATTCGGTGTACCATGGACGGGAGGAAGGGTAAGACAACTGAAGACGAGATGGGATAAATCTGTGCATGAGAGAGATCAGTTTGCTTTGGAAGAATTCCCAGGAAGAATTGATGTCAGAGGCAGTGGAGATGGGAGACCAATCCAGACGATTGATGGCTGCTTGAAGCCCGTCCCAGTCGGCCTGAGTGAAATGCCAGACTCTTCGACGCTGAGGAGGCTCTCTGAGAATGGCCAGAGAGATGTCCACTTTGACAAGCACATGATCAGAAGAACCAATTGGAGCAGAAGAAGAGCAGCAGACATTAGCAGGGAAGTTTGTCATAATCAAATCTAGAAGAGAAGAAACTCCATTGTCTGAGATCCGGGTCGGGAAATTGACAGATTGTGTCAATCCCAGTGAGTCACAGAAGTCCTTTGCTGAGGTTCCATGACTGGTGAGAGAGGAACCCACACCCAACCTGGTGGCATGATGACAGTTGAAGTCACCACATATGAGGAAGAGAGAGTTGGGATGAGTGGATAGAAGTTGGTAAAGTTGGTAAAGTTGAGTGGATAGAAGTTCTTCAAACAAATCGCGATTTTAGGCCGTGATGTTCTTACCTCATACAAACGCACGTCTGAGTGTATGCGCATGAATGAATGAATGATCGTTTTAAGGCCATTTTTCCCCGCTAGAGTGGGGGTTGGCCTTACTTTTTCTTACTCTTACTTTTTACTTTTTTTACTTACTTAAGTACTTTCGTTTTCCACATGCGAAATTTGCATTTATGTTTATCTAAATTATACAATGGCCTACAAAATGTAAATGTTTGATGATATTTGTTATATTATATCACCTTTATCTATCAATATTGCTGAAATGAAGATCAAATAGCTGTATGTTGAAATATGTTGAAAAAGTCAAAACTTTACATGGGGTGTACTACTGTACTTACTTTTTCACGTGACTGTATGCAGAGTGTACATTTTTTAAGGTCGTATGTCATGTGGTATGGCTGCCATATTAGCTTAAATGCTGATATTTTAAAAATTCCCTTCTCTAAAACTGCTTCACCGATCGATGTGAAACCTATCATGGCTGGTGAAAATGTGATACTTGAAAACAGCTGAAGGGATTTAAATCAAACTTGTTTATTTTTAGGACAATGAATGAGGGCATCTACCCATTGTGGGACTTTGCGGAGGCATATTGGCGACACAGTCGCATTGTTGTAGTTTGTCTTTAATTCTATTTTGACTCTAAATGTCTCAAGTGAAAACATTCAAGTCAAAAAGAATGTTCTCGATGGACAGCAATTACTTTTAAAAACTGTGATAAGAAATAGAAATAATAATCACTTGGACCAAATGTTCTTCCCAAGTAAACTGCCATGCGTATTTAATTCAATAACTCCTTTATCCATGAGGTTCAGGGTATCCTGGCATGTATTTTTTTTGTTTTTTTTACTAATCGACCCGAACTTTCTTGTGTATCCTGGAGTTAGAGCCTTTCAAGTGGTAGTCGCACAGAGGTGCAATTGATGTCAGCTGTAAGTAGATTTTTGTTTTACTTTTTCATACTGGAGAAGACAATAACGATTCATTTTTTAAATAAAAGATAGAAATGTATCGATAAGTCATTGCTTCAAAGCCATATGTCTTGATACCATGTGTGCACCTAATATAGAAGGTGCACACCTTGAAACAGCTTGGTACCCTTTTCTAAGGGTGCTTTTTAGAGATAGGCTGCTTGGAATAAAGCAATGTTGCAAGAAGCAGAAATGAAGTCAAAGTCATGGTATACCAAATGGCTTTCTCAGATTCAGTGAAACGTGCTGATATTTTATGATATGCACGGGGGGTGCTCGGGTTGCCCTGTTTGAGTTCCCGTCTGAACCCTTGGTTCATGATAGAGGGATCCACAGTTGAAATCACATATACAAACTTGTGTTTGTCCATTGTGTACAAATGTAATTCATGTAAAATAAACGGATGTCTACAAACTTCACTGTACTGCATGTTTTATATATATATATATATATATATATATATATATATATATATATATATATATATATATATATATATATATATATGTATATATATATGTATATATATATATATATATTACTCCCGCCAGGGAGTAATGCATTCACTCGTCTCCGTGT
Organism: Myxine glutinosa; assembly: GCF_964187855.1. Classification (NCBI taxonomy): domain Eukaryota; kingdom Metazoa; phylum Chordata; class Myxini; order Myxiniformes; family Myxinidae; genus Myxine; species Myxine glutinosa. The sequence continues at coordinate 78,439,556 of NC_136270.1, forward strand.
GTGTGTGTGTGCATCCGTGTGTTTGTGAACAAGATATCTGGAAAAGTTCTGAACGGATTTGGATGAAAGTTGGTGGGATGATTGCCCTTGGGATAAGGAAGAATTGATTAGTTTTTGGTGAAGCTCAGGATATTATTCCCGATACAGGAATTTTTAGAAGTATTTTTTTACCATTGGAAGATAGGGCTCATTTTTTTTAAACATTATCTTCTATATATTCTATATTTAACATTGTGATATGAAAATAGTTTTCATATTTGTTGTAAATGTAGTTAAAACTCGTGGTTATGCGTTAGAGCGGTGTATTTGTTTTAGCAGCGTCGTCTTCAATGTTCATTTTTTTTTCTAATAAAGACATATTCTGTCATTTTAAAACCATCAAAGTGTGTATTAGGTTTCCACGTTTCATAAAATGTATCGTTTGATACGTATAATGCTTTAAAAGTTTTTTTTTTTTTTTAACCTCAGAAGAGACATCAACATTTAGCTCAGCGAATGTCATTCGCGGTGTCAGTATTTGATGAACTTATAAAGACTTAGTTCCAGATTTGTCAATGGCTGAGGTATATTAACAAACGAATAAAACAGATTTGGCAAAATTCCAACTTTTAAAAAAAAGATCGCATATTCACCCAGGCTTGTGAGATGCTGAAGAAGAAGAAACCTTGCATGGGATTCCCAGACCAAATAAATAATTCTGGTTCTGGCTCTGCGATTTTCAGGTTTATTACTCCCACCAAGGAGTAACGCATTTGATTGTGTCCGTCCGTGTGTGTGTGTGTTCGTATGTTCGTGTGTTTGTGAACAAGATATCTGGAAAAGTTCTGAACGGATTTGGATGAAAGTTGGTGGGATGATTGCCCTTGGGATAAGGAAGAATTGATTAGTTTTTGGTGAAGCTCAGGATATTATTCCGGATCCAGGATTTTTTTTGGAAATTTTTTTGGGAAAGATTTTTTTCTGTTTTACTGCATTAAAGCTTTTATTCTTATTCTTAAATGATGTTTTTCTCCTCTAATTCCGAGATATATCAAAATAAATTCTCTGACAGTTAGGGCTTACTTTCTATTTCATTTATTGTTTTGGGGAGAGGGGATGTTAAACAAAACGTATTATTCCAACTAAACCCACGGCGGGAGTATGCGCTCTACTGAGTGGCGTTGTAGTTATATACGTATGTATACATAAACAGTGCATATGCAAAGTCTACACCGGCTTTCAAAATGTTCACCCTTTGTTGCCTTGTGCTTATAGCCTGGAATTAAATTGCATTTAATCAGACTTTTTCCACCTTTATTTACATATCGTAACCCACAACTTCCAAGTGAAAAACACAGTCTACAAACTTCACGAAATTAAATAAAAATACAAAATTATAATATCTTTTTTGGATAAGTGTCCACCCCCTTGAGGTCATTGTGTCCACCACATGAATTGCTGTCAAAGGGTACACCCCCCTTTGACAACAATTACAGCTGTGAGTCTGTTAGGATAGATCTCTAACAAATTTGTACACCTTGATTGGGCAATATTTCCCCATTCTTCTTCACAAAACTGTTCTAGCTCAGTCAAGTTGCATAGAGAGCGTTGATTTGGATTTAGGTCAGGGCTCTGACTGGGCCACTCAAGGACATTTATATTTTTGTTCATTAGTTACTCCAGTGTAGCTTTGCCTGTGTGCTTCAGGTCGTTGTCATGCTGAAAGGTGAACTTTCCTCCCAATTTCAGCTATCTTGTAGAGGGCAGCAGGTTTTCCTTCATGATTTTTATGTGTCTTACTATAATTCACCAAATGTCCGTCCGTCTGTCTGTCCGTCCGTTCGGAGGTACCGCAAAAACGGCTGAACTGATCGCAACGATATTTTGGGTGGGTAATCCTGGGATCTCGCCGAGTAAAATAGGGTATACTGTTTTCCAAATTTCAGCTTTGGCTTTCAGCATTTTCAGGTTTGGACTCACATATAACGTTATTTTCCCGGGTGCCACACAAACGGCTGCACCGATCGCTGCACAGCTGCACTGATCGGCTGCACCGATTGGACTCTGTGACCTCGGACAAAGACCTTTTATAAGGACATGGGTTGAATCCTTGCTTGAGAGAATGTCAACCCCCTCGCCGCCATCAGGGTCGTCTCTCCAACTCACAATCCCATGAGATATGTGGAAAGGACGACCCAAAACCAATTATCTTCTTTTTGATTCGTATATAAACATCATTAAAAGTAAATAATGACCTCGGCCAAAGTTCAGACGACGTGGGTTTCATCTCCACATGAGAGAATTCCACATAGCTATTTGGGCAGTTATACGCTAACAGATCGCTGTCTCCATCGATCTTTCCAAGGCCGTAACACCTATCGGCTCAAAATCCTTTTAACTGTTGACTTGGTAGTTTTTACAATGAAGGAAATATTAACAATGTTGTTAAAAGTTTATTGTGTGATGAATTTGTGATTGGAGTTATGTTGTTTGGAATGAAAAAAGAGATATGGAGTTCAAGAAAATGTCGACATGCCATGATGGTTTCTACTTTCTCAACGTGAACTTCGCGGATCGCCATATGCAGATTCGCCACGGACCCCCGATCGATGTTTCTATACGTGAACGTACCCGTTTGTTTGCGAACGGGTATGTTTTGCATGGAAGTCCTTCACGAACTTGCTGTTCATGTCTGACGTGCGACTGAGGGTGCTACAGGAATGTGGAATTTATTGGTTTCATGCTTTAGCATTCGCCCTATCTGCATTGCCTGCTTCTGGCTTCCCACCCATGCATAGCACGGGTATCTCACTAGTTTTAGAAATTAATATGTGGTATGTGGTATTCATACTGCCACCACCATGGTACATAACAGGGATGGTGTCCTTTGGGCAATGTACTGTGTTGGGTTTGTGACAAATGTAACATTTTGAATTTAGGCCAAAACGTTCAATCTTGGTTTTGTCAAACCACAAAACGTTTTTGCCACATGGATTCAGAATCTCCGGAGTGGCTTTTTCGCATACCTCAACAGGACTCGTGGTGGGCTTTTTTGAGTAATGGCTTCCTTCTTGGCACCCTACGATACAGGCCAGAGTTGTGGAGTGCTTGGGATATTGTTGTCACGTGCACACCGTGACCAGTAATTGCTGTAAAGGCCTGTAGGTCTTTCAAAGTTCCCATTGACCTCTAGGTGGCCTCTCTGATCAGGTTCCTCCTGGCTTGGTCATCCAGTTTGGAGGGACGGCCTGAACTAGGCAGGGTATTTGTGGTACCATACGCCTTCCACTTCTTAATGATTGTCTTGACTGTGCTCCAAGGGATATTCAAGGCATTTGAAATATTTTATACCCATCCCCTGATCTGTGCCTTTCCACAACTTTATCCCGGGGGTCTATTGAAAGCTCCTTGGTGCTCATGGTTGAGTATTTGCTGTGAAATGCACCACCCATCAGAATAAACCTACAGGAACATCTGATTTTATTCTGACATCAGAAACACTTCAATTTAACACAGGTGGAGGCCAATTACCTTGCAAAATTTGCATTTATGTTTATTTAAATTATATAATGGACTACAAAATGTAAATGTTTTATGATGTTTGTTTTATTATATCACCTTTATCTATCAATATTGTTGAAATGAAGATCAAATAGCTGCATGTTGAAATATGTTGAAAGGGTCAAAACTTTACATGGCGTGTACTTACTTTTTCACGTGACTGTATATATATGTAATATATATGTAATATATATATATATATATATATATATATATATATATATATATATATATATATTATATATATATATATATATATATGTATATGTAATATATATACATATATATGTGTATATATATATATATATATATATATATATATATATATATATATATATATATATATATATATATATATTGTTACAGACACGACTTTGATGTTAAAGTGGGCCGAGCGGAATGGCCGTCGTGTCCGCACAAATTACCCGACTATACTCGACGTTGACGAAGTCGCGCGATGCTGGCTCAATAAGAAAAAGAAGACACCCGGCTGGATTACAATAACACAATACGACACCAGGGGTTCAGTTCTCAAGACCTCCGGAGGAGGTTATATTAAGGCGGAAGGTTAGATTACAACTACAAGAGGGACAGCATAGAAAGACAAGCACTTAGACACAATCTTATATTATTCCCAACAGACGACAGATAAACGGGACAAAATGCTGACTCACACGGGGATTGATGGCAAGGAAAGGCGGGTAGCGATGGCTCCAGGTGCACCTGGGCTCAAAGGTCAGAATCGACTCGGTCCGGTCCAGAGATGCGGGGAGGTCGCAGCGCTCGGATGGCGTCTTGTCTGCTCAAGCTGGGGGCGCATCTCACTCAGCGCTCGCAGGTGGCTTTCCTTCTCCAAGCTGGGTGCGCATATCTCCTCAGCCTCAAAGGTTACTCGTGACTCCAAGCTGGGGGCGCATCTCTCGTCACATCCGGCGCGTGGCCGCGTATATCCGGCGGGGAGTGACACGCCCTCGGCTCGTTAGCTCCGCCTCGTGGAATCGGCACGTTGCTTCTCATTGGGTGCGTGCGGGGGGTTTACCAGGCTCCGCCCTTGACGAGGAGCTGACAAGGAGCCCCTTCGTGGTAACCCCGTGGAGCGCATGGTCTATGGCGCTAATCGAGCCGGTGTGAGGACGCATCCTCCCCCGCTCCGCCGCCATCTCCTCTGTTGTTGTTGTAATTGTTGGGGAAGAAGATGGAAGGAGGTATGGGAAAGGTCCTAAACTCACTACTGATGCCATATAATCACATTCTGGTGCAACGAAGAGTCATAATTAATGGAGACGAGGCCTTAACTGACATAGAATAAGAATAACTAGGAAGATGTCCGAAAGTTGTCTACGTGTGGTGCGGTGGACCTGGGCACGACATTTAATGGGGGAATAAGGGGAAGGTCGGCTCTACTGATTGTTATTTACATGCAATGGGACTAGGGAATGGGGGATCGGGGAAAGTTGGGGAGTATTGGAGAAAATAGGGAAATATTTACAAGCGGATATGGAGGCCAAATTCCATATTCGCAACATTGCACCCTTCTCTACCCTCGGGGCGTCCCGACCCGATAAATTTTTACCTACTTTAGTGTGGCACGCAATGTAGTTCCCTCTACTATTAACTCTACCCTGAGTGCGACAGTTTTACAGATATTCACAAATGAGTAAATATGTCCCCCTGCGACGTTGCACCCTTCTCCTCACAGAAACACACCCACAGGATAACCGAATCCGGAAAGAATTCTCAAACTAAACATACAGCCGGTAGGGAGCATTATTTACAAGACTACGCTGCTATTTACACTACGATCCAGGACCTGTCTTTGGAGGAACACATGCAGATGTTATGCATAGAGAGAGCGCGCTTGCCAGCATCGATACACCAACCCACGAGTGCTCTGTGGCCGACGGCCTTTAATAACGTGCAGAGCACCCTTCCCGAGCATCAACAGCACCACCCCACCACCAATCGGTGCAGTCACCATTGTTCATTGGAATAAAAATAAATTCGACAACCCCTAACCCTGCAGGTGTCTCTTGCTCTTCTTGTGGTGCACTTGGTGTTAATTAACAGTGGTTCACCTTTATGGCATAGGTGCCACGTTGACCCATAGGTCCATCCCCGGGTGGTGCTTGGCCACAAACGAACTGCGGTCCATTGTGGGTGGCCACAAACATTGCGGTCCATATGGTGTATCGATCCCGGCAGCAAACAGCGAAAGTGCAGGCCCACAACTGCGCAGCCAGCACCTCTCTCTCCTCTCTCTCTACCCCAAAGCCAGATCCTCGGAGGTGGGAGACAAAAGAAGAAACAAGTGAGTAAGGTGGTAAGGGCGCAAAAGTGCACGCAATGTAAGGTGATGCACACTGGGGGCACATGGGAACCAGGTGAGACAGGTACGTTCCTATCGTACGCCCCCCCCCCCCCCCACCAGGTAACCTACATGGCCCCTCCCTTACCCCTTACTGTATCCACACAACACAACACTACCCATAAACATCTACTTTACAAATCAACAAACATCCCTACTGTCTTCCCCGTTCCTCCCATATACCAAATTCGTCTTCTCTCCCTCCTAACCAATCAAGTTTGCCATTTTCAACTCTCATCAAAATTTGCCATCTCCAACTCAACATCATAATTTGCCATCACCAATTCATCATCAGTCCCTCCTAGGGAGGGAGAGATGGAATCACTCCAATGTCTCATCCACGTCGTGATGCGTCTCACAAATCCACACAGCGATTCATCTCCTGCAACAAAACAAAGAAAACACAGGTGTGGAGTCATCATCATCACCACAGGTAAGTGGCTGCGTATGGTGCGACAGGTTCATCAATCCTAACTATTTCCTAAATGACTTTAACAACTTTACACTACCCGGGGTCTTCCTCCGGCCAAACCATTGGCCCTCTTACACTATGGGTTCTAAAAACCAATTCCCATTGGCCAAACTGTGGTGCTCTTCAATTTGGGGTCTCACTCCCCCGATTCATCTCCCGGTGCCCTCGTACAATTTCTGGGCTGCGACGTGTACCTCTCCCAGTGGGTCTACCCACCTGCACACCTCCACCACTGCAGTTGCCTCCGAGCTTACCTGCTCCTTACCCTAACCTAACTACCTGGGGAAGGCCCTCTGGCTCTCTCCCCACTCCGTGCCCTCTCTGGCACTGGGCTGCCCGATCCACACCCGGGATCCTCAGGCACCCACTCACAACTACCGGCTCCCAGAGCCCACCTGCGGCCTCACCTGGCCGACATCCTCACAGTGGTGGAGTGCCCAACCAACTACACACACTAACAGGCTACACGCCCAGCCATTTCCACAACACTAATGCACCCATCCACAACACCATTCTGCCACCGCACCACAAATGCCAATATCCAACCACAATTTACCTGTACCCTCTACCTAACACTTACACTACCCGCCCCGGGTATCCGTGATGGGGGTCCACTCTTCCCCCATTCACACCTTCGCACCATGCACACCACTCCGTACCACTTACTCCAACTCTCTCCACACACCTGTACTTGCACACCTGTGCTCTCACACTTGGTGCCACCTGCACCCTTCTCTCCCCAAGCGCATTCGCGCTGATCCACACACTCACTACTCATACACTGCTCCACACACCTGTCCAATTGCACACCTGTGCAATCACACCTGTTCAATTCTCACAAACACAGCATCATCTCAGCTAACTACTCCCTTCTGAAACTTGCGCTTCCCAGTCGTCCCTTTAACTATTGCGCTCCCTCGTCATTATAATCCACACTAATCTACCTGCGTCCCCACTACAGGTATCAGTCACTAACTAACCTTAACGTTACCTAAGGTCATCTTCTCTAGATCCCTACACACAATATCCTAACCCACCCGGGCTAGTTTTCACTGCCATACACCCCATAAGCTATTGCTCCTTTGCCCCCCCACATGGGAAGGGTGGCAAGGATGCCATCCCACCACATCGGGGGCCTCTCACTACCAATTTTGCACATCAAATTTCAACAAATTAAAAATTTGTCAATCACTGCCCATCATCTGCCAATCACTACTGCCAATCCCTTGCCAATCATCAAATTTTGTTTTTCTCTAATTTTGGGTCCAAAACACTAACCTCATCACCCAGTCTACTCACTAATACCTCTCGGTGCGCCAATCCCTGTCCAAAGCCCGGCTTCGTAAAGCCAAGCAATGGATGCTGGTTGTTTTGTGCCGGCGGCTGGATGCGCCCGGCATTCGGTGCAGGGACGGGGGCTTACCCGTGCCGAGATCCCACGCACCACCTCGGCACGGAGCCATCCAATGCCCCGTTCTCGACCTGCCGGCACGTCTCACCAAAAAGTGGTCGCCATGACGACCCTTTCTATCGGGCTGCCAGCTCCGCCTAGTGGAGCCTGGACGCGGCCGTTCAAAGCGAGGCCCGGCACGCACCGAGGGCCTGCTTCGGCTAAAAGTCGCTCTAACCTCTAACCCGTTTAATGTCGATGCTTCACCTGCATGCTTACACCCCGAAGCCCGTTCCTTGCTCACACATCCAGCCGTGCTCATGCTCCTCGTACCTTTCCTTACACACCCAGGCACACCCATTCCACTCACAGCCTTGGTCACACACCTGACCACCGAACACTTTGGCACACATTCGTTGCTCGCACACCTCACCAATACACCTCTTCGCGCCCCCTCCTCGGTCACCTCCTCTGTGACAATCACAGGTGTGCCCTCATTCGCACACCCAACCACGTGCCTCACCACCAACTCCAGCGTGCATTCCCACTCACGCTCCACCATTCCAGGTGTGCATCCTTCCATCCCAGGTGTACATCCTCTCTCACCTGTCACAACTAACTCACGCTCCATGTCACTCTCACTACTCTCACCTCCATTCTTGACAGCGCACTCACCCTTACTCTTGACAGCGCACTCTTTCCTCGTGCACCTGTCCGTCACACACCTTTCTCGCGCACACTCTCCCGTTACACCCTCTGTAACACTCACCACAGGTGGACACTCTTCCTTACTTCTGACAGCGCACTCTTTCCTCATGCACCTGTCCGTCACACACCTTTCTCGCGCACACTCTCCCATTACACCCTCGGTAACACTCACCACAGGTGGACACTCTTCCTTACTTCTGACAGCGCACTCTTTCCCCATGCACCTGTCCGTCACACACCTTTCTCGCGCACACTCTTGCGCACACTCTCCCGTCACACCCTCTGCAACACTCACCACACCGCGCTTCCACGTGCTCCCTCGCACACACGCTACGACCGACTCACTCTCGCCAGCACACTCACTCCTTGGCACGCACTTTTTCCTCACACACCCCAGAGTCGGACTTTCTTGCACACCTCCTCTTTCGCACACCAGACCTGTCGCACACTTCACCAACGGCCTCTCACGAACACCCGGGTCCATCTCGACCCCCAAGCTTCTTAAATCCCCTGGCGCATCATACGCACGACCATATTGGTCACCACTTACACCGGGTCCTCTTCCTCTTCGCTTCTCCTCCATCACCTGCGAATCCCTCATTCGGTTAATGAGCACATCATCACGATCCAAACACAGACTTTGGACCAATTCTTTTATCTCCTCTTTTATTTCTTTCTTATCCCCTCTCCGTCGCTTCTTAATTTCGCTCATCCCTTCTTCCACTTCTTCTAATTTGTGCTTCACCTCTTTTATTCCCCGGTACGTCTCCTCAAGCTCGTCCTCCAAGGCTACCTTGACCGTTTCCAGGTGCGTCCTCACCTGCCGGTCCTTCGTCTCCATTACCTCTACCACCTCGTCCAACCTCGCTGTCAGTCCCTCTCGTACCATCTGACATTCCCTCTTCGTCGCTATCAAGTCGTCTTTTAGTTCTTTCTGTGTCACTTTTAACCCTCCTAATACCGCAGTGTTCCTTTGAACCTGCTCCGTTAGTCCTTTTTGTCCCTCCGTCAGCTGTTCCACCTCCTGCGTCAGGTCCTCTATGCCCCCTTGCAATTTTACAGTCCCCTTTCTCACCTCCTTCTCCATGTGCTCCTTACAGTGCCTCACCTCCTCGCGCACTCCTCCGACCTCCTCACTCACTCCTCTTCTGATCTCCTCTCCCATCACTTGCATCTCCTGCCCAGATGCCACCCTCATCTGCTCCATTTCCTCCCTGTGAGCATCCAGTTTGGTTTCTACCCCCATTCTGACCCCCTCTATCTGCTGCTCCATTTGTTTAACTTCCCTTTCCGCTTGGTCCCTCATGTCCCTCAATTTGCCTTCCATACTGTTTTCTAACCCCTCTAACCCATTTTTCACTCCCTCTATCTGATTCTCCTGGGCAGCCATTCTATTTTCTACCCCCTCTAACCCATGTTTCACCTCTTTTATCCCGTTGTCTAACCCCTCAAATTTCTTTTCTAATCCCTCACCGGTACCCCTCATTTGGCCCTCTAATCGCCCACTATCAACCCTCATTTGGCCCTCCAATCGCTCACTATTAACCCTCATTTGGCCCTCCAATCGCTCACTATTAACCCTCATTTGGCCCTCCAATCGCTCACCCTGAGCATCCATCCGGTTCCCCAATTGGTTACTCTGCAGTTTGAGGGACGCCTGCATTTGCGCCATAAATTGCTCCATGAGGACCTGCATCTGGGCCATCCCTCCCACTTGTGCAGCGGGTGCGGCCGCCGTAGCTATGTGCGAGGCGCCATTTCGCGCGTCTGCTACCCCCGCTGTTTCGCTCTCCTCATGTCCCTCATGTCCCTCAATTTGGTCCTGGACCGACCCTGCTTCACTCTCCCTAACCGGACCCCAGCCGTCTTGATCCGCCATAGCGCGACTTTCCAAATTCGGGTTTTGTAAAACAAAACGAATTTCGGCCGCTCCAAATTTTGACCAAATTTTTTTTTTTTCCTCTATTCGTTTTTTTTTTTCAAAATTTGGTCGGGCCTCGAATCTCACTCCCGACACCAATTGTTACTCTAATAGTACAATTGGTGTTCCAAAATTTGGGCCTAACAAATTTAGTCCCGGGTCCGAATCTCACTCCCGACACCAATTGTTACAGACACGACTTTGATGTTAAAGTGGGCCGAGCGGAATGGCCGTCGTGTCCGCACAAATTACCCGACTATACTCGACGTTGACGAAGTCGCGCGATGCTGGCTCAATAAGAAAAAGAAGACACCCGGCTGGATTACAATAACACAATACGACACCAGGGGTTCAGTTCTCAAGACCTCCGGAGGAGGTTATATTAAGGCGGAAGGTTAGATTACAACTACAAGAGGGACAGCATAGAAAGACAAGCACTTAGACACAATCTTATATTATTCCCAACAGACGACAGATAAACGGGACAAAATGCTGACTCACACGGGGATTGATGGCAAGGAAAGGCGGGTAGCGATGGCTCCAGGTGCACCTGGGCTCAAAGGTCAGAATCGACTCGGTCCGGTCCAGAGATGCGGGGAGGTCGCAGCGCTCGGATGGCGTCTTGTCTGCTCAAGCTGGGGGCGCATCTCACTCAGCGCTCGCAGGTGGCTTTCCTTCTCCAAGCTGGGTGCGCATCTCTCCTCAGCCTCAAAGGTTACTCGTGACTCCAAGCTGGGGGCGCATCTCTCGTCACATCCGGCGCGTGGCCGCGTATATCCGGCGGGGAGTGACACGCCCTCGGCTCGTTAGCTCCGCCTCGTGGAATCGGCACGTTGCTTCTCATTGGGTGCGTGCGGGGGGTTTACCAGGCCCCGCCCTTGACGAGGAGCTGACAAGGAGCCCCTTCGTGGTAACCCCGTGGAGCGCATGGTCTATGGCGCTAATCGAGCCGGTGTGAGGACGCATCCTCCCCCGCTCCGCCGCCATCTCCTCTGTTGTTGTTGTAATTGTTGGGGAAGAAGATGGAAGGAGGTATGGGAAAGGTCCTAAACTCACTACTGATGCCATATAATCACATTCTGGTGCAACGAAGAGTCATAATTAATGGAGACGAGGCCTTAACTGACATAGAATAAGAATAACTAGGAAGATGTCCGAAAGTTGTCTACGTGTGGTGCGGTGGACCTGGGCACGACATTTAATGGGGGAATAAGGGGAAGGTCGGCTCTACTGATTGTTATTTACATGCAATGGGACTAGGGAATGGGGGATCGGGGAAAGTTGGGGAGTATTGGAGAAAATAGGGAAATATTTACAAGCGGATATGGAGGCCAAATTCCATATTCGCAACAATATATATATATATAAAGTTGCGGATATGGGATTTGGCCTCCATCCATATCCGCTTGTAAATATTCCCCTATTTCCCCAATACTCCCCAGCTATCCCCAATCCCCCATTCCCTAGTCCCATTGTCTGTAAACAACACTCTGTAGCCCCGACCTTCCCCTTTTTCCCCCATTAAATGTCGTGCCCAGGTTCACCGCATCTCACGTAGACAACTATAGGACATCTTGCTAGTTATTCTTAGTCTATGTCAGTTAAGGACTCGTTTCCATTAATTCTGACTCTTCGTTGCACCAGAATGTGATTGTATGGCACCAGTAGTAAGTTTAGGACCTCCCAATACCTCCCCGCATCTCTTCCTCATGAAACAACAACACCAACAACAACAACAGCGGCGCGGGGAGTGCGCGTCCTCACTCCGGCTTGGTTAGCCGCCATTGACCATGTGCTCCGACGGGGTTACCACACAAGGGGCTCACTGTCAGCTCCTCGTCAAGGGCGGAGCCCGGTAACCCCCCGCACCCAATAAGAAGCGGCGGACCGATTCCATCTGGGGCGGAGCTAACGAGCCGAGGGCGTGTCACTCCCTGCTGGATATGCACAGGAAGACGGAGGTGACGTCAGATGCGCCTCAGCTACGAAGGAGAACGGACGCCACCTCCAGCGCGACGATACCTACCCGCATCTTTGGACCGGACCGGGTCGATTCTGCCCCTGAGCCAAGGTGCACCTTGAGCCATCGATTCTGCCCTTCCTTGCCATCAATCCCTGTGTGAGTCAGCCTTGTCCCGTTTGTCTGTGGTCTGTCGGGGATAAGATAAGACCGTGTCTAAGTGCCCACCTTTCTGTGCTGTACCTCTTGTGCCGTGTAATCTAAACGTTCTGCATATCCCATATTATAGCCTCCTCCGGAGGTCTTGAGAACTGTACCCCTGGTGTCGTGTCATTTAACCCAGCCGTTGTGTCCTTTCCTTCATTGATCTAGCGTAGCGCGATTCGGCCAACGTTCGAGTATAATCGGGTAATTTGTGCGAACACGGCGGCCATTCCGCTCGGCCCAGCATAACATCTTAATAAGTCGTGTCCGTAACAATTGGTGTCGGGAAGTGGGATCGGTCCCGGAGCGCGTTTCACGCGCTCGAAATTATAACGGCGAAATTTGATTGTGTTTTACAAAAAAAAACAAAAAAAACCCGAATTTTGAAAGTCGCGCTATGGCAGATCAAGACGGCTGGGTTCCGGTAGAGGAGAGTGAGGCAGGGTCGATCCAGGACCAAATTGAGGGACATGAGGAGAGCGAAGCAGTGAGGGTGGCAGGGTCGCAAAATAGCGTCGTCGCGCACGAGGTTACGGGCGCGCAAAATGGCGCCTCGCACATGGCCACGGCGTCCACGCCCACGACCGTAGTAGCGCCGCTGGTAGATTTGAACCTTTTTTTATGCAAATGACGGCCCTTATGGAAAAGAATAGTGAGCAATTGGGAGACCAAATTAGAGGTTTGAAAAGCAGTATGGGACAAATGGGGAACCGGATGGATGCTCAGGGTGAGCGATTGGAGGGCCAAATGGGGGTAATGAGGGACGAAGCGAGGGTTACCGGTGAGGGATTAAAACATGGGTTAATGGGGGTAGAAAACAGAATGGCCGCTCAAGAGAATCAAATGGAAGGGATGCAAAAGGGGTTAGAGGGGTTGGAAAACAGTATGGAAGGCAAATTGAGGGACATGAGGAACCAAGCGGAAAGGTAAGTTAAACAAATGGGGCAGCAGATAGAGGGGGTCAGAATGGGGGTAGAAACCAAACTGGATGCTCACAGGGAGGAAATGGAGCAGATGAGGGTGGCATCTGGGCAGGAGATGCAAGTGATGGGAGAAGAGATCAGAAGAGGTGTGAGTGAGGAGGTCGGAGGAGTGCGCGAGGAGGTGAGGCACTGTAAGGAGCGCATGGAGAAGGAGGTGAGAAAGGGGACTGTAAAATTGCAAGGGGGCATAGAGGAGTTGACGCTGGGAGTAGAACAACTGACAGTGGGACAAAAGGAGTTGGGGGACCAGGTAAAGAAGAACACAGCGGTAATAGAGGGTTTAAAATCGACACAGAAGGAGATGAAAAAGGACGTAGGGGTAATTAAAAAAGAGTGTCAGACGGTACACGAGGACCTGACGAGGAAAATGAACAAGGTGGTAGAGGTGATGGAGGTTAAAGAGCGGGAGGTGCGGGAGCACATAGAAAAAAATTAAGTGGAGTTAGAGGAAGAACTTAAAGGGGCGCACGAGGACATGAAGAAGGTGAAGCAGAAATTAGAAGAAGTGGAAGAAGGGGTGAGCGAAATTAAGAAGTGACGGAGAGAGGATAAGAAAGAGATAAAGGAGGAAGTAAAAGAATTGGTCCAAAGTCTGTGTTCGGATCGTGATGATGTGCTCATTAACCGGATGAGGGATTCGCAGGTGATGGAGGAGAAGCGAAGAGAAAGAGGACCCGGTGTAAGTGGTGACAAATATGGTCGTGCGTATGATGCGCCAGGTGATTTAATAAGCTTGGGGGTCGAGATAGACCCGGATGTTCGTGAGAGGCCAAGAGTGAGGTGTATGGTTGGTCCGGAGGGTATGGAACGAGAGGTGCGAGGTGTGGGTGAGCAAGGTTGTGGTGGTATGGAATGGGTAGCGGGTTGCGGAGGTGTGACCCATGCATCGACACCAACAGGGGTAGTTGTTGGAGGGACCGGGGAGGCACGAGAGCCCCTTGGGGGTAATGTACTGTGGGGGCCCGGCCGGTTCGGCCCCGCGCTGACCCCACAAGGGGCGACGCACGGGGTCCGGCAGGCGGGCAACGACTCGCATACGAGGTGGTCCCACAAGGTCCCACTCGCGCCGTATGACGGCAAGAGTGATCTACGCGCGTACCTGGCGCAGTTTGACTGTGTGTGTAAGGGCAACGGTTGGGGTGAGGACGAAGGTGGAGTACACCTGGTGGCCGCATTGCGCGGCGCGGCGGCGGAGGTGCTGACGGCATTACCAGCGGGTGCTCTCACCCTGCCAGCCCTCCGCGACGCCCTAATTAATCGATTCGGCATTGAACAGCAGAGCGAGCTTGTTAAAGCTCAGCTCGCGCTGCGAAAACGCAAGCCCCAGGAAGCCATCGGGGAACTTGCCCACGACATTCGCCGCGCAGTGGGGATCGCACATGCTAGCATGGCAGCGGATTCCCGGGAAAGCCTGGCGCTGGACCATTTTATCCAGGCCCTCCCGGATATTGAGCTCCGGCAACAGCTCGCCATGTGGCGCCCGCAGACTCTGAGCCAGGCGGCTGACGCTGCGGCCCGTTGGGAAGCAGCGAGGCCCCTGGCCCGGGGGGGCGAGCGTCTCGCAATGGCGGTCCGCCAGGTGGGACCCCCGATGGAGGGCGGACCCCTTAGGGGGCCCGCCCCCGACGTGAGTCCTGACCTGGCGGGCATGGTCCGGAGGCTGGTGGACCAGCGCCTGGCGGGACCTGGACCATGGCAGGCGGCCCCGGAGGTGGCCCGCGGTGGACCACGAGCGGGTAATCCAATTCGGACCTACGGGGGGGGGGGGGGGGGGAATTTGGAATTCCGGAGACAAGCACCTTATCAGGTGAGGTGCTATACTTGCAACCGTCTGGGTCACCTGGCGCGGCACTGTCGAGCCACGCGCCGGGATGATCCCCGGCGGTTGAGGTCCTCAACTCCGCCCAGAGGGGAGCGGGTTAGCCGACCCCAGACACCCCCCCGCCAGACCCCGGGAAACTAGAAGGTGTCGGGCACGTAGGGCGGTGTTCGGCAGAAGAGGATGGAGGAGAGCCCTCATTGACGCGACAGGTCATTTATTGTGGCCAAATTGGAACCGGTAGCCTGACAATCAGATGCAAAATTGCCGGCGTGGGGGTAGACGCCGTAGTGGACACAGGAGCTAGCGCCACGATCATCAGCCCTGTGGTCCTTGATTCGAGCGCAGGTGGCTGGGATAAGATCCAGCGCCTGCAAAATTATAGTTTGCAGCTTGCTACCGGGGTAACGGCCCCGATCATAGGGCGTGGTTCTGTGACCCTCAAGTTAGGGTCGGTAAGGAGGGAGATAGATGTTTGGGTGGCGGAGGTGTGCGACCCATGTTTAATAGGGTTGGATTTGTTGACTGCCAGCGGTTGTAAAATCGACTTGTGCCGGGGGATCCTGCAGGTGGGAGTAGAAGAGCTGCCGTTAGGTAGAGTGAGCACGGCCGAGAGAGCGGAGCTGGAGGCTTCCGAGGCCGTGACCATCCCCCCAAGGGCCGAGGCGATAGTGCCGGCCCGGTGGGCAGCTCGCCCAACGTGGCAGGAGTCCTGCGGCCTGGTCGAACCGGTGGCAGCGCAGTCCATACCGGGTTTAATCGTGGGCTGCACCCTTGTAAAAACGGACGGACCGGTAGTGGCCGTCCGAGTAATAAATATGAGTACAGAACCACGCACTATAGTAAGGAGCACGAGGGTAGCTGGCTGCACCCCAGTTGAGGAAGTCGCGACAGTAAGGGGCGAGAACGTCCAGCCGAGCCGACCCCGGGGGGAGCCTTCAATAAGAAGTAGGAATTGGCCCGATCCCATTTGCGAGATGGTAAATCGTAGTAGCGTAGAGTTGGGAGGTACCCAGAGGGAGGCCTTACACAAACTGGTTGGGTCCCATTTGGACCTCTTCTCCCTGTCCACCGAGGATATTGGACGTACGGGCCTGGTGAAACATCAGATCCACACCGGTGAGGCCCGGCCTATTCGTCAGGCCGCCCGACGGCTCCCTTGGAGCAAGAGGGCGGAAGCTGACGAGCAGGTTGAAAAAATGCTCGACGCAGGCGTGATCGAGCCCTCGGGAAGTCCTTGGATGTCACCTGTTGTGCTGGTCAAAAAGAAGGATGGGACCACGCGGTTCTGCGTGGACTATCGCCAGCTAAACAACGTGACACTCAAGGACTCATATCCCCTGCCAAGGATTGATGACACCCTCGATGCCGTTGCGGGCTCAAATTGGTTCTCAACTTTGGACCTCAAGAGTGGGTATTGGCAGGTGGAGATGGATAGGGCAGGGAAGGAGAAAACGGCATTCTCCACAGGTAAGGGACTGTATCAGTTTACTGTGATGCCGTTTGGTTTGTGTAACGCCCCCGCCACCTTTGAAAGATTGATGGAACATGTACTAGGCGGCATGCCATGGCAATCATGCCTGGTGTACCTGGATGACGTCCTAGTACATGCCAAAACGTTCCCCCAGGCAGTAGCTAATTTGGACCAGGTGTTCGGGTGCCTCAGACAGGCAGGGTTGAAGCTGAACCCGAGTAAGTGCACTTTGTTTGCAAGAGAGGTGGCCTATCTAGGTCACGTGATCGGCCGCGAGGGGGTAAAAACGGACCCAGACAAAATTAAAGCGGTAGAGGAGTGGCCCGCACCACGTACCATCAAGGAGGTGCGGGGATTTTTTGGACTCTGCTCCTACTACCGGCGCTTTGTGGCGAAATTTGCGGAGTTGGCCCGTCCCCTCCACCGGCTTACGGAGAAGGGGACGCGATTTAATTGGACACGGGAGTGCCACGAGGCCTTCCAAAAATTGAAGGGGTGTCTAACATCCGCACCCCTTCTAGCGTACCCCACTAGCAACGGGGCATTTACCCTGGACACGGATGCGAGCCAGGAAGGATTGGGCGCAGTTTTGTCTCAGACACAGGAGGGCGTGGAGAGAGTGATTGGTTATTATAGTCGGGCCTTAAGTAGGCCCGAGCGAAATTATTGCGTCACTCGCAAAGAGTTATTGGCTATGCTGGCTGCCATGAACCATTTCCACCCGTACTTGTATGGGCGGAAATTTTTGGTTAGAACTGACCATTCCTCCTTGCAATGGCTCCTTCGGTTCAAGGAACCAGAGGGCCAAATTGCAAGGTGGTTGGAAAAGTTGCAGCAGTACGATTTTGATGTTGCCCATAGGGCCGGGAAGGCCCATGGTAATGCGGACGCACTCTCTCGGCGTCCTTGTCTGGGGGAAAACTGCAAATTTTGTGCGAGACACGAGGAGAGGGAACAATTGGGCGATTCGGACCCGACCCTCGTTGTCCGGGCAACCCGGGTGAGAGGGCCAATTTTGCCACTAACCGCAGATGAGGAATTCGGAACTTTGGCATGGAGCACGGCCCAGCAGGAGGATCCTGTCCTGGGGCCAGTGTTCAATTGGGTCAAATTGGGGCAAAGACCAAAGGGGGAAGAGGTCACCCCCCTCGGGGCGCAAACAAAGGCATATTGGGCTCAGTGGCAGACCCTGGAATTGAAGGATAACATCTTGTATCACAAGTGGGTGGAGGTTCCCTCTGATAAAACTTCCTGGCTGGTGGTAGTCCCAAATAAATTTAAGACCGATATATTGCAACAGGTGCATGGTACCCGCCCCGGCGGCCATTTGGGCAGGACAAAGACGACATCGCAGGTACGCCGGAGGTTTTATTGGGTGAATATGGGGCGCGACATACAGGACTGGTGTCGGAGATGCGACGCCTGTACTGCCAAAAAGGGACCAGCACGGAGGATGAGGGCCCCCCTTCAATTACACCAGGTGGGGGCCCCCTTAGAGCGGGTGGCCATGGATATCCTAGGCCCACTACCCCGCACCCGCCTAGGTAATAAGTACATCCTCGTTGTGATGGACTACTTCACCAAGTGGCCGGAGGCCTACGCCCTCCCCAACCAAGAAGCAGGGGTGGTAGCGCAGGCCTTCGTGGAAGGATTTGTGTGCCGGCATGGGATTCCACAGGAGTTGCACACCGACCAGGGACGAAATTTTGAGAGCAAATTGCTAAAAGATGTGTGCAGTCTCCTGTCAATTCGGAAAACCAGAACAACGCCTTTAAGACCTCAATCTGACGGGATGGTGGAAAGATTCAACCGAACTTTAATCCAACAACTGGCACTGTTCACCGCCACCCGTCAGGATGACTGGGACGAACATCTCCCTTATTTGCTCATGGCCTACCGAACCAGCCAGCACGGGGCCACCGCATGCAGTCCAGCGTTGCTTATGTATGGGCGGGAGTTACGGGCTCCCGCCGACTTGCTATGCGGTCCCGTGCCAGACACAGTGGTTAACCCGCCGAGGGAGGGGTACGCACGTCACCTAGAGGAAGGCATGGAGCTAGTCCATGCCTTCGCCCGCCGCCAACTCCATCTGGCGGGGGAAAAGATGAAGCGCAGGTACGACGACCGGAGCCAGGGGAGTCAATACGCTCCGGGGATGAAGATTTGGTTCTTTAATCCCCGGAGGCGGAAGGGAAGGTGCCCAAAACTCACCTCCCCCTGGCAAGGCCCAGGAGTCGTCCTGTCGCAAATCTGTGACGTGGTCATTAAGATCAAAATGGGGCCACGAGCCCTCCCTCGGATCGTCCACGCCGACCGGATAAGGCCTTACACCGGCGAGCAGGCGCCCCCGTGGATTGCCTCGGCTTTAGATGCCGAGGCGGGACCCAGTACCTCTGAATAAGGGGGGCTTATTAGTGCCAGAGGACTGGGGGATTGATGAGCGATGGGCCCGGTGGGTAAGGGTGGCATCCCTGCCACCCTTCCCATATGGGGCAAATGCGCTATAGATTATGGGGTGTATGGCAGTGAAAACTAGCCTGGGTGGGTTAGGATATTGATAGGGATCTAGCGAAGATGACATTAGGTAACGTTAAGGTTAGTTAGTGACAAGGATACCTGTAGTGGGGACGCAGGTAGATTAGAGTGGATAATAATGACGAGGGAGCGCAATAGTTTAAAGGGACGACTGGGAAGCGCAAGTTTCAGAGGGGAGTAGTTAGATGAGATGATGCTGTGTGAGAACTGGACAGGTGTGTGGAGCAGTGGATGAGTAGTGAGTGTTGTGGATCAGCGCGAATGCGCTTGGGGAGAGAAGGGTACAGGTGGCACCAGGTGTGAGAGCACAGGTGTGCAAGTACAGGTGTGTGGAATATATGGAGCAGAGAATGAGTGGTGTGGAGAGAGTTGGAGTAAGTGGTACGGAGTGGTGTGCATGGTGCGAAGGTGTGGATGGGGGAAGAGTGGACCCCTTTCACGAGTACCCGGGGCGGGTAGTGTAAGTGTTAGGTAGAGGGTATAGGTAAATTGTGGTTGGATATTGGCATTTGTGGTGCGGTTGCAGAATGGTATTGTGGATGGGTGCATTAGTGTTGTGGAAATGGCTGGGCGTGTAGCCTGTTAGTGTGTGTAGTTGGTTGGGCACTCCACCACTGTGAGGATGTCGGCCAGGTGAGGCCGCAGGTGGGCTCTGGGAGCCGGTAGAGTTGTGGATGGGGCCCGAGGATCCGGAGGACGGACCCGGGTAGCCCAGTGCCAGAGAGGGCACCGAGTGGGGAGAGCGCCAGAGGGCCTTCCCCAGGGAGATAGGTTAGGGTAAGGAGCAGGTAAGCTCGGAGGCAACTGCAGTGGTGGAGGTGTGCAGGTGGGTAGACCTGCTGGGAGAGCTACACGTCGCAGCCCAGAAATTGTGCGAGGGCACCGGGAGATGAATCGGGGGAGTGAGACCCCAAATTGAGAGGCACCACAGTTTGGTCAATGGGAATTGGTTTTTAGAACCCATAGTGTAAGTTGGCCAATGGATTGGCAGGGAAAGACCCCGGGTAATGTAAAGTTGTTAAAGTCATTTAGGAAATAGTTAGGATTGATGAACCTGTCGCACCATACGCAGCCACTTACCTGTGGTGATGATGATGACTCCACACCTGTGTTCCCTTGTTTTGTGTGGCAGGAAATGAGAATTGCTGGTTGGATTGGTGAGACGCATCACGACGTGGATGAGACATTGGGGTGATTCCATCTCTCCCTCCTTAGGAGGGACTGATGATGAATTGGTGATGGCAAATTTTGATGTTGAGTTGGAGATGGCAAATTGTGATGAGAGTTGGAAATGGCAAATTTGATTGGTTAGGAGGGAGAGAAGACGAATTTGGTTTATGGGAGGAACGGGGAAGACAGTAGGGACGTTTGTTGATTTGTAAAGTAGATGTTTATGGGTAGTGTTGTGTTTTGTGGATACAGTAAGGGGTAAGGGAGGGGCAATGTAGGTTACCTGGTTGGGGGGGGGGGGGGGGCGTACGGTAGGAACGTACCTGTCTCACCTGGTTCCCATGTGCCCCCAGTGTGCATCATCTTGTATTGCGTGCACTTTTGCGCCCTTACCACCTTACTCACGTGTCTTCTTCTTTTGTCTCCCACCTCCGAGGATCTGGCTTTGGGGCAGAGAGAGAGGAGAGAGAGGTGCTGGCTCCGCAGTTGTGGGCCTGTACTTTCGCTGCTTGCTGCCTGGATCGATACACCATATGGACCGCAATGTTTGTGGCCGCCCACCATGGACCGCAGTTCTTTTGCGGGCAAGCACCACCCGTTGATGGACCTATGGGTCAACGTGGCACCTATGCCATACAGGTGAACCACTAATAGTTGGCCCCCTGACACCACAATACAGAAATGGACGCGGTTGGCACCTTTCTTTATTTTTGAAAGAAGCCAGAAGGCCAAGTGCACTTCATGAAGGCAAGACCAGCGGCAGAACATCGGCCGGCTGCGACACCACCGGTGATTTATGAACATTTTATTGGTGCACCGGATGGTGCTGACTGTGTTATGGGGTGGTGCTTTTGGTGCTTGGATGGGGTGCTCTGCACATTATTAAAGGCCGTAGGGCCACAGAGCACTCGTGGGTTGG
This sequence comes from Myxine glutinosa, assembly GCF_964187855.1. Classification (NCBI taxonomy): domain Eukaryota; kingdom Metazoa; phylum Chordata; class Myxini; order Myxiniformes; family Myxinidae; genus Myxine; species Myxine glutinosa. The sequence goes on from NC_136270.1 coordinate 78,461,016, forward strand.
TGTATCGATGCTGGCATGCGTGCTCTCTCTATGCATAACATCTGCATGTGTTCCTCCAAAAACAGGTCCTGGATCGTAGTGTAAATATCAGTGTAGTCTTGTGTAAATAATGCTCCCTACCGGCTGTATGTTTAGTTTGAGGATTCTTTCCGCGATTCGGTTATCCTGTGGGTGTGTTTCTGTGAGGAGAAGGGTGCAACGTCGCAGGGGGACATATTTACTCATTTGTGAACATCTGTAAAACTGTCGCACTCAGGGTAGAGTTAATAGTAGAGGGAACTACATCTGAGTGCCACACTAAAGTAGGTAAAAATTTATCGGGTCGCGACGCCCCGAGGTAGAGAAGGGTGCAATGTTGCGGATATGGGATTTGGCCTCCATCCATATCCGCTTGTAAATATTCCCCTATTTCCCCAATACTCCCCAGCTATCCCCAATCCCCCATTCCCTAGTCCCATTGTCTGTAAACAACACTCTGTAGCCCCGACCTTCCCCTTTTTCCCCCATTAAATGTCGTGCCCAGGTTCACCGCATCTCACGTAGACAACTATAGGACATCTTGCTAGTTATTCTTAGTCTATGTCAGTTAAGGACTCGTTTCCATTAATTCTGACTCTTCGTTGCACCAGAATGTGATTGTATGGCACCAGTAGTAAGTTTAGGACCTCCCAATACCTCCCCGCATCTCTTCCTCATGAAACAACAACACCAACAACAACAACAGTGGCGCGGGGAGTGCGCGTCCTCACTCCGGCTTGGTTAGCCGCCATTGACCATGTGCTCCGACGGGGTTACCACACAGGGGCTCACTGTCAGCTCCTCGTCAAGGGCGGAGCCCGGTAACCCCCCGCACCCAATAAGAAGCGGCGGACCGATTCCATCTGGGGCGGAGCTAACGAGCCGAGGGCGTGTCACTCCCCGCTGGATATGCACAGGAAGACGGAGGTGACGTCAGATGCGCCTCAGCTACGAAGGAGAACGGACGCCACCTCCAGCGCGACGATACCTACCCGCATCTTTGGACCGGACCGGGTCGATTCTGCCCCTGAGCCAAGGTGCACCTTGAGCCATCGATTCTGCCCTTCCTTGCCATCAATCCCTGTGTGAGTCAGCCTTGTCCCGTTTGTCTGTGGTCTGTCGGGGCTAAGATAAGACCGTGTCTAAGTGCCCACCTTTCTGTGCTGTACCTCTTGTGCCGTGTAATCTAAACGTTCTGCATATCCCATATTATATCCTCCTCCGGAGGTCTTGAGAACTGTACCCCTGGTGTCGTGTCATTTAACCCAGCCGTTGTGTCCTTTCCTTCATTGATCTAGCGTAGCGCGATTTGGCCAACGTTCGAGTATAATCGGGTAACTTGTGCGAACACGGCGGCCATTCCGCTCGGCCCAGCATAACATCTTAATAAGTCGTGTCCGTAACAATATATATATATATATATATACTGAACAGCAATAGCAACGTCACTTCATAAAAATAATTCCTGAACATTTCCCATAGAAATATCAATGCATTTCGTTTAGATATGTCGTTATTTGCATTAGTCTGTATCTAAATTTAATCCTAACTACCGACAGTGGTGCACACGTGGATAAAAACAGGTCACAAAACGCAGGCAAAAGAACGACCATGGTACAAAGTCGTGCATGATTCCCATGGAAATCAAAATGCACGTGCGTCTCCTTGTGACTTTCCCGATAAAAGGCACCCCAAAACGTGAGTTTATCATTCGTGTTTCGATGCCAGCGCCATGCCCAGACTTACGAGGATTCAGAGAGACCAGGCTATTGGAAGACTGCATGCTGGACAGACTGCACGAATGGTTGCCAATGCTTTCCATGTCAACGTGAGAACCATCTACACGTTACAGGAACGATACCAGGCCACCAACAGCACCGATGACCGCCCACGCAGTGGCAGACCGAGGGTAACAACACCACGACAGGATCGACAGATTGTGCGTCATCACATCCAAGATCGCTTTACCAGGGCCACAAACTGCAAGACAAACAGTTGGAACCCACCAGAGACACATTAGTGGTGATACAGTCTGTGGACGTTTGAAGAACAGGGATGTCCGTTGTCACAGGCCGTATCGTGGCCCCATTCTTACAGCTCGACACTGCCGTGACTGACTACAGTGGGCCACACAACATCCAAATTGGCGTTACCAGCAGTGGAGAACCGTTCTTTTCTCAGACAAAAGCCGATACTGTGTTTCCACGGCAGATGGCAGAGTGAGAGTTTGGCGTCGACGTGGGGAACGCTACTCAGATGACTGTGTGATGGAAAGAGACTCGTGGGGTGGTCCAAACATCATGGTATGGAGTGCTATTGCTCTCAATCACAAAGTCGGTCCTGTGGTGTTCCAGAATATTGGTCCAGGAAGAGGCAATGGTGTCACAGCTGCTCGCTACATCGATCAAGTCCTCAGACCTCACGTGGATAAACCACATTTTGGACGTCACGGAAATCATGTCTTCCAGCAGGACAACGCCCGTGCCCACACTGCCAGAGCAACACGGGACTTCCTGCAACAGAATGGCATCCAAACCATGCACTGGCCTGCGCTCAGCCCCAATTTTAACCCGATAGAGCGCTTGTGGGACGAGGTTCAAAGAAGACTGAATGACGTTCGACCAAGGCCGACAACTGCAGCTCAACTCAGTCAGGCGTTTCTCAGAGTGTGGGCCCAAGTGGCAAATGCCTTCATCAACCGATTAATTCACTCCATGTACAGACGATGTATGGCTGTCATCAACGCTCACGGGGGTCACACAAGATACTGATTTTGACGTCCCTTGTTCTCACCTGGTCTTGTGTTTTTCTTATTCAGAACATTTCACATTATTGTTTGAACTGTGGTGACAATACCTGTAATGTTTCATGTTGATCCTAAATCTCAATTCGTGTTGATCGTGACTTGAAAATAAAGACTCCAAAATATTGATTCTGACTGACGTTTCTTTTGCTGTTCAGTATATATATATATACACATTTCCATTCTCAGCATTTCTGGCATTGTTGAGAGCATCTCGTTTGATGAACATTTTGAATGCCCTCGTATTTCATAATGAGAAAGGACTTCGTGTCAAGCAAAGCAAATGAAAAGGACCACTACATAAAAATGAGCTAGCCTGGGTAAGCACTGGCAATACGGAAAAATGGTAAAACAACTACACGTATTATATTTCAAAATACTGAAGCGTCATGCACTGAAGTTATGATCGCTCAGACAATTTCCCTGAAAGGTGCCAGGAAAGTCGAGCCCAAAAGTGATTGATATGGAGCCGAATAGTCAATAAAATCAATTCCCCCAGGGACACGAACCAAACCATAAACTACCTTTTTGGGTATTGCATTGTGTATCAGAGGGTTGTGAAGTTGTTTCCTCATTCATATATTGGCATAACACAAAGTAATCGGGTTTAAAAAAAAAAAGAGCACCAATTGTATGTAGGTGAGTCACCAGGTGTATATTCTTCAAAATTCTGTCCACACTCTCCGCTATTATTTCGATTCGAATGTTAAGTGAATATTCTAGAAAAGTTTGGAACAATTGCGTTCGCGCGCTTGATCTAGCAATCGGAACATGAAGTTAAGGGGTGACATAACTCCGCTCTCGTACACAATGTATGCTTTCCTTCCCGAGCCAAATGAAGCAACTTTCCCGCGCCATTGCTTTCCCGCCGACGGGAATACGTGAAGGCTGGAACTGGAGCCGAAAACACGTTCCGGGTCATCTTGGTTCAAGGTCAGTTCAGTCCTTCAGCGTCATCTGACTGCTGCAGGAAGCATGTGGCTCTGTTGTTGGTAAATTAGATATTGGTTATTGTTCAACTATATATATATATCTATATACATATACATGCATATACATATATATATATATATATATATATATTCAACCCAGGTCAACCCAGTGTATGAAAGCTGGGTCTCCGTCGAAGGTCATGGGTCTTGCAGCAGGACAATGACCCCAAACACAATTCAAAAAGCACCCAGGAATGGTTCAAGACAAAACGTTGGACTGTTCTGAAGTGGCCAGCAATGATTCCAGATCTAAATCCCATTGAACACCTGTGGGGAGATCTGAAAACAGCAGTTGGGAGAAGGCACGCTTCAAATCTCAGAGAACTGGAGCAGTTTGCACAAGAAGAGTGGGCCAGACTACCAGTAGAGAGGCGTAGGAAGCTCATTCATGGCTACAGGAAGCGCTTGGCTGCAGTTATTTTGTTCAAAGGCCAAATATTAAGTCTCGGGTGTCAAGAATTTTGCCAATGACATTTCTTTTTATTTTCTAATTTGAAAGGATTTATTAAGTTCTGAATCAAAAACAAAGGTTCTGTAATATTAACAGTGAAATAAGGAATTGTCCATATATCTATATATACATAAATATATATAGATCTTAGGGTTTGAGTTTGAGCCCCTGTTGTGCCGTTAAATAACACCAGGTTGGTTCAACCTGTCATCTTTCCGAGGTAAGCAAAATGATTACCTGCGCACTAGGAGCAGAGGGCAGTGCATCAGCGGCATAACTGCGCTCCCAGCAATGATGCAACCAGAGCAGGCTGCATATGAATATATATATATATATCGAGTTCCCGTCTGAACCCTTGGTTCATGATGTAGGGATCCACGGTTGAAGTCACATATACAAACTTGTGTTCGTATATATATTACAGAGACACATAATAAGTCTTACAGAGACACATATGCACCTGTAGTGTCGTTTCATGAAACAAATGATGATGATTATGCGGTCGATAATGATGATGATGATGATCAATGACCGTTGTGCTGTTGCTTGCTGTGGCGTTTCATGCAGGCATAAGCGGTGCTTTGCTTGTGGTGATGAGAGCCATTAGCCTTCGGTGCATTTACTGCACTCGAGGGAACTACACGAGCCGTATTCATTGCCCGGAGGTGACTGGCATCGCATGGAGCTACACACAATACTTTTTCCTTCCATTCAGGTGCGACAATGGTCCACCAAGTTCAATCCAGGTGCGAATCGGCCTTTTCATAAAAAATCATTCTCACGTTTTTGATTTTACCAGCCACAGTGGTGAAATTGTAAGAGGTTCCGCTCTGCTGCTGGGAGGTCGATGTTTCGAACCGCGGTCGAGTCGCACCAAAGACTTTAAAAATGCAACGTGCTGCTTCCTTGCTTGATGCTCGGCATTAAAAACAGGACAGAGCACGGACAAACACCCATAGGTTGGTAATAATAGCGTATTTTTTGATGGGCAGAATGGCCTCCTCCTGCATCAAATTTCCTTGGAAGGGAACATACATATATATATACTAGCTTGGTCTCGGCTCGCTACGCTCGCCTCACCAAGCGTCGCTACTGAGGAACGGGCATATTTTAGCTGAGGATAATGACTGTACCTGAGTTGCTGTGTTGTCATGATTTACACCAATCATAGTACAAACAATTACTTTGCACAAATGTATTTGTTGTGTTTGTGATATTACATTTTTATGGGCAATTTAGATTGAATGTTTTTTTTTCAAGAAAGAACGCCTCAGCACACAAAGGGGAGGGGTAGGTGCAGACTGGAAGTTTGGGACGATTACACCGCACCACCACGTAATTCAATACACCTCACCACCACGTAATTCAAAACACCTCACCACCAAGTAATTTAAAACACCTCACAGCCATAAAACACGTAATAAAAACACCTCACCACCACAAAAATATAAACACCTCACCACCACGAAATTGAAAACACCGCACAGCCATAAAACACGTAATAAAAACACCTCACCACCACAAAAATATAAACACCTCACCACCACGAAATTGTAAACACCTCACAGCCATCAAACACGGAATAAAAACACCTCACAGCCATAAAACACAAAATAAAAACACCTCACAGCCATCAAACACGGAATAAAAACACCTCACAGCCATAAAACACGTAATAAAAACACCTCACCACCACAAAAATATAAACACCTCACCACCACGAAATTGAAAACACCTCACAGCCATCAAACACGGAATAAAAACACCTCACAGCCATAAAACACAAAATAAAAACACCTCACAGCCATCAAACACGGAATAAAAACACCTCACAGCCATAAAACACATAATAAAAACACCTCACAGCCATAAAACATGTAATGAAAACACCTCACAGCCATAAAACACGTAATAAAAACACCTCACCACCACGAAATTAAAAACACCTCACAGCCATAAAACACGGAATAAAAACACCTCACAGCCATAAAACATGTAATGAAAACACCTCACAGCCATAAAACACGTAATAAAAACACCTCACCACCACCAAATTAAAAACACCTCACAGCCACGAAATTAAAAGCACCTCACCACCACGTCATTTAAAAACACCTCACCACCAAGTAATTCAAAACACCTCACCACCAAGTAATTCAAAACACCTCACCACCACATAATTAAAAACACCTCACCACCACATAATTATAAATACCTCACCACCACGTAAATCAAAACACCTCACCACCATGTGATTGAAAAACACCTCACCACCATGTGATTCAAAAACACCTCACCACCCAATCATTTAAAAACACCTCACCACCACATAATTCAAAATACCTCACCACCACGTGATTCAAAACCACCACAACGTTATTAAAAACACTTCACAACCACGGAAACAAAAGTTTGAGGGAGTCGTTAAGTGACAACACAGACACTGCCCAGATGTATAGATATATAGATAAATGAGTGCACCCGAGTTGCCGTTTTGTCATGGTTTAAACCAATCATAATTCAAACAATTATTTTGCACAAATGTATTTGTAATATACGTGATATCACATTTTATAAACAATTGAAGTTGAAAAAAAAAAAATTCCCAAAAAAATTCCCCCCCAAAAATAAAAAAACATTGGAAAATTTTTCAAAAAAACATACCCTTAGGACATACCGACGGGAGAGATATGTGCATACCAGAAGTTTGGTACGATTTCACAAAAGTTTGAGAAAGTAGTTCAGTGACAACACAGGACAGACGCTGCACAGACAGATATATATATATATATATATATATATATATATATATATATATATATATATATATATATATATATATATATATATATGCTTTTGTCATATATATAGCATTGGCATGGTTTTCCAGAGGACCTGGGATCGATTCCTGGTCTGGGCATGTAATTTTCCAACATATATCAATTATCAAATATATAAGATATATATATATATATATAAATATATATATCAATATATATAAAAAAAAAAAAAAAAAAAAATTATATATATATATATATATATATATATATAATTTTTTTTTTTTTTTTTTTTTTTATAAGCGACATATAAGCTTGTCGCTTATATATATATATATATATATATATATATATATATATATATATACACAAAGAATTAAGTTAAGCACCCCCCCCGTTTTTTTACAACCTCGCACATTACAAGTTTGTTGTCGTCAAAACAGTGTAATATACCCATGATATTGCTATATTTTCTGGAGAAGTGATATTATGGTCACATAAAAACATAACAATCATGCCGTTTTCAATATTTTATTCTGAATAATTTAAGGTGAAATTTTTTGGGAATTTTAGGCATATTTTCACCTCAATTTAAGTATGGAGCTATAGGTCCATCACGGACAGTGTGGATGACGTTTATGTTTTCTAACGTACAGTCATTGTTCTGAGAAGACCTCTAGCGATCTTTGCGTCAATAACGTGTGTAGGACCCACGTGATCGGATCACTGACTCAACCCTACGTCTCATAGACCCTGTAAGCCGTCGTATGCGTTGCTGTGGCAGGTTGAACCCCCTCGAGCACGTTTGGGACATGTTGGGACGACAAATTGCGAAGATGGTCCCTCCAATAGCCAATCTGGATGAATTGGAACGTGCATTACATCGGGAATGGAACAACCTGCCACAGCAACGCATACGACGGCTTACAGGGTCTATGAGACGTAGGGTTGAGTCAGTGATCCGATCACGTGGGTCCTACACACGTTATTGACGCAAAGATCGCTAGAGGTCTTCTCAGAACAATGACTGTACGTTAGAAAACATAAACGTCATCCACACTGTCCGTGATGGACCTATAGCTCCATACTTAAATTGAGGTGAAAATATGCCTAAAATTCCCAAAAAATTTCACCTTAAATTATTCAGAATAAAATATTGAAAACGGCATGATTGTTATGTTTTTATGTGACCATAATATCACTTCTCCAGAAAATATAGCAATATCATGGGTATATTACACTGTTTGACGACAACAAACTTGTAATGTGCGAGGTTGTAAAAAAACGGGGGGGGGGTGCTTAACTTAATTCTTTGTGTATATATATATATATATATATATATATATACATAATATATATGTATATATATGTAATATATATATATATACAGTATATACAGTATATACATATATATATATATATATATATATATATATATATATATATATATATATATATATATATATATATAAATATATATAAATATATATAAATAAATAAATAAATATATATATATATATATATATATATGTGGATAGATATATATATATATATATATATATATATATATATATATATATATATATATATATATATATATATATATATATATATATATATAAACAGACCGTATCAAAAAAAAGGTAATCCGAATTCAAGGGGTTAATATGCAAAGGTTATTTATTTTGACAATTTACATGTGGTTTACTAATTAAGAGGAGATCCTCAGCTTACCATTGATACCTTCCATGCATCATTGCTGTCACACATGACCGAGTACATGTTCATTGAAAATGGCAAGTTCAAATCGTATTTTTACAAGTTTGGCTAATCGATGCACGTCCGGATAATTGGTGCAAAACGTGAGATGTGAACGTCAGATGTGAACTTTTCTCAGGAATTATTGGCGTTTATGCACCCACACCTTCAACATGTCCACCTCCCCTTTCAAAACAAAGCTCACAGCGGCGGAGCATGCCCTGAACTGCTCGTCTCACCATAGCCGGGTCATTGCGCAAAGCATCCACTTCATGTCGAATACGGCCCTGTAATTCGTCAAGATCACGGGGAGGAGTTACGAACACCTTGTTCTTTAAATGTCCCCAAAGGAAATAATCACATGGTGTGAGGTCAGGTGATCTTGGCTGTCATTCCACTGCCTGGTTGAGGGCGATGACTCGGTCTCCAAAGAGTTCCCTCAGTCGATCTCAGACAGCGATAAGACGATGTGTTGGGGCGCCGTCTTGGGCCCACCAGAGATATCTGAAGACACCACGAACTTGTCGCTTAACGTTCTCCCCCAGCTGCGGTAAAACGTCATCATTGATCATCTGCATATACCTGTTACCATTGACATTCCTTTGAAAGAAAAATGGTCCGATCACCTGACCACTTCCATAAAGTCCCAACCAAACAGTCCACTTTTGTCGATTCATGTTGGTGTCAAAATTAAATTTCGGGGGTTGCCCTGTCGGTGCATATTCAAGAACATTATGGGTATTGACCTTGCCGTTCATGGCGAAAGCAGCTTCGTCGCCGATAACGAGATACCGCAGGAAATTGACATATGCTTCGCAACGTGCTATCAACCATCTGGCAAGCACCAGCCTCCTGGCAAAATCCCTTGGCGTAAGTTGATGCCGGATGTGAATCCGATATGGATGTTGGTGGAGTTCCAGTCTTGTGATTCGGTTGAATGTTGCCTAAGGCAATCCCGTCCCATTTCGTCTTGCGCTGGTATCCCAAGGATGCTCCAAAACTTGCTGCCTTACTGCTGCAATGTTCATTTCCGATCGCCCAGTGCACCTCCTACCAGAATTCTCCTTGTTTTGGTCGAGGCTAGTGCCATGCTCTTGGTATTTTCTAACATTCGCCCAGATGGTTTTGGCTGCTGGAGGCTCCCGTTCTGGGAAATGTTCCCTGAATGCATCACAAGTTCGCTGCAAACTTCCAGTTTGGTGAAAGGTTGTAACCACGAAGGTCCGCTGTTCAGTCGTAAGTTGAACCATCTTTTCAATGACTCAGACTGTCTCTAAACCCATACACTGTAGGCCCATCTTAAATACCCACCTTAAACAAAGGATGACGCAACCGACGATTACCAGACCAGCTTAACAATTTTACATAAACAACTTGGCAGTCGACAAGTAATGCATCCATTTAAAACTGTCTTGCACCGATTAGCCAAACTTGTAAAAATGCGATTTGAACTTGTCATTTTCAATGAACATGTACTCGGTCATGTGTGACAGCAATGATGCATGAAAGGCATCAATGGAAAGCTGAGGATCTCCTCATAATTGGTAAGCCACATGTAAATTGTCAAACTAAATAACCTTTGCATATTAACCCCTTGAATTTGGATTACCTTTTTTTTGATACGCACTGTACATGTGTGTGTGTGTATGTACATACATATATATATATATATATATATATATATTTATATATATATATATATATATATATATATATATATATATATATATATATATCGAATGCAGAAATGGTCTGTGCAAACATGTTTTGGAATAAATGAAAGAATAATACTTGAGCAACCATGGATTTCTCTTTTTAACAAACTTTAACTTTCCACTCAAGAACGTGTTACGATTTACGAACATGTCACATTTATCATTCGCTTTAAAAACAATTTATATTTTAGACACAAAATGCACTTTCACAGTACATGGAAATCTCAGTTAACCTGACTGATGAGCGAAAAACGGACTTAAAAAGTGTAAAATCATTAACTCTCTGCAAAATCAATAACGACGCAGGTCGCACGAACTTTCAATTGAATCACGGTGCGCGCTCCTGACGTTACCTACACTGTATGAATCTTATACATATTTTAATAGGGTATATGTTTATTTTATAAACGGGTATATGTGCTATCTCATCAGGGTTCCGGATAACAATCATTTAGCCAGACAGGTGTTTTGTCGAAATATCGGTCCAGCTTGCAGAGATTCCACTGTCTCCTTATTACCTGGCTTGCCAGGTTGTGAATTAACCAGCAGGACTAATCGGGACTACTATAACGAAATCCAGAAGGTGAGTGCAAATGTATCCCATGAGAGGTTTTGCTCCACCTTCCCACACCTGGGACTGGTTGACTCCTGGATTTGCACATCATACAGATCCCAATGAAAATCTTGTCGACAGAAATAATGAAATATTTCCGGTGAACAAGAAAATGGTCATCACAAGGAAGTTTGTCGCGTACAACGGACTGTCTTGTTGCATACCGAAGTAGAATGGTTGGTGCTGGATTTCACTAACCAATTAACTACCATGACACCAAATGTTGAGTAAAACCGCACGTAAGAGCCGCGGTCAAGATTGGCGGAAACTCACCAGGTAAGACCGGACAGGTGCGCTGTGAACAGCTTCAGGTGGCTGCGACCCCAGAGCGAGGACGACGTGGATTTGAGCTGCGCTCTTTGGACGGACGCGATTAAAGCGCAAGGCTTGTGACGCTCAAAACCCACCCCATCCCCTCGACTCCCCACACACGATCCTCGCAACACTATTCTTTCACACCACTCCATCCCTTCGTCCTCGCCGCACACTTCACGTGGAGGGAGCGCTCCGGATCCGTGCCGTGTTTTCCGAGGGCCGCCCCGTGTGTGGCGAGGGGAGCTTTGGAGCTGCTCTTTCCAGTACAGCAACGTTGCGAAGTGCGTTAAAGAATAATAAATAACGTAAATCGAATCGCACACCCTCAGGACATTACCTGCACTCCACTTCATTTGCTCTCACACTTTATGTCGATAAGTCGCAGGTATTACCGTTTGGGAATCAAAGTACCCACGTTCTCATTACAGGTCACGACGTTAAACTAACATATGCGGGGCGTTCAAAAAGTTTCTGCAGTGAGATTGATACTCTCAATCGTCCAATATATTCCCAGTTTTTTTTAATCTACAAGTGTTTCAGGTAATTACGTTGTTTCATAAATTATTACATGCACTGGTAAATTGAAAAAACAAAAGGGACAAATAAAATTGCTGTGTCTTGTACGATGGTGAATGTATCGTTCATAGAACATAAGTTGATTTGGATGAACAGGTAAATTCGAGTGAAAGGAGAGGGGAGGAAACAGTAACCTGCAAGTAAGAGGTTTGGATTCGGTGGGGTTAATGGGGGTACGAAGGATCACGGGTAGGGATGGGGATGACTTGATATGGTGTTTCGCCGCCTGCTTGAAAGCCCGGAGCGAACAATATTGGATTGAACCACCTGCAGGAGGCATCTCTACAAATGCCAGAAGTTAGGGACAAAACGGTTGGGGTGTGTAGTATGCCTGCATTTTTTGGAGTTTAATCAAACCTGAGGGGAATGGTAAAAAAAGAAAAAAAAATAGACAAATAACAAACGGTAGGCTGGGAGTAGTTCTGAGGCTCTAACCATTAAGTCAGCAGACTCGTTGGATTAATAGTTAGAGTATCCGCTCTGAATCTGGTAGTTGTTCGACCCCCGGCCGGGTCATGCCGAAGTCTTTCAAAAATGGTACGTGCTGCTTCGTTGCATGATTCTCAGCACTTAGAAAGGACGAGCATGAGTACCCGGCATTGTCGTTGTTGTTCTAATCCTGATGGCATTTTGAAGAAATCAATTTGGTTTTTATTTTTCTATTTTTTCTGGATACCTAAAACAGAACCTACCTACCTACATCCACGAAGGAAATTTTTTATTTAATATGATAATTTCACACACACACACAAACTAATCGGGGATAATTTTATATTACATTTCACATAGCTTCAAAGGCCCAGGAACGAAAGAGCGATTTAAAAAAAAGAAAAAGCGATTAATTCTTGAAAAAAACAACTTTTAAAAAAATTGCCTTTTTTTTTCTTTCGAATTTGTCAATTTTTTTTGGACTAAAACACTCCCCGGCACTCACTGGAGAACCTCTGAAAGTTTGACGAAGATCCGGTCAGCCATCTCTGATAAAAAAAAATGGCGACACACATACACGGACAGACAGACAAACGGCTCTCTTATAGTATAGACTATAGAGTATAGATAGAGCATCGGCAACTATACCTCAGGCTATGGTAGGCCTAATGGCATCCTCATGCACGAACGTATTTGCAAGAGAACTCATATTTTTCAAAGAATGACTTGGAATGACAGAGGATAGTTTACAACTGCCCACGGTTCCAGCTTGACTGTATGGTCAGCACAGAATAAACCGTGGTTGATTGTAAGGCTTGAATTGATGACACTGAACCTCTTCTAGCGACTGATATTGGAAACAGATAAGGGGGTTCTTTTGTCAATCCTTCCAGAGCAACAATGGGAGACTGTGAGATTTCATTTCTGTAAAATCATCATCTAATTAATTTCCACATCAGCAGATAGTGACGCAACAGCTTCTTGAATGGAAACAAATAAAGCTTTCTCACAATTCAGTCTTTGAATCACAAGCATTCATTTGCGGACTTCTTTTTCTTTTTTTTTCTTTTTTACAGGAAAACGTATTGGTGTGCTAATGAGAGCTTATATTTAACTTGAACATATATAATAACCGCAAACATTACCCAAATGAGTAATGCTCTGTGTAAGTGTCTTTATAATTAGTGCTTCAAAACAAAACCCAAAGCACACGTTGAATTTGAACGGCATTAAAAACGTTCCCCAAACAAAATATGCTAAAAATGCAGGTTTTGTGAAATATTCAAATAAGTAAATATCATTAATCAAACAATATATGCTCACTAATCATATGTATAGATCTTCTTCTATTTATATGAACGTCTCTCTCTCTCTCTCTCTCTCTCTCTCTTCGTTTAACCTTCCCTGTACTCTCAGTCACTGCCCAGGAACAACATGGTGTGTTTTCCTCTCACAGCGAAGAATCCAGTGTGTTCCACATCATGGGAAAAAGGGCAATGTATAGAATTTGTCTGGAGGTGTGCTTACCGGGCTGTGCAGCACCCTTAAGGAACAAGTGGAAAGAGTCTTTACCTGCAGGAGCATTTCTCACTCCAAATTGGGATGAAATGTACAGGAGTCCTACTGTTGGACGTACAGGAGACCTAAATTGGAGACTGGTCCATCACGCCCTGGCCACACAGGTGTTAGTTCAGAAGTTTAACCCTGCTGTATCTAATTTATGTCCTTTTTGTGGTAATGTTGAACATTTGTATCATGCGTTTATTGAGTGCAAGAGATTGTCATCTCTGTTTCTGTATCTGAGCCGAATCTTTTGTAAATTCAAAATTGTTTTTTCTGTTACAATCTTTGTTTATGGACTTGCATGTAATACTAGGAAAAACTCTGTGATTTTTCTTTTGAATTTTTTGCTTGGAATTGCTAAGCTTGCAATTTATAAAACCAGAAAAGCCAGATTAGGTAGTGGAAAAAATGAAAATGCACTTTTTTGTTTCATCGGGATGGTGTCAGCACGTATAAAGCTCGAACATGCTTATCATGTAAACATGGGGAACCTTCTTGTGTTTGAAGAGTTATGGGGCATGGGGGGTGTTTTGTGCAAATGCATTGGAAATGAGGTTGTGATTTGTATGTGAAGTGGAGTTGGAATACTTTGGTTTTATACTTTTATAATAAAAGGACACAAAGTCTCTCTCTCTCTCTCTCTCTCTCTCTCTCTCTCTCTCTCTCTCTCTCTGTCTGTCTTTCTTTGTTCCTTATGCACAGTGACATCTTTCAAATTTGAAAGTTTCAACAAATTCAAAACTTGGGGTACAAATACAACTTTGCATGGGGTAACATAGGCTATATGGCCATGGCCTCACGAGAGGGTGTAGGGGGTCGGTGGGGGCATAAATAAATCTATGCAATACTGTGTACCATGTAGCGCCACCTGCTGATTGTGGCAGAGGATATTCCAATTTCCTTTTTTACCTGGGCAACACTGAGGTCAAAGCACTCTTCACACGTGTAAATTTGTCCTTCCACACTTCTCTCCCCCAAAAGGGAAGGGCCTGCCAAAGCCACCCCCCTACCCTAATATATATGTGTATATCTCTCCCCTCCCTCTCCCCTTTGACCTTCCCTACCCCTCCCCGTTCCCCTCTCCCCTTCCCCTTCCACTCCCCTCTGCCTCTCCCTACCCTCCCTCTTCCCATCCCACCATCACCTCCCCCCCCCCAACCGGCCGTTCGCTCGAAACAGAGGGAGGGCAGGGAGCCCACTAGTCTTTCTATATATAAAGTTGGATTTCTGTCTGTCCATCAATATAATTGGCTTCACCGATAGTAACTGCATCATATTGCATACTGTTGGAATCCTCTTGGCAAATAGAGATGCAAGGAAACATTTAAAAACCCATAGCGTAGGGGGTTCTGCGTAGGGGGAAGAACCCGATTCTCTCCATGTAAACGTGTATCATATAGCGTTATATAGAAGAGGAACAACTATGTATATATATGTATATATATATATATATATATATATATATATATATATATATATATATATATATATATATATACTGTATATATATATATATACAGGCGGACTGCTATTCACGGTTCCACTATTCGCGGAATCCATGTATTCGTGGGTGATAAAATGCAACCTGTTTCTCTATTCGTGGAAAAGTGTCCTGCGAATTCGCGTTTTTAGCTGCGACGAGCAGCTCTATGAGAGGACCGCGTTGTTGTTCTTGTTGTTGGGGTGCCTTTTTGAACAGTGCATGTGCATACACTCGGACGTGCGTTGGTATGAGGTAAGAACATCGCGGACTAAAATCGCGATTTGTTTGAAGAAACCAGAATAAATTTAGCAACAAAGACAACATGAATGTTTTCATACTTTTTAATATATATTTTTGTATTCTGAATCGAGGCTCGTGAAAGAGCTAAAACATTTATTTCAAAAACAAGTCAACCAGACAAACAAAATATATAAAAAGAGGGAGCGGAAGACAAGATGGGGAGAGAAGGGGAACCACACAAACACAACATTTGAGAGCAGGGAGATGTGTGGGAGGGAGAGGGCTTGGGGGGAGGAGGCGTGAGAAGGGGGGGGGGGGGGGATGGGAAAAGTATAAAACACAAGGACACCAAGGACTTCCAGGACAAAAGTTGGTATTTCAAAAAAGTGGATTTCGGGTGAAACTAGCGGGGGTAGAAAAGATCAAGGTTTTGGATGGGGAAGAAAAGAGATGGTGGTGAACAGCTGTTTTAAAGACCTGGAGGGTGGAGTGGGATTGAAGAGAGTGAGGGAGTTTGTTCCAGAGGCGGGAGAAAAGAGGAATGAAGGAGTGAAGGTGAGCAGAGAGTCTTGATTTTGGCAGTTTGACCATAAGTGGGTCTTGTGCGACCTTGTGCAGCAGGCTTGTGCAGCAAGCAGCAGGCAGATCTTGTGCGACCTGTAGGAATATTTGGGGGACAGAGCCCAGTGAGAGCTGGGGGGGCAAGGCCAGAGAGGAGTCGGTAGAAGACGGAAAGACCACCAACCTGCCTGCGGTGAGTGAGTGAAAGGCCCTTGGAGTTAGCTTCATCGCGGGAGATTCCAATGATTCTGAACGCTTTGGTTTCAACAGCATGAAGACGAGCTAGGTGTGAGGCAGGAGCACCAGCCCAGAGGAGGGACCAGTATTCCATTGAGCTGCGGATAAAAGCCTTGTATGTGGTGAGGAGCTCAGGTGTGCCAAGGAAGGACTTCGCACGATGGAGCCTGCCCAGTCGGCGACTGGCTTTGGAGGCCAGATTTGAAATGTGGTTTTCCCAGGAAAGATCATGGCAGATAGTGAGACCCAAAAGCTTGAGTGACAGAACTTCTTGGAGAGGATTATTCAGAAAGTGGTTGGGAGGGTTGTCCAGTCGGTCTTTTCGGAGAGACATCGAAAGAGTCTGAGATTTGTCAGGATTGAAAGACATGTTCCACTTGTTTGCCCAGTCTGTGATTTTGTCCAGGTCTGCAGAGAGTGAGGAGGCTGCAGACTGCTTATCTGTGGGATGAGGAATGGAGCGACAGAGAGTAGAGTCATCAGCAAAGAGATAGAGAGGATTTTCAAGAGAGTCAGAGAGATCATTGATGAAGACCAGAAAAAAGCACAGGGCCCAGAACACTGCCTTGGGGAACTCCAGCCTGAACAGGAAGAGGAGATGAGAGAAACCCATTCAGGGCCACACGTTGACTATGACTAGAGAGGAAGTCCGCCAGCCATGCGTGGAGATTTCCATGGATACCAAAGGAGGAGAGTTTGGTGAGCAGAGCGGGGTGCCAGACCATATCGAAGGCACATGATATGTCAAGGGAGACAGATCTAATTTCCTGTTTGGCATTGAGGACCTCCATCCATTGTTGAGAAAGCAGAAGCAGCATGTTCAGAGTAGAGTGACCAGGTCTGAAACCAAATTGATGATCAGAGATCAAGCCATTGGTGAAGAGGAAAGATTTCATATCAGAAGCAATGATGGATTCCATGACTTTGCTGATAAATGGGAGAAGGCTGATTGGTCTGTAGTTGCTAGGATCTGTTTTTGCACCTTTTTTGTGCAAAGCGGTGATGTTGGCTGATTTCCAAGCAGATGGCAGATGACCTTGAGCAAAAGAGAAGGTGAAGAGAACAGAGAGAGGGAGTGAAAGAGCGGAAGAACAGGATTTTAGGACCTGTGGGCTGATGCCGTCAGGTCCAGTTGCAGAATCAGAGTCGAGGGTTTACAGAAACTTTTACACCCTGTCAGGAGGAAAGGACACAGAGTCCAGGAGCAGCTGGGTACGACTGGGTACAGTGGGTACAGAGAGGGATGTGTTTGGGACACAAGATTTCGAGGCAAACACAGATTTGAGGCATTCAGCTTTTTCACGTGCGGAGTCAGCCGTGTAGCCGATTGAGGTGAGGGAGTGGATGGAGAGGGAACAAACACCAGAAATAAATTTGACCAGACGCCACCAGGATTTGGAAGAGGGAGACAGATAAGAGAGTTCGGTCTTGAGAATGGAGAGATGTTGTTTCCTGGCTCTCCTGAGGGTGGACACACACTTGTTTCGGGCTTTGTGAAAGGAAATGAGATTTTCTTCCGTTGGATTTGCTTTCCAGGAGATGAAAGCAAGTTTTTCTGGGCAACAGCCTCACCACAAGATTCCGTGTACCATGGACGGGAGGAAGGGTATGACAACTGAAGATGAGATGGGATAAATCTGTGCAAGAGAGAGAGAGCAATTTACTTTGGAAGAATTCCAAGGATGAGTTGATGTCAGAGGAGGTAGAGATGGGAGACCAGTCCAGATGATTGATGGCTGCTTGAAGACCGTGCCAGTTGGCCTGAGTGAAATGCCAGACTCGACGATGCTGAGGAGGCTCTCTGAGAATGGTCAGAGAGATGTCCACTTTAACAAGCACATGATCAGATGAGCCGATTGGAGTAGAAGAAGAGCAGCAGACATTTTCAGGGAAGTTAGTCATAACCAAGTCTAGAAGAGAAGATGCTCCGTTGACTGAGATCCGTGTCGGGAAATTGACAGATTGTGTCAGTCCCAGTGAGTCGCAGAAGTCCTTTGCTGAAGAGCCATGGCTGGTGAGAGAGGTACCCACACCCAGCCAACTGGCATGGTGACAATTGAAATCACCACATATGAGGAAGATAGAGTTGGGATGGGTAGATAGACGTTGGTCCATATTATCAGACAGCGAGATGTAGATGGAGTCATCACTGTTTGGTGGACGGTACAACACACATATGAACAAAAGGTGGGAGCGAAGGGGAAGCCGTAGACAAAGGTATTCCTGGGGGTGAGGTGGAGAGAGGGCAGTGCAGGGCGAGTGAGGCAGAGAGTTTTTTTTTATAAAGATAGCAACCCCACCTCCAGGACGAGGCTCAGGTCTATCATACCGGAGGAGGGAGTAATCTGGGAGAGATACCAAGGAATCAGAGACATCATGAAGGAGGAAAGTTTCTGTTAAGCAGATCACGTCTGGTTTGTCAGGAGCAACCTATATGGAGGGATCAGTCAAGTTTGAGCGAAGGCCCCGGATGTTTGAGGCCCATACCGTTAATGAAGAGGAAGGGGGAGCATCGGATACAGAACAGGGGGGGTGAGGGGTAGGGTAAGATGTGGAAGAGGAGGAAGAGGTAGGGAGAGCTGTTGAAGGTGTGTCAGAGATTTCAGTATAGCTTGGAGAAAGGGACGAATGGGGTGGACAAAAAGGTTTGATGGTGATTGGGTGAGGCACAGTGAGGTGTTATTTGAGGAGGGGGAAGAGCGAGGCAGAAGGTTGGGGGAGATGGAGGTGAGAGTTGGAAGGGGGAAGAAGCGGGGAGGACACTTTGAGGAGGAGGGGTGAGAGGGGGGAAATGGAGAAGAAATGAGGGTGGGGAGTTTTGAAGGGGAGGGGCGAGAGGGGAGTCTAGGAGGGGAGGAGCGAGGGGGAGCCTTGGAGGGGAAGGGTGTGGGGAGAGTTTAGGAGGGAAGGGGCAAGGGGGGAGATTTGAAAGGGATGGGTAATAGGGAGGATTTGGAGGGGAGGGGCAAGGGGGAAGATTTGAAAGGGATGGGTGATGGGGAAGATTTGGATGGGAGGGGTGATGGGGAAGATTTGGAGGGGAGGGGTGATGGGGAGGATTTGGAGGGGAGGGGTGAGATTGGATTTTGGAAAGTGTACGATTAATGGGAAACGAACATTTATTGCAAAATGAGTTTCTTGTGACCTTCGAGTCAAAAATACGTTTGAGGATGCTGGAGGAGGGGTGGAGAGCAGGAGAGTTTAGGGAATGTATGAAAGAGGCACTGTAAGAGATGGAATTTTTTTTTGGAATGAATAGATTTGGTGAGCAAGTCGAAAGCAACCTTTTAAAGAAGAAGAAGAAAAAGGTGTTATAATACACGATAGAATACATAGCAGAGCAGTTAAGAGGAAGCATCGTTCATTTTTTCAGGAAAGCACCAAATTTGGCACAGATGTAGTATGGACTTATACAATTGTTTTCCTGAGGGGCGCCCCAAAAATTCAGAACCCCTGGCTGCCGCCATATTGAATTTCAACATGACCCCCCTCTGTGACCTATTTCCCTCAATAACTTCTATACTATGAGTGGTCTTGGTCTTGTATTGTGGTCTTGGCAATAGCACACTACTTTGCCTACCAGTCACACGGTGTGGAGGAACTCTGGATTGCCATTGGCACTGGTAAAAGCTACCGCTACCTTGCCATCCATAAAATTGCCACCGGCCTTGGCCGCAGGAAGTCCGAGTCTTTGCCATTATTTCATGCCTTCACTGGCTGCGACACAGTGTCATTTATTGCCCAAATTGGGAAAAAGACAGCCTGGAAGGCTTGGGAGGCATACCCCAGCATCACGCAGACCTTTCATGCTCTCACTTATAGGCCATCTGTGGATGCTATTACTATGGAACTACAGAGCATAGAAAGATATGTTGCCATCCTCTATGACCGGACTACCGAGATAAAGACAATGAATGACATGCGCCGACACTTGTTCACGAAGAAGGCAAGAACAATTGATCACATTCCCCCAACAGCAAACTCTTTCGAACAACACCTAAAACGAGCATGTTTTCAGGCTGGACACGTATGGAATCAGGCACTTGTGCCCTACCCAGAACTTCCATCACCAGCTGATTGGGCTGGATGAAAACAGGGACTTCTTGGACACCAATTTGGACCACAATACCACTGATACAGGAGGCATGTTCAGAGCTTACAAGCTGCCATTGTAAGTCGGCCTGTAAAGGCAACTGTAAATGCTCCAGGGCAAATCTGCCCTTCACATCACTGTGTGACTGCGATGGACAGTGCTTGTAGTATTACGCGTCTGTGCGAGAGCCTCCACCTTTCAAGTGCCCACAATATTTTAAGTTAAAACTGCAACTGTGTGTAACTTTGATTAATTAATACCATTCCATTGTTATCAGAGACCAATAAAACAATGTGTATCACTTGGAATTGAAATTTTACCTAAAATACGATGAGAGATTCAAGGAAAATGGAAACACCATGGTGGCCATCTTGAAATTAAAGATGATGGATGCCAATCTTTATGCAATTGATCCTTTTGGATTCAGAGACCATGAAAACATGGGATAAGACCCTGTAACTGTGGTGTTATTGCTCATAGTATAGAAGTTATTGAGGGAAATAGGTCACAGAGGGCGGTCATGTTGAAATTCAATATGGCGGCCACCAGGGGTTCTGAATTTTTGGGCGCTCCTCAGGAAAACAATTGTATAGGTCCATACTACATCTGTGCCAAATTTGGTGCTTTCCTGAAAAAATGAACGATACACCCTATTTTTCGGTCTTAACTGCCTAAGTAACAGAACTTCAGGGGAAAGTTTAAACATTTTAAAGTTTAACAGTGAAAACTATCTGGAGAAATGTGGGTGAAACACGTGGTCGAAGAACGAACGAACGAATAAGAACAACAAATAAACGAATAAGAACAACGAATAAGAACAGAGAAGGAAATGTTTTTTTGTTTTTTTTGTTTTTGAGTTGAGATTTTAAACAAGGACGTATGGGGTGAAAAGAATGGGACAAAACAGAGAACGAAAGTAGTTGGAGCACAATTGATGGACTGCTGAGAGAAAAACAAAGCCTCAAGTTCGAACACGGTACATGGCCTCAAAAGACACGACACGAATTAACCGACGATATATCATACAGGTATGAAAGATTAACACTGAGAATCTTCCTAGGGACACACTATATGTACACACACCATAAAATAAGTAGTTTTGACGAAAATACAAATGGAAACAATTACTTAACTTCGATAGTGTGGAGAGCGTGGACAGCTTCAAAAAAACGGAAACCTCGCCGAAATGTATTACTAAAACCAACACTTGGTTGTTCGTTTATCAATAGCAATCTCGTTTCACAGAACTCGACACAAATTAGGTGTAATTATTGAATAGCGCATGTGCATACACTCGGACTTCCCCTACCGACCAAGCCCATTTCAAATTATCCCTCTGCCACCCAGAATTAACATTAATAAATAACATTAATGAATTAATATTAACATTAACAGAAATAACATTCACGTCCATACATTATATGTAATCAGTTGATGAAGCATGTTGCATCGCAAAACAAAGGACAAGACCAGAACTGAAAGACAAAAAGACACTAGTGCATGCGTATAATTTAATGACTGGTCGAATTTGGTAGCGCATATTGCAATGGATATCCTCATGATTCTACACGTCACAGCTGGTGACCACACTGTGGTCATTTTTCTCTTGTTTCTTCTATTCGCGGCCGTGTACCGCAAATTCGCGTTTTTTTTCTATTCGCGGCCGTGTTCCGCAAATGCGCGTTTTTTTTCCTATTCGCGGCCGTGTTCTGCGAATTCGTTTTTTTTTCTATTCGCGGCTGTGTTCCGCGAATTCGCGTTTTTTCAGAGGCGTGGAAACAATGCCGCGGCATATATTCACGGGATTTTCATCGATCTTCGTGGATTATCGTCGACATTGGCGAGATTTGCCTCACCATTTGCTGAACTTTCATCAACCTTCGCAGATTATCGTCGAGATTCTCTGGATTTGCCTCACCATTCACGGAAATTGCCCCGATCATGTTAGTTATGAGCTGGTGGCGTGAACTGGCAGGCAACTAAACAGCCTGCAGCAGCAAGTATCAGGATGGTGGCACTCATTAGTGGCAGGAACGCGCAGGTGGAAAAAGGAAGGATGGCCAAGATTCGGCCGTAATCCTATCCTACCCCACTAAACCCTCTACTCCACATCATAATCCTTGCTCCTGCCCCTCTAAAAAAAACCCCACTGAGCCTAATCCTCTCAGCTAAGCTATCTCCCTGGAGGAAATAAAAGCATGCGTGTTGACTCAGAGGATGAGGTGGCCTCACCTGGCTCGCAGGTGAAGGGTATGCTTTCTCCTAAACTGATTAATCACTCAAAAGCACATCGTTCAGCGGCCTAAATTTGTCAAGCGGCTCATTCATTGACCAATATCATTCAATGATGACAGCTCAATCTGTCATTCAATAAGTGGATCGTTCATTGGCCTCAATTCATCAATCCACAAACACTGTTCATTGCCCCCAATTCGTCAACAACTTTATGATTTATTGGCCCCAATTCGGCAACAAGGTTATCTTTCATTGGCCCCGATATGGCAACAAGGTTATCGTTCATAGGCCCCAATTCGGCAACAAGGATAATGTTAATTGGCCCTGAATTGGCAACATGGTTATCGTTCATTGGCCCAGACATGGCAACATGGTTATCGTTCATTGGCCCCAATATGGCAACAAGGTTATCGTTCATTGTGCCCCAATTTGGCAACAAGCTTATCATTCATTGGCACTGATACGGCAACAAGGTTATCATTCATTGGCCCTGATTTGGCAACAAGCTTATCGTTGATTGGCCCCGATACGGCAACAAGGTTATCGTTCATAGCCCCAATTCGGCAACAAGGATATTGTTCATTGGTCCTGATCTGGCAACATGGTTATCGTTCATTGGCCCCGACTTGGCAACATGGTTATCGTTCATTGGCCGTGATTTGGCAACAAGCTTATTGTTAATTGTCCCCGATACGGCAACAAGGTTATCGTTCATTGTGCCCCAATTTGGCAACAAGCTTATCATTCATTGTCCCCGATTCGGCAACAAGCTTATCATTCATTGTCCCCAATTCGGCAACAAGCTTATCATTCATTGGCCCCGATTCAGCAACAAGCTTATCTTACATTGGCCCCGATTCGACAACAAGGTTTGTAGTGAAATTGTGCCTAAGTTCGAACCCAGGTGTTATGCGGATTCTGTCCACTGCGCAGCAGTTATAAGAACTCAGACAGACAGCGCTACGATCATTCCTGTGACATTTATCGCGTGTAATGTTGTGCATACTTAGACGGTGCATATTATTCCTTTGTTCCAGGCTTGCTTGTGCTAGTTGCAAATCCATTACTGATTCCTATGAATGCTTCAATATTGATATTGCTACGGTTTTGAGATTTGTACATATGACATCATTAAAGGCTAAAGGTTTGCCCCCCATAGTTAGTCCACAAGCAACACGTAGGCCCACTTAGAGTATTAGTTATGTCATAGTATGTGTGAGTATAGGCCATTTCCCTAGTAACATCTGCGTTGTGTAAAGACATGAGCTTAGGTTCCTTTCATTTTTGCGCCACCCTCCAATTCCATCTATGGGCATAATTGATCCAGCGCCCCATTTGGCTGATCCCTCAATTCTGTTACGCTTTGGGCTACCCGCAGCAGTTTGTTACGCTTTGGCTGCCAGCAGCATTCGCTGCCCTCTGTTTGCTCGAACTAGTCAAGTAACACGAGGTAGGCCTAAGAAGAGGGAGGAGCGCGGGGTCGGGGTGGGGCGGCGTCAAGGAGCACGTCAGAGGCGATGACCGATGACGGTAAGGGCCACCAGCCAACCAGGGCTCTGAAGGGAATGGCGTGATAGGGCGTGGTAAGGGCGTCTAGCAAGTGCTAGAAGGTTCGCGGGGCGTGGATATAAAAGCCTTCGCACAAAGCCCTTGAACAGGACTCGTGCGAAAGGACTTACCAACAGGACTCGTGCGAAAGGACTTACCAACAGGACTTATGAGAAAGGACTTGCCAGAGAACCTATGCACGAGAGGAAGGAGCTGTATCAAGAGGACTGCAGTGAGGACTTGCACGAGAGAAGAGGGCTGGTTGAGAGCACTTCATTGTGTGAACACTTCAAGGCTTAGCGCTGTATTGAACTATTACGTATGCAGCCACGCGAGTGAACGCGGCAATAGCCGCCAGTGTAACCGCCAGAGCCCAGACCCTACCGTTTGCCCCGTAATTATCCCGTGTGCGCCAACAACACGCGGAGAGCTCCTGCCGTCTCTACTATCCATCTTCGCGGTACGAGCTGGGGACCGGAGAGAGAGCTGCCCGGACGCCATCCCTGGATGTGCTGATTTTCATCTGCAATCCCCGTGTGAGTGTCTGTGTGTGCGACGGGCCTGTTTGTCTGGGGTATTAAGTTAAGACTGTTATTGAGGCTGCACTGTGTCTTCTTATTCTCACCATTGTACATAGTGTGAATAAATCTTGTTATTCCTTTTCTTCCCAATTCGACCACTTCTGTGATTTCTCCATTGGGTAAGCATGGCACGAATAAGAACCGCTTGGATCGGGGTTTAGTCCTTGATAACGGCTCGGATCACGGGTTCGCTACCGCTCGGCGTATCCACCAACACCCGTGATTCGTGCAGGGCTTATTTCCTCGTTTCTGGGCAGCACGAGTAATTAGGTAATAGCGAATCTTAGTCCTAAAATCCTATTTTGCGCTGTTCGAGAAGGACGTCATAGGTCCCGGGTCCCGACGGTCAGTCAAAGACAAGGGGACTAATCCCCCCTTGGTAAGGGGAAAAGGCCGGCGCAGAGATCCGCAACAATATGTTGCTTGTTGGTTTTCTTACAGGTATTGCAAGAGATCGATTCAGAATTAAACTCACAATCTGAGACAATGTTGTAACTCTGGTTTTTACAACAAGGTTATCATACATTGGCCCTGATTCTGCAACAAGCTTATCATTCATTGGCCCCGATTCGGCAACAAGCTTATCATTCATTGTCCCCGATTCGGCAACAAGCTTATCTTACATTGGCCCCGATTCTGCAACAAGCTTATCATTCATTGGCCCAGATTCGGCAACAAGCTTATCTTACATTGGCCCCGATTCGGCAACAAGCTTATCATTCATTGGCCCCGATTCGGCAACAAGCTTATCATTCATTGTCCCCGATTCTGCAACAAGGTTATCATACATTGGCCCCGATTCGGCAACAAGCTTATCATTCATTGGCCGAGATTCAGCAACAAGCTTATCATTCATTGGCCCCGATTCGGCAACAAGCTTGTCTTACATTGGCCCTGATTCGGCAACAAGCTTTTCATTCATTGGCCCCGATTCGGCAACAAGCTTATCATTCATTGGCCCCGATTCGGCAACAAGCTTATCATTCATTGGCCCCGTTTCGGCAACAAGCTTATCATTCATTGGCCCCGATTTTGCAACAAGCTTATCAGTCATTGTCCCCGATTCGGCAACAAGTTTATCAGTCATTGTCCCCGATTCTGCAACCATATTATCACACATTGTCCCCGATTCGGCAACAAGCTTATCATTTATTGGCCCCGATTCGGCAACAAGCTTATCAGTCATTGTCCCCGATTCTGCAACAAGGTTATCATTCATTGGCCCCGATTCGGCAACAAGCTTATCATTCATTGGCCCCGATTCGGCAACAAGCTTATCAGTCATTGTCCCCGATTCGGCAACAAGCTTATCATTCATTGGCCCCGATTCGGCAACAAGCTTTTCATTCATTGGCCCCGATTCGGCAACAAGCTTATGATTCATTGGCCCCGATTCGGCAACAAGCTTATCAGTCATTGGCCCCGATTCAGCAACAAGCTTATCATTCATTGGCCCCGATTCGGCAACAAGCTTATCATTCATTGGCCCCGATTCGGCAACAAGCTTATCATTCATTGGCCCCGATTCGGCATCAGACTTATCAGTCATTGTCCCCGATTCTGCAACAAGGTTATCACACATTGTCCCCGATTCGGCAACAAGGTTATCATTAATTTGGTCTCGATTCGGCAACAAGAGGATCTTTCATTGGCCTCAATTCATCATTCAACTAGATTACTAGAACGACACTCAGTCGAGCGAGCGCATACTCCCCTCCACCCCCCCCCCCCCAACCAGGCTGAACAGTTTACATTTTAAACCCCTGATAGACCGGATCTATCCGGATCTATCTGGATATTCATCAAAATCTAATCAATTCGACTTTGTCGCACACCCAACCTGCCTACCAAGTTTCATCCGAATCTATCCATAATGTTTTTCTCAGATCCTACTCACAGACAAACAGGGTGGGGGTGGGGGGGGCATACATTAGGTGGCAGATGTAACAAACAATTCAGATGATTCTTATACAGTACCTCTGATGAGAGTGGAAGACACTTGTGGTATGCAAGGAAGACACCAGGTATAGAAAGAAAGCAACGCACTAACAACACTTATTCTAGTTTATTGTTGTTGAGAACAGGCATGAAAATGTTTTTCACGAGAGGTGATTCTCATACAAAACACAAAAATCCTATCTAAAAATAGTTCTTAACAACCCAATTACAATCTCTTATCTCTGACATGTAAAAGTATTACAATGTATATAAGTTGGTAGTATAAACAATCTCATCAATCTTCCCAATAAACTACACGGACCCGATAAATCCACAATGTTTCCCCTGAATATGGCTGAAAGTATTAGTTAGCACTTTCTACCTCACTCCTACATCAGTAGTGTTCCTATAACAAGGTATTTTAATAAGTTTAACATCAATCCTCTGAAATATATAAATGACGAACTAAATCAAAGAACTAGGATTTGCTAGCAGGACCAGATTTCAAAAATGACCCATCACCGAGCGACAGAATCTTGAGTTATTTAACCAGCTACCAAATGCACATCACTGGTTGTGACAAACAGTGCATTCAGAAAGTATTCAGACCCCTTCACTTTTTTCACATTTTGTTATGTTGCAGCCTTATGCTGAAATCGTTTAAATTCATTTTTTTCCCTCATCAATCTACACTCAATACCCCATAATGACAAAGAGGAAACAGGATTTTAGAAAATTTTGCAAATTTATTAAAAAGAAAAACTGAAATATCACATTTACATAAGTATTCAGACCCTTTGCTATGACACTTGAAATTTAGCTCAGGTGCCTCCCATTTCTCTTGATCATTTTTGAGATGTTTCTACACCTTGATTGGAGTCCACCTGTGGTAAATTCAATTGATTGGTCATGATTTGGAAAGGCACACACCTGTCTATATAAGGTCTCACAGCTGACAATGCATATCAGAGCAAAAACCAAGCCATGAGGTCGAAGGAACTGCCTGCAGAGCTCAGAGACAGGATTGTGTCGAGGCACAGATTTGGGGAAGCCTACAAAAAATATTCTGCTGCATTGAAGGTTCCCAAGAGCACAGTGGCCTCCATAATTCTTAAATGGAAGAAGTTTGGAACAACCAGGTCTCTTCCTAGAGCTGGCCGCCCGGTCAAACTGAGCAATCGGGGGAGAAGGGCCTTGGTAATAGAGGTGACCAGGAACCCGATGGTCACTCTGGCTGAGCTCCAGAGATCCTGTGTGGAGATGGGAGAAACTTCCAGAAGGACAACCATCACTCCAACACTCCACCGATCTGGGCTTTATGGCAGTGACCAGACGGAAGCCTCTCCTCATTGAAAGACACATGAAAGCCCGCTTGGAGTTTGCAAAAAAGCATCTAAAGGACTCTCAGACTGTGAGAAACAAGATTATTTTTTTTAACTCTAAAAAAACGAACTTAAAAAAATATTTTTTTAATGTTTATTTTTAATTTTTTTTTTTTCGCCTAAAACACTCCCAGGCACTCACTTATGAACCTCTGAAAGTTTGATGAAGATCCATTCAGCCATCTCAATAAAACGCGGACACACAAAAAGTGGACACACACACAGACAACTCGAGTTTATATATACTAGGGCGTACCCGCACGTACGTGCTTGCCCGTACGTGCGTGCAAAAAAACATGCGTGCAAACAACAACAACAAAAAAAAACTTTGAAACCACGTGGCAGTAACGACCACAGAACCCCCCCCTCTATTTACATGAAATGGTTTGGTCCATTCGCAAAGCCAAAGCGAACGGCTTGCGAGTACGGTGACCATACCTTGGGAACCACTTGTCCGATTAATTTCAAACCTTGAAAAGGCACATCCTCGGGTCCCCAGCAATATACCTGGCAAGTTTCAAGTATATCGGACCGGTAGTTGTCGAGAAACAGCGGTCGCATACAGACAGACACACACACACACACACACACACACACACACACAGAGATTGCTGGAATTATATAGAGACTAGGGCATGCCCGTACTATATCTATATCTAAAATTATATCCCCCCCCTCTATTTACATGAAATGGTTTGGTCCAAAGCGAACGGCTTGCGAGTACGGTGACAATCCCCCCCCTCTATTTACATGAAATGGTTTGGTCCAAAGCGAACGGCTTGCGAGTACGGTGACAATCCCCCCGCTCTATTTACATGAAATGGTTTGGTCCAAAGCGAACGGCTTGCGAGTACGGTGACAATCCCCCCCCCCCTCTATTTACATGAAATGGTTTGGTCCAAAGCGAACGGCTTGCGGAGTTTGGTAAAGAAATCGCCATAGCATGCACAAACGCGCAGGAAAGCGAAAGAATCGCAAATTAGTTTTAATTAGTTTTAAAACATCGTTTAACGCCAACATAGCGGCAACATAGTTTGCCAACGTGAAATAAATGAATACGCTCTCAAATGTGCCGTCCGAGGCAGAGTCTGTTCGCCACGTTCGGCACACGTGATAGCTCGCTGCTCTCTGATTGGTTGAATCGTTTTTTGGACATAGCTCGGTAACTACTTCTCCGATTAATATGAAACCTTGAAAAGGCACATCCTCGAGTCCCCAGCAATATACCTGGCAAGTTTAAAGTATATCGGACCCGTGGTTGTCGAGAAACAGCGGTCACAGACATACAGACATACAAACATACAAACATACAAACATACAAACATACAAACATACACACAGAGATTACTGGAATTATAGATAGATGTAGATTATCAAAAAAACAAAAACATTTACGATCAATTATTGTACGGAAGTATCGCTCAGAAAATGTCTGAGCCTGAACCAAAATCAAATCGGTTTGTTTTTGTCACCTACCCAACTCATCCACCAATTTTTTTTATTTTTTTTTGTATACAAGCTCGAGGCTCGTGTAAGAGCGAAAATGAGTGACAAAAAAACATCAACGGACACAAAAAACATGTAATAAAGGGAGCGGGAGACAAGATGGGAAGAGAGAAGGAAGCACACAAGTACAACAGTAGAGAACAGTGACATCGGGAGATCTATGGGAGGGGGAGGGCTTGGGGGGGACAGGGGAATGGGGGGGGGGGTGGGAGAGGTACAAAACACATGGACACTGCTAGGACCTCCAGGAAAGAAGTCGGTATTTCAAAAATGTGGATCTGGGTTGAATTAATGGGGGTAGAAATGATCAAGGTTTTGGATGGGGAAAGATAAGAGATGGTGGTGAACAGCTGTTTTAAAAACCTCGAGGGAGGATTGGCATTGAAGAGAGTGTGGGAGTTTGTTGCAGAGGCGGGAGAAAAGAGGAACGAAAGTGTGAAGGTGAGCAGAGACTTGATTTTGGCAGTTTCACGAGAAGAGTGTTGCAGGCAGATCTTGTGTGACCAAAGGGAAAATTTGGGGGACAGAGCACAGGCAGAGCTGGAGGAGCTAGGCCGGAGAGGAGTCGGAAGAAGACAGAAAGACCACCAACCTGCCTGCGGTGAGCGAGTGAAAGGCCCTCAGAGTCAGCTTCATCGCAGGAGATTCCAATGATTCTGAAAGCTTTGGTTTCAACAGCGTTAAGCCGAGCTAGGTGTGAGGCAGGAGCACCAGCCCAAAGGGGAGAGCAGTATTCCATCAAGCTGCGGATGATAGCCTTGTATGTGGTGAGGAGCTCTGGTGTGCCTAGGAAGGACTTTGTACGACGGAGGATGCCCAATCAGCGACTGGCTTTGGAGGCCAGCTTTGAAATGTTGTTTTCCCAGGAAAGATCATGGCAGATTGTGAGACCAAAAGCTTGAGTGACAGAACTTCTTAGAGAAGATGTTGCAACAAGCAACAGCTCCTGACCGCCAGACCATGTGAGCGAATGCATCATAAATTTATATTCTCTAATGTAATTGTTGCATAGATCATGCTCAATAAATTTCAGACTGATCAGACTAAGCGTTGTCCCTGTCGAATTATGACGTCGTAATTGCGGCACCAATGTCGTCATCGTTTACTGCACATATTCCCCATATGGAGTTCTTTACAATGAGCCACGTTTCAATTTTTTCCATGCAGCGGTTTTGGAGATATAGAATTGCAACATTTTACGGTTTTTCCAAGGTGGCGCCTGTACCACATGACCGAAGACGTCATGATTATCATTAAAATTTCTACAAGAGGCGCTCATATGGACAAATTTCGTGTCCATCAGACCAAAAGTTGCTGAGAAAAAAAATTCATGATTACTGGATAAGTGTTGTATTTGTCGAATTATGACGTCAGAACGAAGGCACGGGTGACATCATCATTAACGTATTGTTATGAATTTTTGGGGTAGAGTGATATATAGATCAGGTAGATCTGTGTAGGTAGCATGCTTCGACTGTCGTGAAGAAGAAGAACCATCTCGATGTCCATAAGCAGGGACCTGTCTCGCCCGGATGTCGGATTAAGTTTATATTTGTGGTTATACAAGGATGGCCTTGTGTTAAATAGAGTAGGGATTATGCTAATTCCCATGTGTGTGAGACCTGTGATCTATCCATTGTACCGTATAGCAACACACACAGACATGTAGAGTAGTTCGGCCCATTAGCGCACACACTAATTAAATCCCCCCAACAATAAAACTAACCGGAACCCAGATGACGCACTTGGGCTGACAACCCCGACTTGGCAGACACACATTGCTCAGGCAGGCTGAGGCCACGCCCATCTCACGAAGGATTGGTTGAAGGGTTTGATGGGGAGATCACACCATTGGACAAGACACCACCAATAGGGAGACGATGCAGGATGAAGCCCGTGATTGGTCAAGGCAGGGGCAAGAGGCTGGCCACTGATTGGTGGAAGGAAGACACGAGGCAGGACGAAGGCCGGTGATTGGCAGAGCGGGGGAGGGACTGGTGATTGGCCAGGGGCGGTGCAAGAAGCTTCCCTCGGATTGGAGGACGTGAGGGTGAGCATGAAGCGATGCGCTGATTGGAGGAGAAGCGCTGGTGATGTCAGGAGTTGACGTTAAAGGTTTGAGGAGACTGACATTTTCTCTCTTCTTCCCCTCTCGTTTTTGGATACCTTGGTGACTGGAACTTGTTCGCTCCTGCCCTCACGATTCCTCTGCTCCGACCTCTTGCCATCACGCCTTCCTTCACCCTCGACCCTCTCTCCCTTCTGATCCGAACGTTGGGTGCATCGCAGTTCCGTGCCGAATCCGTGAGGACATTGCACGGCTGGGAAAGCGGGTCGCTCGCTCGCTTCGTGCGGGAGGCCTTGTCGAGGCCTAGTGAATGGGGGATGCATCGAGGCCTCTCCCACCATGGGCCTGACGATCCCTGACACCTCAGCCGAGTTGAGATAAGCCCCCACACCACACACAACCATTTCTTTTCATTTATTCTCCCTTCGTCCGGGTTTGAGACATCTGGTGTAGGAGCGCTCCATTTAGAAGATTTAATTATTGGCGCATTTTCTTGTTCCTGGCATTCCGTTGTAAATAAACCCTTGCATTATTTTCCCCTGTATATTCTAAACCCGTTCCCGCTTGAGTTAATTTCCACACGATTGAAGGCTGCCATGCGGGACCGACAGGTAAAAGCTTCCCGCTTCTTCTTCTTCTTTCTTTCCCCCGCACTTGTATAGTGAGTCCGCATTTGATCGTCGCCTCGGAGTTAAAGCTAGCTTTGATTTCCCCGGTATTAACCAAGGGGGAGTCACACGACAATATCTTATTCGGTATTCCCCCTGGGGAGTAATTGACAATGAGCCAAGTCTCAATTTTTCCATGGAATGGTTTCAGAAATATAGAGGTGTGAAGTTTTTCCAAGATGGCGCCTGTACCACATGACCTATGACGTCATAATAATCATAAAAAATTTTTTTACAGGAAGAGCCGCTCATATTCTGAAAAATTTGTGTCCATCGGATTAACGGTTGCAGAGGAAATTATTTTTTCATACTGATCAGATCAAGCGTTGTACTTATGGCATTATGTCGTCATAATGAAGGCACCGATGACATCATCATCAACATATCTTTTTCCCCATGCGGAGTACTTGACATCGAGATGTGTTTCAATTTTTTTCCATTGAGTGGTTTGGGAGATATATAGGTGTAACGTTTTTCCAAGATGGCGTCCATACCACGTGACCTATGACGTCATAATTATGAAAAGAAAAATTCTACAGGCAGAGGCACTCCTATGATAAAATTTCGTGTCATTCAGACCAACGGTTCTGAGAAAATGAATTTTAAAAATGCAGACACATTCGCCACGTACGCACGCATGCAACCGAATTCCTAACCCTACATTTCGCTTTGCTTTGGGTAGTAGTGCAGCATCGGGATGTTTGGAGAAATCTAATCATGAATGTCACCAGAAGTCGGGGGTGACGAGACAGAACTGGGCGTTATGTTGATTTGCAGAAGCTCCGGCCTAGACAGCAACCGCACTCTAACCCTCATCCCCTTCCCATCAACACAAATGACCGTATCAGCACCGGAGTGGCTTTTGATGTGAATAGCTCCTTAATTTGAGGCGCACACTTGATGTGGAGTGCTAAAGGTCAGAGTTCATTTTACACCTACCCCCATGCACACCACTGGCCCGGCGATATCTGGAAAGCTACACGTGACTGGTAACCTAGCAACAGATACAAGGACAACCCGTCGAATTGAATGGGTCCCAGCTAATTTGATTCAGACATTTGATGAGTTTGATACGCTGTTTGCAAGATTTAATGGGCTCACGACTCGACAACGTTGCAATATGATATGAAGATACTTCAGATAGCAAGCGGTGTGTTCCTAGCAAAAATTTCAACCAAGTTTCTAGCAAAACAAACTGAGGAATTCCAAAAAATGTGCAGCATTTTCCTTTCCTAGCACATTCTGTCCATCCGCCCTCTGCTGGACGGATCCTAACTCTGCCAAGTCGCTCCATGAGCCACCAAATCCGTGTCATTGAATTTCACTTCATTCTAAAACATCAGATACATCCTCCTAGTCCTCCATGCATTTTCACGCTTTCCTTTGTACTATTGCTAATTATTACGTCCAACATCCTCTTTCATCGCTTCGCGAGATCCACTCAAGAAGCGCGCAGTGCCCATGACCCTCTTCAACAAGTACTTGCCACGTCGTGCACCTCCCAGCCCAACCTGGGATCTTTTCTCTTTGTTCTTGGCTTCTTGAATGGGGGCAGAGTCCCATGGACGAAGCAAGAAGCGTCCTGCTGATAATAGGCCGAGGCACAGCCTTTGTCTGCAAACAACATAAAGATTTATGTAAACCTGATGTACTGGCAGGCTCTCAGATGAGAGGACAATCTGTCAAGTTTAACCCTTTCATTCCCAGCACAATATCCACATGGAATATATGGAAATCCATGAGTGTACATCATCACAAATGAGGTGTTGATATCCTGGGAGTTCAGTGCAGGTTTGAATATTCCTTGTGTGGACATTGTGCATAGGCTGAGAAGTCCCAACAGTTGTAGTAAAGTAGCTGTTTCCAGCAGTACCATTTGTAAGGGGGTTGGGAGGTGTATAAAGTCCTGCAGAAAAACAAAGAGTTAAAATGTATAATTATGGAAATACAGGCTGATACAGACTTGATTGTACAAAATGTTATTTATTTACTACCGCGCGAAGTGAAAAGCGGGGTTAAGCAATTGGCTCATGTCTGTCCGTCTCTCCGTCCATCTACAAATGTCAGTTTATGATTGAGGAACAACTTTTTAACACTGAATGTTATCTTTTGAACATGAATCAGAACATGAATGAATGAATGAATGTGAATCACATTTTCAACATGAATGAATGAATGAATGAAACATGAATCAGAACATGAAGACAAGTTTGCCGTTTTGCCGTACTTTGTTTCTAAATTCGTCCTTATCTGATGCTTAGAGAAGAATGACATTATATTTTACTCTGTCTTCCTGATTGGCAGTCAAACAAAATTGAAGATCATTCCAAACAGGAGGCTTACTCTTTTTAATGATGTTGTTATAAAGGACACAAACAACAGGCACGAAAAACTAATGTAACGTGTTAGATAGGGTGGTGTAATAGACACTGTGTCAATGGCGGTAAAACCTGGAATTAATTATTTTATATGACCTTTACAATCTTTATTTCGTTTAAATTTAATTATATGCTTGCACACCGTAGAACACAAATCACCTTCTAATCACTTCCAAAACCCTTCTGTTTAGCAGTACTTGAACATGTTAACTATGGTGGTGTATAAGGGTGGTGTTTCAAAATGCTTCAATAGCACTAAACTTGTGGGATTTTTTTTTAAAGATCTTTAAAATCATTATTTTATTTCGATTGAAGTATAACATAAACACTGCATGGGGTATAATGTTCTATGAACTCTTTAGTTAAGTATGGACAGGGTGGGGACTACATTGAGATATTTAAATAAAGAAAGGGAAGAGAAGGGACGGGGATAAAGCAAAGAAAGGAAGATGGGAAAGTGTGAGAGAAATGGGAATGAGGAGTTTGGCAAAAGATTTGGAGGAGATTGGAGTAAAGGGATGGAAAAGAAAGGGGGGCATGCATGAAGCATATGCCAAAGGGAAAGGGGAGGGGCATCAAGAAAATTCCCTCACATTTTGTGTACGTAATAAATAGATGGGCCGTTTCCTTTTTCTTCTACATTCTTTTCACAACTCTTCTATAAATGACCTTCAATGCATGTTATAATAATAGTAGCAATTATAACTAGATATCTGCATCACAAAGCGATTACTGAGGGTAAACCTCCCCCAACCGACCGGGGAGGATTACCTTTGGCAATCGCACGCGACTTACCTGAGGCCCGCCATCCAGGGCACTTCTTTTTTTTCAGATCAACATATGACCTTGACCATCAACATTTAGGGATAAATTCTAAACGAAGACAATGTTATGTAAACTAAGACAATTTTTGGTTATGACTAACTTCCCTGCAAATGTCTGCTGCTCTTCTTCTGGTCCATTCGGCTCATCTGGTTATGTCCTTGTTAAAGTGGACATCTCTCTGGCCATTCTCAGAGAGCCTCCTCAGCGTCGACGAGTCTGGCATTTCACTCAGGCCAACTGGCACGGTCTTCAAGCAGCCATCAATCATCTGGACTGGTCTCCCATCTCTACCGCCTCTGACATCAACTCATCCTGGGAATTCTTCCAAAGTAAATTGCTCTCTCTCATGCACAGATTTATCCAATCTCGTCTTCAGTTGTCATACCTTCCTCCCATCTATGGTACATGGAATATTGTGGTGAGGCAGTTGCCTTGAAACAAATTGCCTTCGCCTCCTGGAAGGCAAATCCAACGGAAGGAAATCTCATTTCCTTTCACAAAGCCTGAAACAAGTGTGTCCACCCCCAGGAGAGCCAGGAAACAATATCTCTCCACTCTCAAGACTGAACTCTCAAACCCATCTCCCTCTTCCAAATCCTGGTGGTGTCTCGTCAAATCTGTTCCTGGAATTTTTTCCCCCTCCATCTCCTCCCTTACCTCAAAAGGCTACACAGCTGACTCTGCACGTGAAAAAGCTGAATGCCTCAACTCTGTGTTTGCCTCAAAATATTGTGTCTCAAACCCATCCCTCTCTGTATCCACCATACCCAGTCGTACCCAGCTGCTCCTGGACTCTGTTTCCTTCTCTCCTAACAAGGTGGAGAGGTTTCTGTCAATCCTCGACTCTGATTCTGCAACTGGACCAGATGGCATCAGCCCACAGGTCATAAAATCCTGCTCTGCCGCTCTTTCACTCCCTCTCTCTGTTCTCTTCACCCTCTCTTTTGCTCAAGGTCATCTGCTATCAGCTTGGAAATCAGCCAACATTACAGCTTTACACAAAAAATGTGCAAAAACAGATCCTTGGAACTAAAGACGAATCAACATTCTCCCAATTAACAGCAAAGTGATGGAATCCATCATTGTTTTGGATATCAAATATTTCCTCTTCTCCAATGGCTTGATCTCTGATCACCAATTTCTTTTCAGACCAGGTCACTCTACTCTGGAGATGCTGCTTCTGCTTTCTCAACAATGGATGGAGGTCCTCAATGCCAAACAGAAAATTAGAGCTGTCTCCCTTGACATATCATGTGCCTTTGATACAGTCTGGCATTCCCCTCTGCTCACCAAACTCTCGTCCTATGGTTTCCATGGAAATATCCACGCATGGTTTGTGGACTCCCTCTCTCGTCGTCGGCAACGTGTGGCCCTGAATGGGTTTCTCTCATCTCCCCTTCCTGTTCAGGCTGGAGTTCCCCCAAGGCAGTGTTCTGGGCCCAGTGCTTTTTCTGGTCTTCATCAATGATCTCTCTGACTTTCTTGAAGTTCCTCTCTATATCTTTGCTGATGACTCCACTCTCTGCCGCTCTTTTTCTCATCCCTCAGATCATCAGTCTGCAGACTCCTCACTCTCTGCAGACCTGGACAAAATCGCAGACTGGTCAAACAAGTGGAACATGTCTTTCAATCCTGACAAATCTCACACTCTTACTATGTCTCTCCGAAAAGATCGGCTGGACAACCCTCCCATCTACTTTCTGAACAATCTTCTCCAAGAAGTTCTGTCACTCAAGCTTTTGGGTCTCACTATCTGCCATGATCTTTCCTGGGAAAACCACATTTCAAATCTGGCCTCCAAAGCCAGTCGCCGACTGGGCATCGTCCATCGTGCGAAGTCCTTCGTTGGCACACCTGAGCTCCTCACCACATACAAGGCTTTCATCCGCAGCTCAATGGAATACTGTTCTCCCCTCTGAGCTGGTGCTCCTGCCTCATACATAGCTCGTCTTCACGCTGTTGAAACCAAAGCTTTCAGAATCATTGGAATCTCCCGCGATGAAGCTAACCTCGATGGCCTTTCACTCACTCACCGCAGGCAGGTTGGTGGTCTTTCTGTCTGCTACCGACTCCTCTCCGGCCTTGCTCCCCCCGCTCTCTCTGTGCTCTGTCCCCCAAATATTCCTACAGGTCGCACAAGATCTGCCAGTAACCCTCTTCTGGTGAAATTGCCAAAACCAAGACTCTCTGCTCACCTTCACTCCTTCATTCCTCTTTTCTCCCGCCTCTGGAACAAACTCCCTCACTCTCTTCAATCCCACTCCTCCCTCCAGGTCTTTAAAACAGCTGTTCACCACCATCTCTTGTCTTCCCCCATTCAAAACCGTGATCTCTTCTACCCCCGTTAATTCACCCCAGATCCACTGCTTTTTTTTTGGAAATCCCGACTTCTTAATTTCCTGGAAGTTCTCGCGGTGTCCATGTGTTTTATACCTTTTCCAGCCCCGGCTTACCATTATTATTATTTTTTGTATACTGAAGTGAGGCTCGTGAAAGAGCTAACATTTATTTCAGAAACAAATCAACCAGACAAACAAAATATATAAAAAGAGGGAGCGGAAGACAAGATGGGGAGAGAAGGGGAAGCACACAAACATAACCTTTGAGAGCAGGGAGATGTGTGGGAGGGAGAGGGCTTGAGGGGAGGAGGCGTGGGAACGGGGGGGCGGGGGGGGGGGTGGGAGAAGTATAAAACACAAGGACACCAAGGACTTCCAGGACAGAAGTTGGTATTTCAAAAAAGTGGATTTGGGGTGAAATTAGCGGGGGTAGAAAAGATCAAGGTGTTGGATGGGGAAAGATAAGAGATGGTGGTGAACAGCTGTTTTAAAGACCTG
Source organism: Myxine glutinosa (assembly GCF_964187855.1). NCBI lineage: Eukaryota > Metazoa > Chordata > Myxini > Myxiniformes > Myxinidae > Myxine > Myxine glutinosa. The sequence continues at coordinate 78,499,606 of NC_136270.1, forward strand.
GAGGGTAGAGTGGGATTGAAGAGAGTGAGGGAGTTTGTTCCAGAGGCGGGAGAAAAGAGGAATGAAGGAGCGAAGGTGAGCAGAGAATCTTGATTTTGGCAGTTTAACCATAAGAGGGTTGCAGGCAGATCTTGTGCGACCTGTAGGAATATTTGGGGGACAGAGCCCAGAGAGAGCTGGGGGCTAGGCCAGAGAGGAGTCGGTAGAAGACAGAAAGACCACCCACCTGCCTGCGGCGAGTGAGTGAAAGGCCCTTGGAGTTAGCTTCATCGCGGGAGATTCCAATGATTCTGAACGCTTTGGTTTCAACAGCGTGAAGACGAGCTAGGTGTGAGGCAGGAGCACCAGCCCAGAGGGGAGAGCAGTATTCCATTGAGCTGCGGATGAAAGCCTTGTACGTGGTGAGGAGCTCAGGTGTGCCAAGGAAGGACTTCGCACGATGGAGGATGCCCAGTCGGCGACTGGCTTTGGAGGCCAGCTTGGAAATGTGGTTTTCCCCGGAAAGATCATGGCAGATAGTGAGACCAAAAAGCTTGAGTGACAGAACTTCTTGGAGAGGATTATTCAGAAAGTGGATGGGAGGGTTGTCCAGTCGGTCTTTTCGGAGAGACATCGTAAGAGTGTGAGATTTGTCAGGATTGAAAGACATGTTCCACTTGTTTGCCCAGTCTGTGATTTTGTCCAGGTCTGCAGAGAGTGAGGAGGCTGCAGACTGCCGATCTGAGGGATGAAGAATGGAGCGACAGAGAGTAGAGTCATCAGCAAAGAGATAGAGAGGATTTTCAAGAGAGTCAGAGAGATCATTGATGAAGACCAGAAAAAGCACAGGGCCCAAAACACTGCCTTGGGGACCTCCAGCCTGAACAGGAAGAGGAGATGAGAGAAACCCATTCAGGGCCACACGTTGACTACGACTAGAGAGGACGTCCACCAGCCATGCGTGGAGATTTCCATGGATACCAAAGGAGGAGAGTTTGGTGAGCAGAGCGGGGTGCCAGACATTATCGAAGGCATGTGATATGTCGAGGGAGACAGCTCTAATGCCTCCTCCCCCCAAGCCGTCTCCCTCCCACAGATCTCCCGATGTCCCTGTTCTCTGCTGTTGTACTTGTGTGCTTCCCTATCTCTCCCCAACTTGTCTCCCGCTCCCTTTATTGTTTGTTTTGTGTACCCATTTGTCTTTTTTGTGATTGATGTTTGCTCTTTCACGAGCCTCGATCTTGTATTCACAAAAATAAAAAGTGTCCCCATCTGCAATGTATCCATAAAACTCAACATCATGTAAATCAGAGGGAATTTATTCAAGTCATGATCAAAAAGGAGTTTTTTGTTAATTACATCACAATTAGAAAAAACTAGGTCCAGGACATGAAACAAGTATTAGGTGCACAACTTCAGTCCAGACACAATGGCATGATGCAATATCATATGGGAAGGCCAAGTGACTTTTGAGATTCTGCGTTGGCAAAATTGAGCGATGACAAAAAATACCTTTTGTCAGACCGCCATTTGATCTTGACTTTTACCCAGAGTGGTAAATGAAGCGTAAATGTGCCTTGCTCTAGGCTATCTATAGAGGGCAATGTCATTCCAATCAGAAAAGCCTTAGTCGAGTTATGGTAAAAAAAAAGTTAAAATGTCTATAATTGGGTCAGGACCTTAAAATTATGTCAAGGTCAAAAAAATTAGGTCAACCTTACCTGCTACATATTCCCATTATTGATGCAAAATTTCATTCCGAAGGTCCCAGCTGGCTCCGAGATGTGCAGAGAAAAGGAAGAAAAACCTAAATGGTGACTTAGTACTCATATGGGTCTAAGACCTTGACCTTTAGCCTGGAGGAGTTTGATGTAAATAAAATGTCTGTAATTGGGTCATGACCTTAAAATTAGCAACCCTGTATACGTATTACTCCCATCATTGATGCAAATGTTCATTCTGAAAGTTCAAGTCGGCGCCGAGATGCAGATCGGAAATTTGGGAAATTAGGAGTGCAGGAAGAAAAAGACAAAACAAAAACAAAACCGAAATGGTGGTTTAGTATTCCTATGGGGGGGTCTAAGAAACTCTGGGGTACCTTTAAAAAGCGGGTGCTGTTGTCGAAACAAACCCTGCAACAACTATAAGCATCCATCTATCCTGTAGGGAGAGGCTTGATAATAATAATAATAATAATAATAATAATAATAATAATAATAATAACAACATGACTTCCTTTACATGGAGTAATGCTCGGCAAAGTACTGCTAAACTGCAGGATCGTGTTCAGATTCATTTTCAGATTCTTCTTCTTCTAAATTGTTCAAACTATACCATTCAATTGAAATGAAGGAGTTTCACGGTCAATGAAATAGACTGATGGAGACACAGAGTGAACCAATGGTTTAACTCCGCTTCGCGCTACGAATGTGCCGGGTAATTAAGACCATAAGACTCCACCACCAACACCACCACTCACCAAGAACATTCTGCAATAGGGCGATATGATAATTTGAGCCAAGAAAGACATGAATCGTAAACGTGCTCCTGGATGTGAAAAGGAGACTTCAGCCTGTTTTATTCTCGGACATGCTCTTTAGCAGAAGGTCTAATGGCTTTGCAGGGTATTGAGCGGCTGCTGATTGCATTGTCCTGCCATTGTCCTGCTGCCGTGGGTGCTTTGTGTGGGTTCCAAAGGCTCGCCTGGTGTGTCTTCATGCCTACAGGCAAAGGGCACTCTTGGTTTTTTATTATTGGTGAGAGAGACGAAGAGACGGACCACTGTTAGTAGCACCTTTGAGGACCAACTTAAACGATTTGTAATGTGGTTCACTTGCCACATTGATTCTCGCATCTGGTTATAACGACCGACCGTTCTTCAACAAGTCCCCACCCCTTGTCGTACTCCGCATTGCTTCCATCGTTGTCATTCCTAAAGGCCATCCTTTGCATGCTTCCTTGAAGTATGTATGAGGTGGTTATTACCTTCGCAGGAGCAGAGGGTATTGCATTTGGGTCCGTTTGTCTGTTTGTTTGTCTGTCTGTTTGTCTGTCTGTTTGTTTGTCTGTGTGTCCGCACAGAATAAATACGATTTTCTCGGCAACCGTTGGTCCGATTCACAGTAAATTTCCACCATATGTGCAAATCAACCTGTATAATTTTTAATGATAATCATGACGTCATAGGTCATGTGGTATGGGCGCCATATTGGAAAAACCGAAAAAAATTGCACCTCTATATCTCCGAAACCGCTGAATAGAAAAAATTGAGACATGGCTCATTGTAAAGAACTCTCCATGGGGAATAAAATATGTTAATGATGATATCATAGGTCCCTCCATTATGACGTCATAATTCGACAAGTACAAAACTTCATCCGATCAAGATGAAATTTCTTGAGCGTCATCTAGGGATAAATTAGTGGAGAATATTTTTATCGCGTCATAGGTCACGTGGTTCGGCCGCCATCTTGGAAAAACCGAAAAACTATGCACCTCTATATCTCTGAAAGTGCTGCATGGAAAAAAATGAGATGGCTCATTGTAAAGAACTCTCCATGGGGAATAAAATATGCAAATGATGATGTCATAGGTTCCTCCATTATGACATCATAATTCGACAAGCACAAAACTCATCGATCAAGATGAAATTTATTGAGCATCATCTAGGGATAAATTGGTGGAGAAAAAAATGATGACGTCATCGGTCACGTGGTTCGGCCGCCATATTTGTTTTTAACACAAAAGCCTTAAAAACCACTGAAACACATCCTGGCGAGGGTCTGCAATCTCTGATCGCTCTTTCTTGTTTCTAGATGGAACCTCGTCGGTCACTTCACGAGAATCCCCAAACCTTCAACAACCAAGGGAATGCATATAATTCTCTAATTCCGAAGCAGAAATCTCTACTTCTGAAACCCAAAAAATTCTTGCAATTGAAACGATTAGGCTTGCTGAGCTAGGCAGGCCAAACATGGCGTACTCGGCACCTCTCAACACTGCTAAGCTGATCCCACTCGAAGCTTTACCAAGAACATTTGGCCACCAAGGCCAGCCAAGGGCTGCAGATGGCTCTCCACAGTTCCTTCGGCTTCCCAAAGCGAATTTCCGCGGCTCGATGAAACCACGAACCGGAGCTAACGACGAGCTGCTTAGGCGGGAACTGGAGTCGGATAAGTGGTCGTTGATGGTCGTGAAATATGCGAAACAGAGAATGAACTCGTGTCATTCCAGCCGTCCAACTGCGGACCTTACAAACGATCCCGGAACTTGTCCTGGTGAATAAACCCAGTCGCCATGCATTTTAAGCCTAAAATTGGAAACCTTGTGCTAGTGAAGCTTGAGATGCAATTACGAGTCTGGTCCAGAAAGATCAACACCGAAACTCTTATGACTAAACTCCGCCACAGAAATAGAAAATGCGTCCATCTAGCGCTGGCCTAAGCCTCAGCTAAAGACAGAACGGTCGGCCCAGCTCCGCTGTAATTTCGCTGAAGGACGCCGGCAAAGGGCAAGGTTTGTCGAGTCAGCAGGATGAAGGCGTCCCGCATTAACCCTCGCTGGGCAGGCGACGCTCCACCGCTCGTTCATCCCCCCACAGGGACTTTGACTCCCGCCAGGGGCCACCGCGCTCTTCGCTAATTTGTTTGGGCCATTCTCCGCAGACATGTTGTGTACATGACGATCTCTTGTCTTGTACACATCAGTAATGTGTTCAAGGCTCCTTGGAAATCCCTTTAACCATGTACTATATCAATCGCCATGGACACAACACACGCAGAGTGTTCAAAATATTCGCGAGATGCGAACGAATTATCCAAGAAACTCCAACGTTTTTTGATTTTCAACATTTAGGTGAGGATTAGGGTGGGATCAGATCTTCTTGCCTATATTATTACCTCTGCCACTGAAGGTGGATGGAGGTTATGTTTTCACCCCTGTCTGTCTGTTTGTCTGTCTTTGTGAACAAGATATCTTAAAAGGTTGTGGACGGATTCGGACTAAATTTGGCAAAGATGTAACATGTGTGACAAGGACGAAATGATTAGATTTTGGTGAAGATCCGGATTAGGATACGAGAATTATTCAATTTTAAGTGATTTTTCACCATTGTGAGATAGGGCCAAACACGATACATAGCAGGATATCTCAAAAAGTTGTGGACAGATTTGGACGAAACTTGGTGGACCGGTTGGGTGTCTGACGAGGACGATTCGATTCAATTTCGGTGAGGATCCAGATCCAGATCAGGGTAGTAGAATTTTTAAAGTGATTCTTCACCATTGAGTGAAGGGGCTAAAAGCGACATATAGCAGGATATCTCAAAAAGTTATAGACGGATTTAGATGAAACTTGGTGGAGAGGTTGTGTGGTTTACAAGACCGAATCGATTCGATTTTGGTAAAGATCTGTAAATGGATTTAGATACGAGATTTATTTAATTTTTTCAAGTGATTCTCCACAATATTGAGAGATCGGGCAAAAAGCGATAAATAACATGATATTAAAAAAAGTTATGGACGAGTTATGACTAAACCTTGTGGATGAGTTGGTTTGGTGTCAACAACAAGCCGATTTAGATTTTGGTTCAGGTCCGAATCCAGATCCGGCCTATCAGTGAGATCGAAAACATAAAGTGTTCAGCCTGGCGGAGGTATGCACTCCACCTCGTGCCGTTACAGTTTAGTATGTAGCCGGTCGGTGTTGGTTGCATCATTGCTGGGAGCGCGGCTATGCCACCGTTGCCGTGCCCTCTGTAGGTCAGGGCAGGAATTTAGAATTTGTTGGGGGTGCCGGTGATGGCTCGCCCACTCTTCGCGAAGGACACCGTGGAATCTCTAACATCCACCAACTAATGATGGCTGACGGAATGCCTTGTTAACGTCCATCCGAGGGACGGCACACACATTGATGAATCACCTGCCTGTGAAACACCATGACGGCCGTTCATAAGCTGGGTCGGGATTCAAACCCAGGCTAGACTTAGAGGTGAGTGTGCGTACCTCTAGTCTATCCGAGGAGCCCTGTAACAATTGTATGAAGATGTCCATGTGGGAGGGGGTTGTATAGGGTAGCGGATGGTTGGTAAATTGTGGTTCAATTTTCATGTGGAAATCACGTGTTGAAGTATTATGGTCTGTTTATGTACTGTGGTATATTCCAATTAAAATGTCCATCAAATAATATCAGTAATACAAATGAAACCACAGGTTTATGTGAATGCATCTAATATGTTGTTGCATCACCACTACATTGATCACCTGGTGTTGGCCTAATGGTTAGGGCGGCAGGCTTGGGATCCTAGGGTCCTGAGTTCAGAATCCCGTTGAATTAATGCCAATCATTTTTTTTGATCCAATATGGCTGCCAGACCACGTGAGCGATGACGTCATGAATTTATATTCTCTAAATAATTGTTGCATAGATCATGCTCAATAAATTTCAAACTGATCAGACTAAGCGTTGTTCCTGTCGAATTATGACGTCATAATTATGGCACCAATGACGTCATCATTAACAACACAAATTCCCCATATGGAGTCATTTACAATGAGCCACGTTTCCATTTTTTTCCATAGCGCAGTTTTGGAGATATAGAGGTGCAACTTTTTTCGTTTTTTCCAAGATGGCACCTGTAACACATGACCTATGACGTCATGATTATCATTAAAATATTCTAAAGGGGGAGGCGCTCCTATGGTGAAAATTTCGTGTCCATCAGACCAACAGTTGCTGAAAAGTTTTTAATAATGATCGGACGGATAAGTGTTGTATTTATCGAATTATGACGTCATAACGAAGGCACCGATGACATCATCATCAACATATCTTATTCCCCATGGGGAGTCGGCGACAATGAGCGAGGTCTCAATTTACATGGAGTTGTTTCAGAGAGAGGTGTGAAGTTTTTCCAAGATGGCGCCTCTAACACGTGACCTATGACGCCATAATAATCATTGAAATATTCTCACAGGAGGACGCCCTCCTATGGTGAAAATTTCATGTCAATCGGACAAACGGTTGTCGATAAAATGAATTTTTAAAATGCTGACACGGCACACACTTTACTTTACTGAAATGCAGACACGCACATACGTACGTACCTGAATGCTTAACCCCTCTTTTCGCTAGGGTAAAAGGGTAAAGTAGGGTAAAAATGGTTGACCACCACTACATTGTACTAAACAAATGCAGGGGCGAGCTTTAGCTAGTATGCGAACGATGTGAAGTTCACTACGGTATCTCCAATCATTGAAACAAACCAAGGAGTGACATTGTGACTCGACAACGTTACAATCAGGGTCTCTTCCAGCAATTGTGGTGTCATGTTCATTAGGTGATTAGGACACCCATCATCACATGCATCAAATGCAGTTCTCAGCTCTATTCGGTCGATTCACTTTTAATCTGCTTGGTGACAGCATTTGACTTTGGCATATACAGGTTGTTTCAAAAACAGTAGACTATTTGAACGTTTTATTGTAGAAAAATTACAAAAGGTAGCAAGTCCTGTGGTACATTGGTGGAAAGCATACACCATGCCATTTTCAAATCACTCATTGTACTTCTTGTCATTGACATTTTCAATGTGTGTTTCACCTCTGTTCAACCAGGCTTTGATCCTGACTCTGAAATTCTCCACAACTCGTCTGCAAGTGGCTGGAGTGATAACCTGATGGTAGTCCTCCACCTCATGCTTGAGGTTGAGGTTTGCTGGCATACACTTGACCTTTGGAAGCACCACAACATAAAAAAATCCAATGGATTCAAATCCGGGCTGTGGGGTGCCCACTCATGCGCTGTGCCCAGGCTGATGACACGATTTCCAAACAGCCGGTGGAGCAAGTCGGTGATTTCACCTGCAGTGTGCGACGGGGCACCATCCTGCATGAACCATGCAAGTCTGAGTTGGCTTGGAGACGGTAGTTGAGTGAGATCAGTGTGGAATCGGTGTAAGACCTCATGGTACAGCTCGCCATTGACAGTCACTGTCATACCGTTGGCGTCCTCCAACCAATACGGTCCCAACACACCCCGTCTCGCATTCAATGCACAGAAGCAAGTGGACTTGGGGCCCTCGAGAGACATCTCCAACACCTCAGGAGGATCAGCACCCCAGAAGATGTTATTGTGATTGTTGATAGCCCCATTGAAATGGAAGTGTGCTTCATCACCGAACCACAAGGAGTTGATCCCATTTGGGTACCTTTCCGTTCGGTCACTGAACCAATCACACATTGCTTCTCGTCTTGCAATGTCATTCAGAGTTAGTTTATACCTTACAGATATGATGTAGGGGTAGAGCTTGAGTTCAGAAGTGAGAATGTGCCCCACGGATGAGGCTGAGATCGCCAGTTCTCGGGAACGCCGTGGGTGGGATTTCTTAGGGCTTTCAATAGCAGAATCTCTCACAAGATCAATGTTCCCTTGGTCCTTGGGAATGCTTGGTGGACGGCCACTGTTGCCTTTACTTTATTTTTCATGCTTCCATGTGCTTGGAAGTGCTCCACAAACCGCTGAATGCTCTCATTGGAAGGTCTATTGCAGGTGTGAACATTGTAATACTGACAGTATCATTGTTGCACTTGCACGTAGGATTTTGTCTCAAACCACAAGGTCACGATTTTCAGTTTTTGTTCCACTGTGAACACCATAGATTATGTAGGGTCCTACTGACTACTTGTTAGAAATGGCATACCTCCACCACCATAACCTGCAAGAGAGAAGGGTAAAGCATTGGAAACGACAGAATATCAAGCTGGTTAAATAGTCCACCTTTTTTCAAACACCCTGTAATTTGCACTGTGAGAGACCTTTCTGGGGCTGCAGTCAAGATGTCATCTAGGTTGGAGACCAAAGCAGCTTCAGTGGAACTCCTGTATCCTAAAAACGGTGATGCCTCCTGATGGTGATTGTTGGGATGGAAGATAATGTGTCCATGTAGCAGATGGCACTTGTTGCTTCTAGATCATGCAGTAAATAGTCGTGATGAGGCTCGACTAAGCACTCACCAAGCACAGTTAGGGATGTATCATTAACATACACTACATGACCAAAAGTATGCGGACACCACTTCTAATTAATGGATTCGGCTATTTCAGCCACACCCATTGCTGACAGGTGTATATATAATCAAGCACACAGCCATGCAATCTCCATAGGCAAACATTGGCAGTAGAATGGGCCGTACTGAAGAGCTCAGTGACATTCAACGTGGCACCGTCATGGGATGCCACCTTTCCAACAAGTCAGTTCATCAAATTTATGCCCGGTAAGAGCTGCCCCAGTCAACTGTAAGTGCTGTTATTGTGAAGTGGAAACGTCTCGGAGCAACAACAGCTCAGCCGCAAAGTGGTAGGCCACACATGCTCACAGAACGGGAGCACCAAGTACTGAAGCACACAGCGTGTAAAAATCGTCTGTCCTCGGTTGCAACACTCATGACTGAGTTCCAAACTGCCTCTGGAAGTAATGTCAGCACAACAACTGTTCGTCTGGAGCTTCATGAAATGGGTTTCCATGGCCGAGCAGCCGAACACAAGCCTAAGATCACCATGCACAATGCGATGCGTCGGCTGGAGTGGTGTAAAGGTCGCCGCCATTGGACTCTGGAACAGTGGAAACGAGTTCTCTGGAGTAATGAATCACATTTCACTATCTGGCAGTCCGACGGACGAATCTGGGTTTGGCAGATGCCAGGAGAACGCTACCTGCCCAAATGCATAGTGCCAACTGTAAAGTTTGGTGGAGGAGGAATAATGGTCTGGGACTGTTTTACATGGTTCGGGCTAGGCCCCTTAGTTCCAGTGAAGGGAAATCTTAACGCTACAGCATACAATGACATTCTAGATGATTGTGTGCTTCCAACTTTGTGCCAACATTTTGGGGAAGGCCCTTTCCTGTTTCAGCATGACAATGCCCCCGTGCACAAAGCGAAGTCCATACAGAAATGGTTGTCGAGATCGGTGTGGAAGAACTTGACTGGCCTGCACAGAGCCCTGATCTAAACCCCATCAAACACCTTTGCGATGAATTGGAATGCCAACTGCGAGCCAGGCCTAATTGCCCAACATCAGTGCCCGACCTCACTAATGCCCTTGTGGCTGAATGGAAGCAAATTCCCGCAGCAATGTTCCAACATCTAGTGGAAAGCCTTCTCAGAAGAGTGGAGGCTGTTATAGCAGCAATGGGGGGACCAACTACAGATTAATGCCCATGATTTTGGAATGAGATGTTTGATGTTCGGGTGTCTACATACTTTTGGTCATTTAGTGTATATAACATACTGCATATACAGTGCCTCCCATAAGTATTGAAACAGTGAAGTCAAATTTGTTTTTATTGCTATATACTCAAGAGATTTGGATTTGAGATCAAAAGATAAATATGAGGCAACAATACAGAAGGTCAACTTTTATTTATGAATATTTCTATGCATATAGGTTTTATCATTGTAAAACAATAGTGCTTGTATATGTTCAGCCCCCCCTCCACCCCCTCCCCATTTTAAGTAAGTACGAGTTATGTGCACTGACATGGGCAGTAATTGCAACCTTAGAGAAGAAGAGGGTAAGGTTTTAATGTATAAAACCTCCTGTAACAGGCGAGGACAATTGGAGGATTTGTGGGGCCCGGCACAGAAAGGCACTTGTTTAAATGGAATGGACATAATCATTGCCGTTTTGGCCAAGGACTGTAGGCCAGTATGGAGAAGTGAGCTGTGGAGTCCTGTGGAGGGGCGGGAAGGCCTGGAAGGTGGAGCTGTAAAGGCAGTCCAGAAGGGCTTAAAATGCGTAGGTGCATGCGAGTGCCTGTTGAGCACCTCACTCTATTTCGTGGCGTGTCAGAGAAGCACCGGTTCAAGAGATGCGAATGTCAACTCGCGACCATCATTCCTCATCGCCATCTCCTAGTAGCCATTTTCCATCCCTGGGCCTCATCCCTGCCACACCAACCTGCACGACACCCTCGTCCTGCAGCCACGACCGGCTCATGCTTGCACAAGTCCAATTAGTTCATGTCTGTCCATCTGTCTGTCTGTCTGTTTGTCTGATCACTTTATTATCGTCAGTTTATGATCAAGGAACAACTCATTTAAATTTAATATTATATTTTGAACACGAATCGGAACATGAATAGGCAGACATGTTTGCCGTTTTACCGTACTTTGACTCTGAATTTGTCCCGATCGCACATGTACAGAGAGGAGCAAGATAATATTTTTAATCTACCTGCGTGGCAGTCAAACAAAATTGAAAATCATTCCAGATAGGAAACGCGCTGATTTTAAGGACATTATAAAGGATACAAACGACAGGCACGAACAACTAATGTAACTTGGTAGATTCGGTGATGTAAAAAAACACCTGGTAAAATGGTGGTAAAACCCTGAATCAATTTATTTGTATGCCTTTAAGCCTCCTTAAACCTTTATTTTAATTGATTCATATATTTCAACACAGTAGAACACAAATCGCCTTATTAATACTTCCAAGAATCATGATATACTGTATATAAATATATACAGGGCCTTCATAAAGTATTCACACCCCTTGACGTTTTTCACATTTTGTTGTGTTACAGCCTGAATTTAAAATGGATTAAATTGAGATTTTTTTGTCTCTGATCTACCTCATAATATCCCATAATGTCAAAGTAGAATTATTTTTAGAAGTTTTTACAAAGTAATTAACAAAGAAATACAGAAATATCTAATTTACCTAAGTATTCAACCCCCTGAGTCAATACTTCGTAGAAGCGCGTTTGATAGTGATTACAGCTTCGAGTATTCTTGGGTATGTCTGTATCCGCTTTACACATCTGGATTTGGGGAGTTTCTTCCATTCTTCCTTGTAGATTTGCTCAAGCTCTGTCAAGTTAGATGGGGAGCGTCGGTGAACAGCAATCTTCAAGTCTTTTCACAGATTATCAATGGGATTCATGTCTGGGCTTTGGCTGGGCCACTCAAGGACTTTCACGTTATTGTTCTGAAGCTATTCCAGTGTTGCGTTTGCTGTATGCTTGAGGTCATTGGCCTGGTGGAATGTAAATCTTTGCCACAGTCTAAGGTCTTTTGCACTCTGAATCAGGTTCTCCTCATGGATTTTCCTGTATTTGGCATCATTCGTTGTTCCCTCTATCCTTATATAAGTCTCACAGTCCCTGCCGCTGTAAAGCATCCCCATAACATGATGGTGCCACCACCATGGTTTATGGTCAGGATGGTGTTAGATGGGTGATGAGCTGTGCTCGGTTTCCACCAGATAGTCCAGATGCCAAACAGGCATTTCAAGGCAAAGCGTGCTTGAGCGTCATTATGAAGTTTTTTGGTTGATTCATCATCTCTGATCTATCCTGAAGCATAATCAGCCGGGTGCCAAACTGGCACCCTTGAGGAATTTTTTTTAGAGGCGAAAAACAAAATGGCCACCATGACTTTCTGATAAATTCTGTTTTTGCCAATATCTTCACTTCTAATGCACTTATAAACACAATTTTGGTGTCTACTTCTATGGTTTCATTGTCAAGGAATCCGATAATGATAAGATTAAAGGTGTATATATTAATCCTGTATCATATTTTCAAGATGGCCACCATTTCCCTATATAAAAAGGCTATTTTGCAGTTCCATTGATAACTTCTAGTTAGAAATTGAATTTGATGAACCTTCAAATATTAATACAATAACAGTCAACCAAATATGTATTTATGACAGCTGAAGTAACTTATTTGCAATTACTAATGCATTGGTTATTATATTATATTGTGCTTTCTACACAAATATATTTGGATACATGTGGACAGTAGACAATGACCATGGATTTTGTCTTGTAAAACTTGTGTTGTAAATAAACGTAACAATTCAAACAAAAAGTGGACAAAACAAGTATATGATTTTGAAATTTACTTTTATTTTCAGACTGACAAATAATAACTTTGTTTGGAGCAACATGCATCCTTATTAATGTTTTACACAATGTTCCTCAGGAGTTCCTCAACTACCATGCGCAAGGCTCTCATGTTTTGGTGATTTTGGTTATATCGCTGCTAAGAGATTTGCCAGGGTTGGGCTTACCACTTCTGCTGCAATCTCATTCGAAATACGGGTTGAGTATGTATAGTCAGACTTCTTCAAATTTTTGGTTTCCTGAATGATACACTTCACAATGTGTTTCACATCTGGAGTTCCTTCGTCTGTGTCCTCCACTGCTCTCAATATGTTTGGTGCATGTCCCTTGAAGACTAGCAGACTAGCTACTCTGCCTCCTTGTAGATTTGCGGATTAATTCCGCGTCCCTCGCAAAAATGAGTGTCATTTCCTGACAACTTTATGAGTTCTGATCCAAAATGTGCTGTTACACATTCGACAAGATGACGCCGTGACTGCTTATCGCCACCAAATCAATTGTACATGTCTTGAAGCTCCACAGAATTCCAAAGTTTACACTTATCTTTTTCCATCTCCTCGACGACGTGCAAGAAGGCTGTGTCAACATCTGTAGAGGTGCTTTTCTTTTTAGTGGCAGTTTTGTATAGCTCTTGGTGACATGAAGGAATTATAGCAATCAAGATGATATTGGGCATCAGCAGCATGCAAGTCGGAGAATGCCCCCTGGACTCGGAGGCGTACATCATCAGCTTGTATGTCATTGCGTTGGTCACAAACAGTCAGAATCTTTTGCTTAAATGGCATCTGATTCTTTCCTCGATCGACTGTTCTACATTTTATCACTTTTCTCCATCGCTGTGGATTTCGAGGATCAAGCTGTTCACATTGATTGCCACAGAAGATACAGTGCTTTTTGAAATCAAATTCACATGTATGAGAACGTCGTGTTGTCTTTGGTGGAGGAGCTTCTTGCTTGTCTAATTTTTCATGCCTCTTTACATGCTGTTCGGATGTATATGTGGATACACAGCTTTTGTGACACAGAATAGACTGAGAATCGGTTTGTTTTTCATGAAGCAAATCACCTCTACGTATACTACTTTTAATTATTTTTTCTATTCTAGTTCTACCAGCAGTTAGTAATGTCTTAGAAGCATTAGAGCAGTTAAAGAAACAGAATGTACTCTCTTCAGAAGAAGCCATGGTCTACTGTTGTCACATCACCTAAAAAGAAAAGAAAGAATAGTTACTTTATGTATATGCAATATTTCACTATTGAAATGATTATTTACAAAGTTAATGACAGCAACCTGAAACAAAAAGGAAAGAAATTGATCAGGCATCTAAGGTTGAGGCTGGTAGAGTTCTGGGGGACCTTGGGGCCCAAAACTCATAATACAAAAACATATAAAAAGGCAAAATCGATGACTTTATCTGAATTTTATTGTTATCGGTGGATGCCATCTTCAAAGTATGATACATGTGTTATATATACAACTTTAATTATATAATTATCGGAATCTTTGACCTTGAAAACATAATAATAGTCACCCAAATTGTGTTTCTAAGTACATTAGAAGTGAAGATATTGCACAAAACAAAATTCATCGGAAATCAGTGGCGGCCATTTTGTTTTGTGCCTCTAAAAAAAATTCCTCAAGGGTGCCAATGTGGCACCCACCTGATTCTGATTCAGGATAGCTCAGAGATAATGAATCAACAAAAAAAAACTTCATAATGACGCTACAACATGCTTTTTCACAATTCCGCTGGACTATGATATAGAGCTTTACATTCAGGTCAAAGAGTTCAATTTTCGTCTCATCAGACCACATAATTTTTTGTCTCATGCTCAGAGTCTTTCATGTGCCTTTTTTTTTTTTTTTACAAACTCCAGGTGTGCTGTCAGTTGCCTTTTTCTCAAGAGTGGCTTCTGTCTGGCCACTCCCACATAAAGCCTAGATTTGTGAAGTGTTGCAGAGACTGTTGTCCTTCCGGCTGGTTCTCCCATCTAAGCAAGGAAACTCTGTAGTTCTGTCAGAGTGGTCATTGGGTTCTTGGTCACCTCCCTGACCAAGGTCCTTCTTGCCCAGTTGCTCAGTTTGGTCGGACGCCAGCTCTAAGAAGAGTCTGGGTCGTTCCATATTCTTTCCATTTCCTAATGATGGAGCTCACTGTGCTCTTGGGAACTTTCAACACTCGATACATTGTTTTATACCCTTCCCCAGATCTTTTCCTCCTCACAATTCTATCTTGGAGTTCTAAGACAATTTCTTGGACTTCATGATGGAGTTTCTGCTCTGACCTGCATTGTCAACTGTGGGACTTATATAGAAATGTGTGTTTCTTTCCAAATCATGTGCAGTCAATTGAATCGGCCAGAAATGGACTCCCATCAAGATGTAGAGATATCTCAAAGATGATCAAAGGAAATTGGATGCACCTGAGCTTAATTTGGTGTGTCGTAGCAAAGGCGTTGCAGATTTACCTATTGACTAAAGACATTTCAGATTTTCATTTTTTGTTATTCTGTAAAGATATGTTTTTAAAATTCCACTTTATCATTATGGGGTATTATGTGTAGATCAATGACAAAAAATCTCAATTTAATCAATTTTAAATTCAGGATGTAACACAACAAAATGTGAAAAAAGTCAAGGGGTGTGAATACTTTCTGAAGGCAATGTAGCAGGAGATGGAACAGCATGTGGGAGGGTGAAGCAGAGGCCACTGATGTGGCTGGGTCGATGCTCTGACGCGGCATTCTATAATTATCATAAAGCCTCCATCTCCAAAACTCACTCAATGTCGTCTTGTTGCAGTGTGTAAACATGATGGATAAGAATGCTTCAGTAGCGCTAAACTTCTGGATTTTTTTCGACAATCTGTAATATCATTATTCTGTTAAAATCGAAGTATATACTTAACACTGTACAGAGTGTCATGTTCCATGAACTCTCTAGTTCTGGATTGTAAGTACATGATTTCCCTTATTAGTTTGTCCTTGGCATGCCAGGTCTGTTTGTTGATTTGTTATAAGTGTCTCTTCTTATTCCCTGCCTGTATTCTTTTTATTAAATCATTTTCAGCCATTAGAATCATCTTCCCACATCTTGCCATCCTGCACGTGAAATCACCAGTTTCGGAACGTCACGTCATTCAGCGGTCCTTGGGGGATTGTAAATGGTTAAATTGAACACAGTTGAAATTATTACAATCTGTCGAAAACAGTGGGAATTCGGAGACTGTTTGGTAATTCGCGGAGGTCTTTTGACCTCCTCTGCGACTGCAGACCTTCCAATATGATGGCAAACGTCAGTCCGACTCATGTACATATATATACACATATACATACATATATACATTAAATATATATTGTTACAGTTGTGAGAATAAAGGTAACCCCCCCTCTTAGTTAGTTGCACTACAACAC
Source organism: Myxine glutinosa (assembly GCF_964187855.1). Taxonomy (NCBI): domain Eukaryota; kingdom Metazoa; phylum Chordata; class Myxini; order Myxiniformes; family Myxinidae; genus Myxine; species Myxine glutinosa. The sequence goes on from NC_136270.1 coordinate 78,515,907, forward strand.
GTAGCCTCGCTTAGTTTAGTTATTTCTTATTAAATGTAAGCATAGTCTCCTTTCCTGTGTTAGTATGCATTGGAGCAGCCCAGTAAGTGTCGGCTTCGTTGTTCGTTGGGCTGGAATGCCATGTGCTGCGCCCAGAACGAGTCTGGGAGGCCCGAGGGAGGAGCTACAGGGGAGTGACCGGTAAGCGGCAAGCAGCCAATGGAAGCTCAGGGGAGTGGCTAACAACGGCAGCCAAGGGAGGGGCTTGGAACATTCTAATGGGACTCTGGGAGGGGGCTATAAAAACCCTGCCCCGGTCCCCCAAAGTGCAGTCTGTGGGTGATTCTCTTTGTGAAGGAGGTGTGGTTGGAACTCTCTCTGTGATCGAGGCTCTCTGTGCACGAACTCTCCCTGCCCTGCGCTCTGCTGCCTGTTAATAGTGCTTGCAAGGACGATCTCTTGCGGGGCCACAGACGCCATCGATCTCCTTGCCTGCGCTCCCTGCACGTGCCGCGAACATCCCAGGGACACGCCGAACGAGCTGACCGGGGCGAACGGCGCCAACGACCGCACTTGGAGCGCGTCGTCCTTCTTCATCCTTTTCCCCGCGTGAGTGAGTGGGCCCTTGTCCGGGGATTAAGTAAGGACGATAAGTTTCTGCTCTGTGTCTCTTTGCCCTGATCATTTGTAAAATTGTATAATAAACCTGTGTTCTTTCGCATCCATTTGGCCGTTCATGTCATTTCCCACCATTGGCTTCGCACTGTATGAATAAAACCGCTCAATCGGATTCAATAAGAATTAAGGGCACAAGTCACGTGACACGCAAACCGCTCGGGCGTATCAGACTAGCGTGACTCGGGCGAGGTCCAGTCCCCGTTCTCGTGGCGGCGTGTGTATAGAAGGTACGTGGGGATTCGACCCGATACCCTTCCGCACGCTTGCTACGGGGGTGGCGGCTGGAATTGCTCCGTAATCCGCCCCACGAGTGTAAAGTGGGTCGCGGCCTCGAGGACTCGAAGGCCCGAGAGGGAAAAGAGTTTAACCCCCCCATCTGTACGTCGACGGGCTCGAGATCTGCAACAAATTGGTGTCAGGAGTGGGATATTTGGACCGAGAGTGCGCTTCACATACTCAAAAGTTACGAGTGGACGAAATTTAGTTTTTAAAATGAAATTAAATTCGTACAATGGCTGGCCAAGGCGACCAAATGTCGGTGGGAGTAATAGAGGAGGAAGAATTAATGGCCCAGGACCATCAGGAAGAGTTGGTAGAGGAAGTTGAAGAAGGTGTGGCAGTAGGGGAAGAAAATGGCGGCGCCTCGCACGTGGCGGCGGAAGCCGAGCCTAATGTTCCAGCGGGTTTGGACCTGCAGCTATTGATGACGCAATTCATGGCAGACATGGAGAAGATGAGGGCAGAATCAAGAAGGGAAATGAATAAAATGGGTGGTCATAGGGAAAAAATGAGGGACGAAGCAAGGTGTAACATGGATTGATTGCTTGAAAAAATGGATACCCAGGGGGACAAATCAAGAAGGGAAATGGAAAAGATGGGGGAGGAATCCAGGTGTAACATGAAAAAGATGGGGGAGGAGATTGGGCGCAAGCCGAGCAGGGAGGTCGCGGTGGTACGCGACGGGGTGAAGCGGTGTGGAGAACGCGTGGAGAGAGAGTTGAGGCAGAGCACAGCCAAATTGACTGGGGCTATGGGAGTAGCGCCGCGTGGTGTAGAGGAGCTGACGATCGTCGAATTGGAAAAGGCCATTTTGGGGGCGCCGACGATCGTCGTGTTAGAAGAAAGAATTGGGGTTGAAGAGACGGGAGAGACAGAGAATAAATCACGGGAGGTGATGGAATACGCACAAAGTTCGTGTTTGCACCATGATGCCGTGCTTGCTAACCCAATAAAAAGTTTGCAGGTGCTGGCGGAGAAGCAGGCGAAGGAGAGCCCCGAGGTGAGTGGGGCTAATGGCGGGAATGTGTTTGGCGCGAACGGGTGCTCGGCGGGCTGGCGAGAGAGGCGAGACCCGGGCGTTCGCGAAGGGCCCATTGTGCGGTGTGAGAGGGAGTGCGTACCAGAGCGTGTGGAGCGAGAGAGTGGTACGGAGTATGAGAGAGAGTGCATACCGGAGTGCGAGGAGAGGGATTGTGCACCGGAGTGTGCGATGGCCGAGTGTGTAAGAGAGTAATGCACACCGGAGTGTGTGTGGGAAGAGTGTGCATCGGCGTGTGCGATAACGAAGTGTGTGCGGGGCGCGTGTGCCTGGGTGTGCGAGTGTGGAGTGGTCGCGCGTGGTGAGGACGCGGCCCAAGCATCGACACAGACCGGGGTAGTCCTTAGTGGGACGGGTAGCATACGCGAGCCCCCAATGAGTTGTGTGCTGCAAGGAACGGAGGGGATCGGTGCTGCGTCGGTCTCAGAAGGACGGGCGTGCATGATTCGTGCCTCCGGCCCCCGCACTGTATGGTTGGCGCCGTATGGCGACGGCGGCAAGGGCGGTTGGCCGGGTTCGAGCGGAGGTATGAGTTTTCGGAGTCACGCACCTTATCGGGTGAGGTGCCCTGATGGTGGCCGGTTGGGTCATCGTGCGTTGGACCGTGAGGCCCCACGCAGGGATGAAGCCCGGCACCTGGGCCCATCAATCCCACCCCCCTTGGATCATCAATGCCGGCAGGATAACACATACAGGCGACCAACCACCCGCATGAATCGCTCTGCCCTTCGAGGCCGAGCTGTGACAAGGTACCTCCACATGGAGAGGCTCATGGTGTAGAGGACTGTGGAGAGTAGTGTACCCAATGTGGGGGAATGGTAGTGTAGCCATTCCTCCCACGGGGGGCCCATGAGCATTAGTTTAGGGGGATGGCAGTGTTAGGCCCATGGAGGGGCCAGAAATGGTTGCCTCCATGGGGCACCAAAACTAGCCGAGGGAGGGCTAGGATAATTTTAGGGATTTAGAAGACCGTAGGGACATGAGATGTAAGTAGGACACCTGAACTGTTGAGGGGATGTAGAGAGTTTAGGTGGTTGTTAAAGGAAAGGGTGTGCATAGTTTAAAGGGACGACGAGGGAAGCACGGGTTTTAGGGGAAATTAGGTAGGTAGATGATGCTGTGTGTTTGAGAAAAAATAGAGTTGTGTTGTCATGTGAATTGAATTGCATGGTGTGCAAGAACAAAAGGTGTGTGAAAGTAGTGGTGTGCAAGATATTTGGTGTGTGAAAGTAATGGTGTGGAAGTAAAAGGTGTGGAATGCATGGTGCGAAGGATTGAATGGGGGGAAGTGGAACCCATTCACGAAAGTCCGGGGGGGTCGTTTAAGGCCAGGTAGAGGGAATAGGTAAATTGAATGGATATTGTCACCTGTGGTGTGGTTAGTCGAAAGTAGTGTTTTGTAGGGTGCAGTAGACTGTGGAATGGCTGGGTGTGTGGCTTAATTAGTGAGTATGGTTATTGGGTCATTCCGTCACTGGTAGCCTGTCGGCCAGGTAAGGCCGCAGGTAGGCTCTGGGAGCCGGTTAGGATAGTGTGTGAGTGGGGCCCGAGGATCCCAGGGGAGGACCCGGGTTGCCTGATGTCGAGGTGGGCATAGAGGGGGTAAGTGCCAGGGAGGGCCTTCCCCAGTTAGTGTAGTTGTGAGGAGCAGGCAAGCTCGGGAGGCGGCTTCAGTGGTGGAGGTGCGCAGGTAGGCAGACCTGCTGGTGGAGCCACATGACCCAGCCCCGAAATTGTGCAAGGGCACGAGAAGAATATTCGTTGGGGTGAAACCCAAATTCGGAGGGCACCACAGTGTGGGCAATGGGAATTCGGGTTCTTAGAACCACATCGTTTAAAGAGGCCGATTGGCAGGGTACGACCCCGGGTAGTTTAATAATGTAAATGCTATTAGTGTAGTTAGGATGAGAAATCCCTTCGCACCATCCACAGCCAGTCACCGAGGAGGACGAGCTTCACACCGTAAGGCTCTGTAAGCCGTTTGGAAATGAGATGCATCATGACGTGGGTGAGACATTGTTTTTGTTCCATCCCTTCCTTCCTGGGAGGGATTTGGAGACAAATTTGGCGTTAGAGGGGGATATGGGAGACAAGACATAGAGACGAATTGTAAATACAAGGGGGGCTAGGGTAGTGTAGCCAACGGTGGGGGGTATGGGTGGTTATGGACGAGCTTGCCCCGCTCGCTCTTCCGCGTCCCTCGCACCGCACCAGGTATGGTGGTGCCTGGTCACCTCGTTTTTCGTTTGCTACCGCGTGCCTTTCCATTTGCTTGTTGCGCCTTGTCTTCTCTCCCCGCCCCAGGACCAATTGGAGGCCGAACTGTGCAGCACCATTGACCTGTGCAGCATCCATTCTGCCCTTGTTACACCCGTGCAGCCAAACTGTGCAGCACTTTGCTGCCAAAACCGCCTTGCTGCCATGTCTTTTGGTGCACCTTTTGCTGCACCTTTTGCTGGACTCATGGACCACAAGCCTTGTGGCCTGCACCTTTGTGTGCAGCATCTTGCTGCAATTCATCTTGCACCTTCAGACCACTTGTTGAGTGGCACTGACGCCACGCAGTTGGACCACATGAGAGTGGCCTTGCTGGCCAATAAAAAGAAAATTGTGTGCTATTGTGTGCTAGTTATGAAGATGGAAGAATTAGATGGCCCTGATGCTTCATATGGCCTGTATGCCGGTCAGGGCCAGCCGGTTTTGTTAGCCGCACACGGAAGATGCAAGATGCAAGATGCAAGCAGCAACTGCCATATTAAGTGCTTTGTTTCTTTCCTCCAATTATTTTCCAAAGTGCAGGTCCTGGGTCATAGCATTGTAAATAAAGGTTAAGTTTTGTGCTTGTAAATATATGTGCTTGTAAATATAAGAATGTGCCCACCGGCTATGTGTGTAGTTTACAAAATTCCGGAAATACTCGGATAGTTGTGGGTGTGAGTCTGTTAGAATAGCTGCTCAACGCATTAGGAGGGACATATCTAGTGTTAAAAATGTCGCACACATGGGTCAGAATAAATGTTAGGGGGATTACACCTATGTGCCACATTAAAAGTAAACATAAAATTGCATGCCAGACTCTACCGGTCGTTCCAATGTTGGGGTCGACTCGGGACAAGTCTGGTGAGAGAGGGGGGTAGTGTTGCGGTTGTGAGAATGAAGGCAACCCCCCCCCCCTCTTAGTTAGTTGCACTACAACATGTAGCCTCACTTAGTTTAGTTATTTCTTATTAAATGTAAGCATAGTCTCCTTTCCTGTGTTAGTATGCGTTGGAGCAGGCCAGTAAGTGTAGGCTTCATTGTTTGTTGGGCTGGAATGCCATGTGCTACGCCCAGACCGAGTCTGGGAGGCCGGAGGGAGGAGCTACAGGGGAGTGACCGGTAAGCGGCAAGCAGCCAATGGAAGCTCAGGGGAGTGGCTATCAATGGCAGCCAAGGGAGGGGCTTGGAACATTCTAATGGGACTCTGGGAGGGGGCTATAAAAACCCTGCCCCGGTCCCCCAAAGTGCAGTCTGTGGGTGGTTCTCTTTGTGAAGGAGGTGTGGTTGGAACTCTCTCTGTGATCGAGGCTCTATGTGCACGAACTCTCCCTGCCCTGCGCTCTGCTGCCTGTTAATAGTGCTTGCGAGGATGATCTCTCCCGGGGCCACAGGCGCCAACGATCTCCTTGCCTGAGCTCCCTGCATGTGCCGTGAACATCCCAGAGACACGCCGAACAAGCTGACCGGGGTGAACGGCGCCAACGACCGCGCTTGGGGCGCGTCGTCCTTCGTCATCCTTTTCCCCACGTGAGTGAGTGGGCCCTTGTCCGGGGATTAAGTAAGGATGATAAGTTTCTGCTCTGTGTCTCTTTGCCCTGATCATTTGTATAAATTGTATAATAAACCTGTGTTCTTTCGCATTCATTTGGCCGTTCATGTCATTTCCCACCATTGGCTTCGCACTGTACAAATAAAACCGCTCAATCGGGTTCAATAAGAATTAACGGCACGAGTCACGTGACACGCAAACCACTCGGGCGTATCAGACTAGCGTGACTCGTGCGAGGTCCTGTCCCCGTTTCGTGGCGGTGTCAGGGAATAAAATATTCATATTAACAATTGACCATATTGTTAATGTAACTACCGAATGTGATCTGGTGTAAAAATGCTCTGTGGTGCAGTTTGATAAAACTGTGAATCCTCTTGAACTATTTAGCTTCTGTTAAAGAGCTAACAGGTGGTCGAGAGAGAGTTAATTTAAGACAGAATGTGTAACGCTCTTGGACCGCCATCTGTCTATCGAAAATAGCCTATGTTCAGTTCACTGCACACAGGCTAGAAAATGCATCTGTCACCTCTCTGACAGTTTTAGGCATGGGCAAAATTCCCCCTCAGACAGGTCATACAAAGTGACCTCTCAAAGGGGTATGAAGCACTTTTAGCTTTCTATCCCAAACTATGGCTAAATAAGGTTTTTGGATAAGGGAACCAGAGACGCTTGCAGGCTCTCATGTCCCAAGGGGAATTAACCTTTGGGTTGACCCTGCATGCTCCGTGACATCAAAGGAGTTCGGGGCTTTATAACCAAGAGAAAGTTGCGATTGGAGAGCAGTGAAACTGGGAGACCGACTGTGAAGTTCTGAAGACCTACAGACCAAGCTTCAACAAAGACCTACCGAACAAGCTTCAACAAAGACTGGAACAAAGACTCATTAAAGATCTCGGCTTAGTATACAACAAATTCTCTAAAAGTGAATAAAACATTGATTTTGCTAAAACGAGTTTCTTGAAGTTTAATAGTGAATACAGTAGAAATTATTCTTCTACAGAATTGGTGGCCCGTAGCGACTCAACTGCCCAGGTGAACAAGGTAAGCTTTTGTTTGTTATCTGTGTAGTCTGATGTTAATCTGCGATAATTGTCCAGTGTTTGAGTTTTGTGTATTTTTGTTGAGATGTGGAAGGTGGAAAAAACCACGAGGCATACCTCCTCGAGGGAGGACCGCTGGGTCCCCTCGGGGTCTTAAAGGTGTGAAATGATTTCAGAAGTCATGACGATTCAATTTTTTTCAAAAAAAAAATTGTATTTTTTTTTTCTCTAATTTGAATTTTTTTTCGGTACATTCTACGAGTTCAAAGAGCCACTAACGAACCCCGGGGCGTTAGCGAAAAGGGTGCTGCATTCGTCCAGTCATGAAAAGAAACTGAAAATGGATTTTGTGTATTTCGTATGCTTTTTGTGTATTCATGTGATTTCATACGTGATTCCAGTTCAATGGTCTGCGTCACATATCTGCCCGTTCCTTTTGTATGATGATTCAAATATTGTTGGGTTCCTATGGTTGAGACTTCTATAGTATTTCTGTAGGTATTCCTGTGGTGAGCCTCTTTTTTTTTTTTGATGTGGTCACGATGGACGAGTAGATATGCTGTCGCAGGAGCAGAACAGCGATTTTTTAAACGATTATCTGAGGATTTTTCAATAACTAGCGATTTTTGTACAAAAAGTGAATTTTATACAGCGTACAGTGCTAAGGAAAAATCGGCTGGATTCGATTTTCAAACATAAATTCCCAGTGTGGTACAAAAGTGGGTTTAGCACTTTCATAAAAGTTAATCCGACATGTGGTAGAGCGCGCCAGGCAAATCTTTGTGCACGAGTGGACAGAGGATATCTTTTACACTTCCAGCCTTGGACGATAGCATGCGTGCAGGCAGGTTGCCCATAGTAACCATGTGATGACTGCTTTGTAAATGTCTCCTAGTCCCTCGTCCACTTATTACATATCAGATGCATTTTTTTCTCTCAAAACGATCTCTTTCATCCTCTCCCGCCCCCACCCCCCCCCCCCAACCTTCCCCCGCCCTTTCCCCCTCCCTCCTTCCATTTCCTGCCCCCCTCCATCCTAACTCCTCACCTTCACCCCATCCAACCATTATCCAACCCCCTCCCTGCCCCCCCATTTTTTCTTCCCTTCTGCAGCCCCCCCTTTCTTTTTCTCTCCAAACTTACCTTTTACCTGTATATTTACATCCTGATTAGGGAATTTTTGGGATTTTTTTGGGGATCTTGGATCACAGCTAAAAATCATTCAATCAAGATACAAATTAATGTGAGACAATCCCATGCCACTCGGATACGGAATCTCTAAAAATTAGAACCATGGGATGTACATTTGATAATTTTATTTTCACCTGTACTCATCCTCCTGATCTGACACTTCCTGATCTGATCTGACACCGGATTAGGACAATAAGTTACAGATGAGTATTGGGGAGGACATAAGGGAATTTATTGCTATAAGATACTATGCCATGTGGCAAGGCAATTAACTGGAACCAAACACAAAATTGTACCTGTTTGATGAAACAAAACTTAGATCTGTATATATATGGGTGAATTTACAGGTACATGGATTTGGTGACCCTTTCAAGTGTTGAAGTAACATCACGTCCTCTCCCTCCCCCCCCCTTCCATTTCCTGTCCCCTCTACCCCAATCCTAACCCTAACCCCATCCTGCCATCATCCTCCCCACCAAGTCATGTTATATTACAGATTGTATGAGGCATGTATAGGAGTGTGTTGTTGTATAGGATCGTTGATTGTATGGGATTTGGATGGGAATGCTGATCCCATATCCCATTGGATCCCATGTTGATTTAGCATATCACCTCATTATGTGGTCTTGCTGTGTTTTTGTGTGTGTGGCTATGTGTTTTTTGCACCCCTCTTCCCCCCCCCCCCCTCCTCAAACCATGGCCCCAATACTGCTAAAATAATTTGTGCAATGGTACGACACAGTTTACATGGTTAGATAATACACAGATGAGTGTATGGCTTGCACAGAAGTTCGAGAGGGAGATAGTATCCACCATATAATCTCTCACAGCCTTGTAAGGGAGAATGAGTGCAGCCAATAATACACAGTCATTTTTAGAATAATACAATGAGTGTCGTATTTCGCATAGTATTAATACCCCTAAGGGAGCCCCGGCCCACCCCCCCCAGCCTCATTCCTCCCTTGGCATCCTGCCACTTCTCCTACTCCCTTCCCCACCCTTTTTCCTCCCCTCTTTCCTCCTCTTTTTACTCCTCTTTTATCTCACTTTTACCTGTTTCCCTTTTCATAGTTCTCATTGTTTTCTCTCATTGTTGATGAGATTCATGATTGTCATATTGTTGATTATTATTGATGTTCATTCTCAAATTTTGTTAATGATAAACTGTTTCATTGCTGATTATACCACGTGGATGTAATGATACAGTAAATGTTTGTCTTCTGCAATGGATGATTATGGTATGACTCTGATTATGGTAATGATTTACACTTTACAATTTCATTTACAATTTACAATTATGGTAAATTTAAAATTTACAAGTTACAATTTACAATTCCAATGATTTACAATGGTAATGATTTTACAATCATGAAAATTGCTATGATTGTCAGGCATGTGATCATTAGGTTTGATGTAAATTGATTGCATGGGCTGTTAAGGATAGCTTTACAGCCCTGCAGGATTAATGCTGTATTACAAGTCACAAAGTTTGTTGGAGGGTTGACATTTCAGTGGGATTCGATTGCATTGGTCAATATTATGAATTAATTGCCATTCATTGGTACGGCATTTCAGGAATCTTACAACATTTTAATTGTCAAGAACTTTGAGTGTCATTCAAAGTGAGACGTATTGTTTTTTGTTTTTTTGTTTTTTTCCTCTCTATTTCCCACTGACCTGGTTTTATATCTGTCCGATCAATTTTGCCTGATCATCTCACAAATGCAGGGTTGAGTTGCCTTCAGTGGTTGTTAAACTTGAATTTGTGACCAGACAAGATTGAAAGATATGTCAGATATGATCCAGCGGCAGAACGGTGATTTGTCAATTGACGGCAGATATGGGTCAAAAGGTGACGACCGATGATCATATTTCCCCGTCAGTGGACGGAACTGTTTTGGCAACATTGGAAAAAGGTTTAGGTATAGAGTAATGATCCCATATCATAGTTCAGTATCAGACATTGGTTTCAATTCAGTATCAGACTGATAAATGTGAATTTTGATATTATCATTTATGATATTTTATTATATATTATTATTGATAAATTGATTGAAATTGCATAATTGAATTGATTCTGATTTTGATCTGATTGATTTTGATCTGATTGATTCTGATCTGATTGATTTAATCTGATCTGATTTAATTTAAATTTAATTTAATCAAGTCAATTGATGGATGAATAAAAAGTGCGGTCTCAAGAAAGAAGCTTTGAGATATTTGTGAAACATCAATGTGAAGACAACCTTGGACGATGAGCAAGGTGGTGAGTCTCGTAGTTATTTGTTATATTATATGTGGTTATTTTTGTTTGACCCCCCCTCAACAGGACTTACTGATCCAGACTCATCTGCAACACCGATCAGTGAGATTGGGGTGTGGGAAAAGCCACAGGACAGGGAGACTCTCTGGAAAACACCTGAAGTCATCGATTGAAAAGGTGGAGATCCTGGGAGACCACAGAGTGGAGCTTATAGGGATAAGCTAGAAAACAACGTATTCAACGCTACTCTGAATAAGGTGGAACAAACTTCAGAGATTTTTGCAGTACACACAGTTGATAGTGGGTATAGGTGTAGTCCGTTGTGTAGTCCTAGTAGTTATTTGGTACATTGAGTGAGTATAGAGTGTTACTCACACACAGAAAAGATGGGAAGTGGACTCTGCAAGGATAAACAAAGTCAATTAGACTTGAGTCAAAGAGGTACTTGTATCAACTCCATGTATCAGAAATATGGTGCAGAATCACTTACAGATGTGGAATCCTGGCATGAATGGACTAAAGGACGAAAAAGGGAATTCCCACGGGATGGTACTTTTGACAGGAACATATTGGAAACACTCGGTGAAGAATTGAAAGCCAGGAGGAGACAGAAGTTCAAAGTAGACTGGCTGGCCTTCCATTATTGGGATGTTGAATCCAGGAAAAGGGCACAGCAAGGACGTATATTGGACCTAGAACTTAAAATAAAAACGATGCAGGATACATTGGAGGAGATAAATGCACAACTGCCCTCCGAAATAGGCATAAAAGTGACAGTTGTCCCATCTGAATTCCCATTTGTCTCTCCAAAAAGGACAGTACAGAGAATTTTTTCATGTTTCAGGAGATGACCAGAGATTGCGGTGGCAACTCAGGGATCTGGAGATGCAGCCCAGCGATACAAGTGAACAGGTGGACAGACCAGTCACTAACAGAAATCGATGTTTTAATTGTGGAAATATTGGACACTGGAAACGACGGTGTCCATATTCAAATAGGAAGACTAGTTCATAGGACGAACCAAGATCAAGGGTACCAGTGCTTACCGGTACCTCAGATAACGATTAGGCCTTCATTGCTGCAGATCTCAAATGACGACAGGCCTCAACAGATTAAATCATCAGACCAACATGAATAATTGTTCATGCTTCTTGTCTCAAAAAAATTTTTTTCGGAGCAAGAATGAATTTTACTTTTGCTTATTAGCGAATTAATAATTAATTGATTAAATGCCAAAATTGGCTTTTTTTTGGAACATGAATTAAAAGATCCAGAATTAGAGTTCATTCTGGAAGCCTCATATTTGCCAATTATAAATGTCATTTTAGGGAATATTTTGGGCAAAACAATTTTTTTACAACAAAACAATTACCAAAGTGTGGAACATTGCTTTGCAAAATTTTTTGGAAACCAAGTGACGAGCGTCACATGATCATCAGGTGGGAATTTTGGACTATTGTTTTGCATGCTGATAGGTCAGTGGTCGACTGACATGTAAATGGATGTATTGTCAAATTTGGATAAATTATTGTGGGACCAAAAAAGGGTAATTTGAATGTGACATTATAGGGGTTTTCTAAACATAAACTTTTTGTCTATTTGTGTATTAGCGTTTCTAAAATTAAAGCATAAATTTTATGAAATTGAAATAAAATTGACACCCATCTTGATCTGTTAATAATGGTTCCAACGCAAACAAATATACATAATGCATGGGTTTGTGCATGTTTGTGTGTCAATGTTTGTGTTTTTGTTTTTTGTTTGTTTTTTGTCAATCTTACAAGATTGTTGAAACTGACAATGTGTTCATCTGGACATGGATAGTTTCATGTGGATGGGATCGAATATCCAGAGAATTCGTCAAAATAAAATAGGAATATAATTTGATTATGAACATTATCTCTTTTGTCAAGGGCGATGGATTATACAGATTTGATGTGCTAGGTTATGAGCAGCCATTAATTAATAGTAAAATTGTGAGTAATTTTGGGATTCCATTTTTGATAGAATTTATAGTGAGTTTTAACAGCTATTTATGGATAGGAGCTTCATAAAAAAAAAAATGAATGAGTGAGTACAAAATTAGCCAAATTTGGAAGAGGTCTTACACTGACTTTCCAGAGTACTCTGCTCATGGATTTTTGACACATATAAACTTGACCTTTATCAGCATATAAATTGTGCTGTATGTATGGATGTGTCTTAGGCATAGATGATATAGAACATAGTACAAACAATCTTGCTGAATTGAACTATTGTGAGTTTTAAAACGGAATGCATTGTGAATCTTAAAACCAAGGGGCAGACGTGAACGCGCTGTTATGTTTTTTTACACTCAGAACACGATGTTACATGTACCTGCAACATATTTTGTTAATCTGCCACACCTATATTGGCATACTGGTGTCAGTAGTATTCACTAAGTTGCATAGAAATGGAGGAGCAACTTTTAAGGGAGCATACAACCACTTATTTGGATATTTTCTACAAAAGTAGGGGTTTCAATAAGTGGTAGCTGTACACATGGGATTTATCAAATTAAGTTATGGAGTTTAAACAAAGTTACTGGTAAACAGAAGGGAAATGGATAGTAAATAAATTCTTCAATGCTGGGTAAATTGAATGAGATATTACAAAGACTTATAAGAGCTACTGTTCTTCCTTATAGCAGTGGGAAAAGAGAGAATTAGATCCAACATAATGAATCTATAAATGAATGTGATAGGGATAATATCCTCAATTTGTGTTACTTATTTGATTGTGGGTAAAGGAATTATTTTATCGTAATGGATTGTTAACAGCAGCCTGCAATGTCCTGAGAGTGTGCATCCATGTAGTTAGAAATCCCAGATTTGTTTTTACAAACAACATTTTGGTAGAGGTCTTATGTGGACGAGCACTTACTTGGTAGAAAAAAGGTACTGCATGTTGGCAGCCACTTTTGCGGCCATTTAGGCCAAATAAATTGAGAGGAAATTGTAGTTAAATAAGTAATTTACACATGGCTGTTTGTAAAAGGGAAGTTGTTGCGATGGGAAACATTTCTGAAGGTTTATTAAAGTATTATAATATGACATGTGTCAAGGCAAACTATTGGATGGGAAAATTAGATCTGGTTCTAGAATGAATTTGCTGACCCTTTGAAGTTAATTCTTTGAATTGATTGTTTTACTAGTATTTTGAGTTCAACCTGGTAATAGTTTGGTAGAGCTTTGTTAAAACCTTTGGTTGTGGTATTTTGGAACGAATTCACAGACCATAGGGAGTTGATAAGAATAGAAACAAATATGGACCCCGGGAGATAGGGGCATCAGGATAAGGCAAATAATCAGATTTATGTTACATATTAAGGGATTTTTCTTTAGTCACATTTTAAGAAGTTTGTTAGTTTGGTATATAATGTTGAATGTCATTGACATATAATTATGTTATGGGTATGGACATATACAAGGGGTAGCTCACATGTTTTACAATGGCAACATGAATACTAAGATTCAAAGATTGAATCAAGTGATGTTGCAAATGAATACAGTAGATTTCTCTAGTTTGTTAAAGTAAGGGCATAACACAATGTTGTGAATTGTGTCCGTTGTACAAGGTCGATGAACTCATATCACCACAAGTTACACTGTTAAAGAAAAAACAAAAAGCGGGGAGGACTATGCTAATAATACATTATGCATAGTTTGCTTGTTTGCAAGATTTGTTGGGAATTAGATATTCTTGTTTGTGATTTCAATCATATATACTCATTATTAATGCATTTATTTTCTTTGAAGTTGTGTTACAATACCTGCATGAGTTTAATTTTTGATTTTGTTGTTATAAAGTTGTTATAAAATAAGTTGTTATAAAGATAGTGATTTCATGTTATGATGTACCCCATCTGATTCAATCTGTGTGGACAGCAGATATAAATGTGGCTAAGTAAAGGAAAGACAAGACCACATCCCAAAATGGAGTGATAACGACATCTGGAAAGAAGTTTGAGAAAGGAAAATTTGTGACAATGAAGTTAATCCTGGCATACACCCTCTTTCTCAAAGAATGATGAAGAAATACTCCTTTGGAAGATGGATGTTTACCTTCACCAAGGGAAAATTATGTGACCATTTGTCTGGGTCACACTGCAACATATGGAAAAGGGCGATCACTTACTTTTGTTCGAATACCTCAAACATTCATCATATCAGTAATTGCAGGACGATGACATTTTACCTGCAACGTCTATGGGATACGGTGACGTGTGTCATTACTTCACCAACTTCCGGGGAGCCAGCATGGAGCTGCAAGCGAACGGCTGCGCCTTTTCCTTCACAACAGCTGTGCACGATTCTGCTGTGTGCTCCTGGTATGGACCATGGACAACTGAGTACCATGGTCCCAACATCATCATTGCGGATGCATCCGGCATCCCTGCTCGACATCTTGCTGGCAAATCAACATCACATCAACACTTGCTCCATGCTCACGATGAGTGAGGAGGCAAGTCGACTACAACTGGATGGAGGCCTTGTTCAAATCTACTATGGCTCATAGCAAGAGTGGCAAGGATGCTGCATGGAGAGCAGGGTCAGTCTATGACTCTGCCCAGCTATCACAACAGCAGAAAATCCTACGCAAATAGTGTAGGTGTTATGAAGACATCAGAAGAAAAATGTTTCATGCTGGAATTTCAAACACAAGTGATCCGCCCCTTTTTTTCAAACAAAGAAAGTCAATATTTGATTAAAGGCAAACATTTTGCCAAATGTTGCAGATGCTTTATTATTTTAATGATGAACTGAAATTATTGTGTCTTGGTAAAGGTGAAATGTTTTGTGATCTTTATGCAAATGAGTTGAATTGAATTATCAACATAGAAAGAGTCAATGAACAAGGAAATGTATTGTGATCAAAATTCTTCCAGGATGACGGTGTATGCCTTAGGAAATTGAATTACCAGATTAGTGGTTTGAATATTTAATGTGGTAATGTTTAGATTAATGGTTAATATAAACATAAAAGAGAAAAACCGGGGACTGTCAGGGAATAAAATATTCATATTAACAATTGACCATATTGTTAATGTAACTACCAAATGTGATCTGGTGTAAAAATGCTCTGTGGTGCAGTTTGATAAAACTGTGAATCCTCTTGAACTATTTAGCTTCTGTTAAAGAGCTAACAGGTGGTCGAGAGAGAGTTAATTTAAGACAGAATGTGTAACGCTCTTGGACCGCCATCTGTCTATCGAAAATAGCCTATGTTCAGTTCACTGCACACAGGCTAGAAAATGCATCTGTCACCTCTCTGACAGTTTTAGGCATGGGCAAAATCCCCCCTCAGACAGGTCATACAAAGTGACCTCTCAAAGGGGTATGAAGCACTTTTAGCTTTCTATCCCAAACTATGGCTAAATAAGGTTTTTGGATAAGGGAACCAGAGACGCTTGCAGGCTCTCATGTCCCAAGGGGAATTAACCTTTGGGTTGACCCTGCATGCTCCGCGACATCAAAGGAGTTCGGGGCTTTATAACCAAGAGAAAGTTGCGATTGGAGAGCAGTGAAACTGGGAGACCGACTGTGAAGTTCTGAAGACCTACAGACCAAGCTTCAACAAAGACCTACCGAACAAGCTTCAACAAAGACTGGAACAAAGACTCATTAAAGATCTCGGCTTAGTATACAACAAATTCTCTAAAAGTGAATAAAACATTGATTTTGCTAAAACGAGTTTCTTGAAGTTTAATAGTGAATACAGTAGAAATTATTCTTCTACAGCGGCGTGTGTAAAGAAGGTATGTGGGGATTCGACCCGATACCCTTCCGCACGCTCGCTACGGGGGTGGCGGCTGGAATTGCTCCGCAATCCGCCCCACGATTGTAAAGTGGGCCGCGGCCTCGTGGACTCGAAGGCCCGAGAGGGAAAAGGGTTTAACCCCCCTCCGTACGTCAATGGGCTCAAGATCCGCAACAATATATATATATATATATATATATATATATATATATATATATATACACAGATACACACATATATATATATATATATATATATATATATATATATATATATATATATATACAGTATATATATATATATACAGTATATATATATATATATATATACACACATACACACACACATATATATATATATATATATACATATATATATATGTTGTCGTGTGATTCCCCTAGGTGAAGACCGGGAAATCACGGATAGCAAATGGAGCGTTAATTTGAGGCGACGATCAAATACGGAGTCACTTTACAAGCGCGGAAAGAAGAAAGCTTTTACCTGACGGTCCTGCGTGGCAGCCTTCAATCCTGCAGGAAAGTAACTCAACCGAAAACGGAATTAGAATGTACAAAAAGAACAGGTTCATTAAACGGAACCTGAGAACAATTAAATGCGCTGCTTCAATAAATGTTCTATATTGAGATGTCCCCACACCAGAATTCCATACGGACGAAGGGATAATAAAACGAAAAGAACAGTTGTGTGATTTATCGTGCCCTCGGCTCAATCGGCGCCTTGCCAGCGATTGTCCAGTCCAAGCGCGCACTCCGGTGTTGGCAGGAAGTAGGCCTCAATCTACCTCGTTCGCGCGCTGCTAGGCCTCACCGGGTGTCCCGCTCACCCTGGCCTTGTGGTGTTCCAGCGGCAAGCCACCCTTGTCCACGCGCAATCGCTCATGATGTCCGGAACCAAAGGAGAGAGTCGATGGCGGAGAAAGGCGTAAGGGGCAGCAGGAGAAGAAGGGAAGAGAGTCCAAAGCGAGGAGAAGGACGTCCGGGCACGAAGGGATCCAGAACCAGAGGGGCAAAATGCCGGCCAGCGAGTACTTTTATCACTCGTGCTCTCACGTCACCGTTCCTCCATACCAATCAGTCCGTCACCTCTGGACCACTAGAATGTTCTTCTGGCGCCAGTCCCTCACCATTGGCCGAGCGCTTCGCGCTCTCCTCCCCATCCCATCGGTCGGTGGCCAATCAGTATGTCACTTCCCTTGCTCTTACTTCATCACTCAGCAAGCTGCTTCTTGCTTTGCTCCGGCCAATCCCTGTTCCCCAGGGCATGGCTTTTGGCCTGCTTGCTCTGATGTGTATTTCTTCACAGTGTGGTTCGCAGCAGCGCCCAAACTGGCTTCCGGTGAGTTTTATTTTGGGGAATTTAAGTAGTGTGTGTGGTGTAACTAAGGGGCCTGTCTAGTGTCTATGTGCGTTGCCATATGGGACGAAGGATAGATCACATAGGGTAAGACTTACAAGGGATAATTTACCCTTATGCCATAATCTAGTTAACAAGCCCCGCCCCTTGTGACGGGGACGAATATTCACTTAATCCGACATTCGTGCTAAACAGGTCCCTGCTTACGTACATCGAGATGGTTCTTCTTCTTCACGAGAGTCGGAGCATGATACCTACACAGATCTACCTGATCTATACATCGCTCTACCCCAAAATTCATAACACAGCCCCCCACCTGGAACCATAGCCCCTGCTAGGTTCACTGCAGGCGCTACCATTCCAGTCTTAACACTTAACATATTGTTGCGGATCTCGTCGCCGGCCTTCTCCCCTTACCAAGGGGGGATTAGTCCCCTTGTCTTTGACTGGCCGACGGGACCTGGGACCTATGGCGTCCTTCCCGGACAGCGCGAAATAGGGTATTAGGACCAAGAATTCGCTATTACCTAATTACTCGCGCTGCCCTGAAACGAGGAAATAAGCCCCGCACGAATCACGCGTGTTGAGACGCCGAGCGATGCATACACGCGATCCGTGCCGTTTAGTTGGTGACCCCGGTTCTAGCGAACTTATTCGTGCCACGCTTAGTCAATGGATAAATCACAAAAGCGGTCAAATTGGAAAAAGGAAGAACAGGTTTATTTACACTATTTACAATGATTCCAGAAGAAGAAGACACAGTGCAGCCTTAAAACAGTCTTAACTTAATACCCAGGACAAACGGGCCCGTCTCACACACAGACACACTCACACGGGGCTGGCAGCTGCAGGATGATGGTCCGCGTCCAAGGATGGCTCTCGTGCAGCTCCCTCCGGTCTCCGGCTCATCCCGTGCAGATGGTAAGCAGAGGGGCAGGAGCTCTCCGCGTGTCGTTTGGCGCACAAGGGTTAATACGGGGCGATTTGGTAGGGAGCGGACTTCGGCGGTTAGCGGTGATCACTGGTGGTTATTGCCGCGTTTACTCGCGTGGCTGAGGTAGGCGCTATTCGCCACCGGCGCGTCTGGTTGCAGCCGTGTACTCAACGCCTCTTCTTCCTCTCCTCGGGCGCGTGCGTTATACTGCGTGAGTTACAGTTCAATGCCTCCAAAGCGAGTGATGCGAGTCAAGTTCTCTCCACACAAGTCTTTTCACCAATGCCGTGTGCACGCGAGTCTTCCAGCGCTAGTCCTTCTCATAAGTCCTCCACCAACAAGTCCTCACAAGTCCTTTTCTCTGCGAGTCCTTCTCATAAGTCCTCCTCGTAAGTCCTTTCAAGGGCTTTGTGCAATGACTTATATAGGCACGCCCCGCGAACCTTCTAGAACTCACCAGACACGCCTCTCCACACCCTCTCATGCCATGCCGTTGGAGCCCTGGTTGGCTGGTGGCTCTTACCGTCATCGCCTCTGACGCTCCGCCTTGACGCCGCCCCTACCCCGACCTCGCACTCCTCCTCCTTCTCAGGCCTACCTCGTGTTACTCGACTAGTGAGCGAGAAAAGGGCAGCAAAATGCTGTGGACAGCCAAATCGTAACACTGAGCGGTCAGCCAAATGGGGCACGGGATCAATTATGCACATAGAGGTGGAATTGGAGGGTGGACGCAAAATGACCGGGACCTAAACTCATGTCTTTACACAACGCAGATAATACTCAGGGAAATGGCCTATACTTACACATACTATGACATAACTAATACTACAGGTGGCCTACGTGTTGCTCGTGGACTAACTATGGGGGGCAACCCTTTAACCTTTAATGATCAATATGTGCAAATCTCAAAACCGTAGCAATATATATAGTTATGGATTCGTCACTTCCGCCTTTGTTGTTATTATATACTTGTTGGATTTTTTTAGTTTGAGGTAATATTGTTGGTAACATTTCTGTATGAAATGGAGATGATTTTAGTAAAAGGTAAAAAATAAATGTTTGTGAAGGAAAAAGGAAAACGCGCCAAAGAAACCGGAAGAGGAGGGAGGAGAGAGGAGAGGACAGCCATGAGAGAGATACAGCCGTGAGTCGCATCGAGGCTGCGAGCGGACTTTTTTATATTAGTCGCGATTGAGTTGAGGCTTCCCGTGAAAGGAATAGGACGACATCGTCCTATATTGTGATGGCAATTAAACCTGCGTCTCAGGTTTTATTACCAAGCATGAGTTATTGTTGGCGGGAAAGCAAGAGCCTCCATTACAGGCCAATCTGCAATTTTGTCCTCGAAGAGACCATTGGCTTGGTGCTTCGTGCTTTGTCGTTGGGATTCCCATATCGACATCATTGTGTTGATTGCCATTGGATTCCATATCGGCTCAATTCCCATATCGACATCATTGTGTTGATTGCCGTTGGTTTCCATATCGGCTCAATTCCTATGTTGACCTCTCACCTCGTAACTCCTGGTCCGCCGCCGTGCTGACACCTGCCTGTTCTTGTCATTCTGCACGACTTCAACCTTCACACCGCGTGGGGATTCGTGCACGGACTTTGGGAGTGTTACATTCCATTCACGTTTGGCGTATCTTGAGTTTATTGCTTTGAGAGCATTGGGAAATGATGGTACCATCATATGTATTGTTCATTTGATGCAAGTGATATTTTCATTGTACTTTCTTCAAGTGTTATTATTGTGTACTAGCCAAAACCCGTGGAACATCCACGGAAGGGAGGATGTGGTGTATGGATAGAGTGTACCATTATGGATGGCATAGGGGATTTGCTTGTCCGAGTAAGAGTTAGGAAGAAAGATGAGAATGAAGAGTGCATATATGAACAACGATCGCCGACACCGGCACAAATGCATGCTCTGGATTGTCCACTCAGTGGATGGCTTTCTTTCGCCTTCACCTGTCCAATCAGCGGACGGCTTGCTTCGCCTTCGCCCAGCAGACGCCAATACGATGGCTTCGTAAGATGGCGTCGTATCGGCAGTTAATCGGATGCTTTTGGGCCCCAACGTCGGCTAATTCAGATTTTCGAGTATGGCTGTGTGTGACAAACAAAGAGCGCGGTTCGTAGATCGTAAATCCATTAGTGCCGTGGGCATCGGGTCACTGGGTGCGGCGTAAAAGGGATAACAAAGTCGAGTCCTTACGCTATTATTATATAGATGTGAGAGTTCTGAATACAATTACTTATTTTGTTCTACACAATTGCATTTGTGTGGTTTTACCCTGGTTCATGAGAACACTCAATATAACAAATCTTTCTGCCGTGTTCCCTCTCGAGACTCTGAGGAGCACCGTAACTGGAGTTTGGGGAGGTAACACGTAACAATATTTCAGAGAGTACGCTAGTACTCTCTATGTAGGGATGGCGCAGAAAAAAATGTCGCTCCCATCTGCTACATACAAAACTAAAGTTGGAGTATCTTCTTTAGAAACATGCTTAGGCTACATATGAGCGCCTACCTAGTCTGTTTAGCTGATTTATCGAGGTAGGGATCACTTTTCAGTTCTCCAGACCAAGGCAAAAGCAAAATAAGGCAAAAAAACGAGATCGGTCAAACCCTGGAATCCATGCCGTGGGTTACAAACTCTTCTAGGCCAGCAAGAAACAAGTTCTTGTTCATAATAATTAAAAAAAAAAAAATAATAATATTCTTCAGACGGCATATTTCTGGGCTGCCTCTATCAATGGCAATGGTTCTGCTACCATTCAACAGAGTTTTACTTCCTGCAACATCCTTTGGTATTATAATTCTCATAGCTTGAAAGGATTCCACGAAAAGCTTGATGGGGGCGGAGCCACTAGACACATTTGCCTCCGTGTCGGTGTTATGCGTGATAATGTTATGTGGCATCAAATAATATCAGCATGTCTCGGGAAATCAGAAATATCATGTCTCGGGAAATGCCTTGTTTTTCATTGTTACTTTTATGAAAATAAAATAATAGTGAGGTACCAGTGCTATACACCGCACACGGGACACGTGATCACGAACCCTCCAGTCACAGGTTCTCGGCGGCAGATTCGCTATGTCAGCGCATCACTGAGGCCTTCGTATAGAACAGTTTCATCTTTGTTTTGGCATACTGCATCGACTGCAGTGGTCAATTAATTGATATTTAAATATAAAGATGCTAGTTTCCCTACTCTCTTAACCCTGAACCTTGCTATGCGCATGTGCAGATAAGAAAGCGTGTCACGTGTACAGTGTGTATGACTATCGTCTTTCTGATGATTTTATATAGTGACTGTATAGTGTATTTGTCTGGCGAGAATCTACTCAACTATTACCGAGGTCTTCTGATGTCTCAGAACCAGGATTTGGATACCACAGATAAATACTTTTATCTTATTTTGATAAAGTTTTTCATTGAAGGTAATTTTACAAAACTATTATCAGAGAGTGTGTTGGCACTCTCGACTCTACGTACTAACGTCAGGATGACGCGGATAAAAAATGTCATGACGCGGATAAAAAATGTCGGCCCCACCCATTGAGACAAAACTAAAGTTGGAGTATCTTTTCGTACTCTCATGGTAGTTTATCGAGGACACTTGCAGTTCGAGTGTATAATATGTTTTATTGACACTTCAAGTAGTAAGCAAAACAGTAAAAACCACGAGAGTGTCTTTCACGTCCGGCCGTGCATAAATTCCTCCCGAGAGGCTCCGCCCCTCCCCTCTGTCCCCACCCTATTGGTTGAAGAGAAACCTTCAAACCACACCAGTTACATTCGAGGAGCGAAAATATTATGCAAATAACAAGCAGATGATTTTATCACGGGCACGTGACAAGTACCTCAATGAAAGTGAGGAGAAAAAGGCTGCCTCTAAAGACAGCTATGCAGTGGGCTCTGTAAAGCGCAAAGCTGCTTTCAATAAATACAATAGTGCTCACAGAGACGAGCTCAAAGCTGCTTGTAGTGAGTACAATAGTGCTTACAGAGACGAGCTCAAAGCTGCTTGTAGTGAGTACAATAGTGCTCACAGAGACGAGCTCAAAGCTGCCTGTAGTGAGTACAATAGTACTCACAGAGACGAGCTCAAAGCTGCTTGTAGTGAGTACAATAGTGCTCACAGAGACGAGCTCAAAGCTGCTTGTAGTGAGTACAATAGTGCTCACAGAGACGAGCTCAAAGCTGCTTGTAGAGAGTACAATAGTGCTCACAGAGACGAGCTCAAAGCTGCTTGTAGTGAGTACAATAGTGCTCACAGAGACGAGCTCAAAGCTGCTTCTAGTGAGTACAATAGTGCTCACAGAGACGAGCTCAAAGCTGCTTGGAGTGAGTACAATAGTGCTCACAGAGACGAGCTCAAAGCTGCTTGTAGTGAGTACAATAGTGCTCACAGAGACGAGCTCAAAGCTGCTTGTAGTGAGTACAATAGTGCTCACAGAGATGAGCTCAAAGCTGCTTCTAGTGAGTACAATAGTGCTCACAGAGACGAGCTCAAAGCTGCTTATGGTGAGTACAAGAGTGCTCACAGAGATGAGCTCAAATCTGCTTGTAGTGAGTACAATAATGCTCACAGAGACGAGCTCAAAGCTGCTTGTAGTGAGTACAATAGTGCTCACAGAGGCGAGCTTAAAGCTGCTTGTGGTGAGTACAAGAGTGCTCACAGAGATGAGCTCAAAGCTGCTTGTAGTGAGTACAATAATGCTCACAGAGACGAGCTCAAGGCTGCTTGTAGTGAGTACAATAGTGCTCACAGAGACGAGCTTAAAGCTGCTTGTGGTGAGTACAAGAGTGCTCACAGAGACGAGGTCAAAGCTGCTTGTAGTGAGTACAATAGTGCTCACAGAGATGAGATCAAAGCTGCTTGTAGTGAGTACAATAGTGCTCACAGAGACAAGCTCAAAGCTGCTTGTAGTGAGTACAATAGTGCTCACAGAGACGATCTCAAAGCTGCTTTTAAAAGACGCTACATTGCTCACAGCAATATAATAAAAGCTGTTCGTCATGTGCACCCCAGTACTCACAGACCTAAAGAACTAGCTGCTCATCGTGCACACTATCTAAGGAAGGCCAAGTCTATTCTAAAGTGTGCTCGGACATGTCACACAAAGAACAGAGCCCAGCGTTGTGCACACATGAGGTGGAGGTATGAACTAGCTGAACCTAAGCCTTATGCAAAGCATCAGTATGTTCTTGAGGTGAGCAAGAAACTACTCTGCAATGCTGAAGCTTTAGTCAAAACTTTCAAAAAGAAGCACCAAAACATATCCAAAACAATGACTAGTTACTCTTGTAAGAAAGCTGTGTCATCTCTAGCAGCTAAGAGATTGGGAAACAAGGCCCTTCAGATGCGTAAGCAGTATGCTGGGGGTCTTGCTTCAGGCTATCAGGTCAATATGTAGCCTTGAGATAAAAGAAAGGGGAGACTTTGGTGAGGGTTTGCACTGTGCTAATAACGAGCCATTCTTTCATGAGGCAGTTTACCTGTTTAATGTGGAAGGTAATACTGTTTATGAGAACAATATTGATCAGAATGGCTCGTGTAGGCCAGCATATGAGTCTGCAGATGGCACAAAGGAAAAAGGCGATCGCATTTGGAAGTGCTCGAGCAAGTTCAAACCGCTTACCGAGTCAGAAGTTTCCACAATGTTAGAGTTCAAGTCTGACTTTGAAAAACCCATGCGTGAGGTACGAAAAAGTGTACATACTTATCTATCTATAATTCCAGTAATCTCTGTGTGTATGTTTGTTTGTACGTTTGTTTGTTTGTTTGTATGTCTGTGACCGCTGTTTCTCGACAACTACCGGTCCGATATACTTGAAACTTGCCAGGTATATTGCTGGGGACCCGAGGATGTGCCTTTTCAAGGTTTCATATTAATCGGACAATTACTTACCGAGCTATGTCCAAAAAACGATTCAACCAATCAGAGAGCAGCGAGCTATCGCGTGTGCCGAACGTGGCGGACACACTCTGCCTCGGATGGCACATTTGAGAGCGTATTCATTTATTTCACGTTTGCAAACTATGTTGCCGTTAAACTATGTTTTAAAACTAATAAAAACTAATTTGCGATTCATCGTAACTACGATATACGACCTTCCGGACAGTGAGGACTGCACTTCCGGCATCCAATCACAGAACGCGTTATTGCGTAGGCGTGGCCGATGTGAGAGCGAGCTGATGCTGAGCCCAGCGCGTGCGCCATTACGGTACGTAATTCGATTTCTTCCGGAGAAAATAATAATTTCTCGATTTCTTATGCGCATTATTTCTCCCAATTCAGTCAGAGCGAAGGGCGGAAGCGAAGAGCGTTGTTTTTTTTGTTTATGGGCGTACGGGCGGGGTAGAGCGTACGGGTAGCGTTTTTTTTTTTTTTTGGCACATTTGAGAGCGTATTCATTTATTTCACGTTGGCAAACTATGTTGCCGCTATGTTGCCGTTAAACTATGTTTTAAAACTAATTAAAACTAATTTGCGATTCTTTCGCTTTCCTGCGCATTTGTGCACGCTATGGCGATTTCTTTACCAAACTCCGCTAGCCGTTAGCTTTGGACCAAACCATTTCATGTAAATAGAGGGGGGGGGATTGTCACCGTACTCGCAAGCCGTTAGCTTTGGACCAAACCATTGCATGTAAATAGAGGGGGGGGGGGGGGATATACTTTTAGATAGATATATAGTACGGGCATGCCCTAGTAATGATAACTGCCCTAATAATCATGACACTAAAGTTGTCCTCGAGTCAGACGAGAACTTTCAAATGGTGCATCAGAGGACCACCACCAAATGGACCACCTGAGCAGTCCTTGCGACATTGAGAAAGTGAAGGGAAAATTAATAGTGATGAAAAACTACTATGTGTATCCCACCCAGTTCCTGCTTATTTTGGCTTATGCCGTGACTATACACAAATGGCAAGGGCTGTCTTTGGATTGTGCAATTGTAAACCTTTCTGATAAGGTATTTGCTGACGGAATGGCCTATATTGCAATGTCTGGAGTGAAAACGCTGGTAGGGTTGCACCTCGTTTCATTTGACCCAGCATCCATTCGGATCAATACAAAATGTGTCAAGGAGATAAACCGATTGAGGGGACTCTACAGAAAAGACCTTCCATTGCATGACATCCCTGCTGCATCTGCCACCAAAAGGCGCAAGCTTATTGGTGTGTGCCAAAATGACGAGCCAGCTGCAAAAAAGCAACGTGCTTCTGCTGCAGAGCGAAAGGCTTCCAACTCTGCCAAGATGAAGATTCATGCCTGTGTTGCAGAGCGAAAGACTTCTAACTCTGCTAAGACTGGAATTGACAAAGGTAAATCTAAGTTGCGAGATGAGAAGCCACAAGGAAACACTGAGCCTGAGAAGAGAGTTTGGCCATTTCAATTCCACTCAGTTGATGCAGAGTGGCAGCGCGATGCTTGTGCAACTTTATGTCTTCCGTTTGAGAAACGAAATGGAGTGAGTGCTGGTGGTCATGACTTTCCTCTCACTCGTCCATACATGCGTAAGATCAAAGGTATAATGCCAGATGGGAACTGCATGTTCCGCTCGCTGTCATATGTCGTGACAGGTTCTGAAGACCACCACGAGGCAGTTCATGCTAAAATAGTCCAGCACATGAGAGCTATTGCCCCCTGTATGGTGGGACATATCAAAAGCTATTCGGGACTGAGCACTTGTTCAAGCATGGATGAGTACATCCAGCAAAGCAAGATGGACAGGTATGCCTGGGGTACGGATCTCGAACTGCTTACCTTTGCACATTTGACCAAAACGTGTGTGTTTTCCTACTCAGTGTTACCACAGAACTGGAGCCCATATGGACCCCATAATGTAGACAGAAGGTTGGCTGTCGACGTTGCAGCTAAGTTCATCTACCTGAGACACACGGGCAGTCATTATGATGTGGTCATCTCAACTAAAGAGGTTCGCATTCAAGTTCTAACCCACCTGGGAAAAACAAACGCACCAATTCACAGCAGAATGTCAATGATGGAAAGTCAGCCAAGAAAAATAAACCTGTTAATA
The DNA here is from genome assembly GCF_964187855.1 of Myxine glutinosa. Taxonomy (NCBI): domain Eukaryota; kingdom Metazoa; phylum Chordata; class Myxini; order Myxiniformes; family Myxinidae; genus Myxine; species Myxine glutinosa. The sequence goes on from NC_136270.1 coordinate 78,542,332, forward strand.
ACAGTAACCCCCAGACAGCCAATAAACAGGAATGGCCTGATCATCGGTACTATTCCATGACTGAGGAATGGCAGCGCTCAGCATGCAATATGCTCGGTCTCGTTTTCATCAGGTCCAATGGTATGAGTTGTGGTGGTCCAGATGTGATTCTTACATGTCCAGACCATCACAGATTTCAAGAAATCAAAGACGACGGTAACTGTTTATTTCGCAAATTTGCACATATCATCACTGGCTCGCAACAACACGGAGCTGTGTGTTCTGCAATTGTCACACACATGTCTGATATTGAGCCATTCATACTTTCCACTGGTGTGTCCAGTGTTGAAGCCTACATAAGAGCTTCTTGTATGGACAGTGCAGGTACTTGGGGTACAGAAAACGAAATTCTTACTCTCGCACATTTGCCGAATACCCCAGTGTATTTGTACAACAGTGAGAGTATGGATTGGGTAAGGTACTCCACTCCCCTATGCATGTTGACAAAAATTTGCATGAAAATGTCACGCAGATGTCTACATACACCAAGCTGCAGCAATGCAGCATGATCACTTTGATGTTGTTCTCTCGACTGTAAATTCACAGTAACTATTTTGGGCATTTCTAAGTGCAGGTCATTGTGTGGCATGAGGCTGGATGAAGACATTACTCTGAGAAATGAGCAATAGGACAGAGCTGCAAGATACAGTCAGGGTTATGTAAGACAATATAGGAACGTGTGCAGTGTTTGACTTTGCTGACTAATATATCTTGGCACTTTTGCTCCAAGATTGGGTATCTTCTGAGTACCGTATACCATTGTGTTATTCCACATTGTAAAAAATTACAGAAACAAGTGAATAATTTTTTTAATGAAAAAGGCAATGTTGGGATAACAAACTATTGTCCAAAAAAGGTCCTAAAGAAGATAGGGATGATGTTGGTTTCGAGAGTAGCTAACAGTATTGCCATCACATAACAATCCCTAGTCCCTACATCACTGCCTCCAGAATATAGTCTCGGGCTAGGCCTAGCTAGAAGTATTAGAAGCTCCTATATTTCATTTCTGCATAAGTATAAGAAGCTCCAATATAATTTCAGGGACTTCTTGTAGCTTCAGTTGTCTTTTCGATTTTCTTTTTTATCAACTTAGAGTAACCAATCACAAATGGAGATAATTATAGAATGCTGTTATTAGAGATGTTCATGCAGTTTGTAAAAAGATGATGATCATGCCCTGATATTATAACATTGTACTTGGGCTGCTAATTTGTCCAGTCTCAGTATGTGGCTACACTTCAAGAGTAATCGAGTACTGTTGTAACCAGTGGAGTGTTTGTAGAAGCTTGAAGCAATAAATGATTGAGTGTAAATGAGGCAGTGATGGAGGGATTGTTATGTGATGGCAATACTGTTAGCTACTCTCAAAACCAACATCATCCCTATCTTGTTTAGGACCTTTTTTAGACTGTAGTTTGTCATCCCTACATTGCCTTTTTAATTTAGCATACTTTTTTTATTCACTTGTACATTATGAAAGCAGGACAGAGTAGGTTATATTGGGGGCATTTTACCTCAAATTTTCTCCAAAAGACAAAAGGTTGCATACTATATATTAATTAAACTATCGTTTTCATTATAATTGATGATTTAACACCAAATGGGAGAAATGCTATGGAACAAACAATGGGAATGGAAATGAGAACCGTGTGGACCAGCACAAGGTGTGAGTTTGAAACGAAACGACAAAGCATGAACCCTGACTGCATGAGTTCCCAGCCCCACAGCTGAGACTTGTGAATGAAACCCAGGAGTTGGTGATTACAAGATGCACACCCTGCCTCTGAGATTCTATCCTCCTAAGCTTTGTGGACAAAGTAAAATATTAATGGCTTCTCGGGTTATTCCAAACAACAAAGGGAATATGTGTTCTGTGAACTGCAGGAGTTGTAAGAATGTATCTGTTAGCAGCACCTGCCAGTGACTAGTCAAGTAGCTTGTGTTGAAGTACAAAGTAAATTTGAGGCTGCACCGACACCCTGTCGAGGGTAGAACGAGGCTGTCGGGGTGGAGGACAAGTGGACCCTGAGATAATATCAACCCTGCAGACACATCCACAAATCCAATGTAAACAAAAGGCACTCCAAATTCCAATGCATCTGCTGGCATTGCAGGTGCGTGTGAAGTTGCGTTCAAGGCTGCGGAATATCGTCCAACACAGGACGACAATGGAATGAAACCTACACCACGAAAGCATGATTTACATTGCATAACATTTTTCGACACCTTTAAGTGTCCCCATCTGAACACTTGCCTTGCATTAGCTTCACGATCTCCGGTTCAAAAACATGCAACAAGCAAAATATTCGAAAAAGATCAAAGCAGCTGATCAAGCACTTTGGATCGAAATTATACAGTGAGGTGTAGCGTCACCAGGAGGTGCTGCATTGTGGAGCATGCGCTTTGAATTAGAAAGGGACTATAAAGCCGGCTGTCCTTCCTGCTACGAGTATGTAAAGCATCCCACTGATCCGTCGCAGAAGTAATGTTTGAGGCCAATACCCCGTAAAAAATATGTTGTACGAGTTTACTGTGCAATTCTTCTTATTAGGACGCTAACGTCTTGATTAAATAATCCATTTATTTATTACGTACGCAAATATAGCGGAGCTCTGTACACTCTCCACGCCCATTCCACATTTGTTCCATACGTGTATTTTTCGTTCCATTTGCTTATTCTTATATCTCGAACCAAATTCATATTCTCCCTTGTCTTCTCTTTCTGCAATTCCCTTTGTTACGTTGCATCCTCATCGGTTCTGTATTCTAGCTCTTCCATGAGCCTCGACTCTGTGTACAAATTTTTTTAATTATCAGAAAACAGATCACGTGATTCTACACGTGATTGACACGCATTAAATCACTTAGATTTGATAAAGGTTACATTGAAAACTAATTTTGTTTTCAATATTTTTTGTGCTTTGTGTGCACGATTCTTCCCTGAGAGATTTTTTTTGTGATGCATGGAATTGCTTGTGCGAGACTTTAACTCAAGGCTCCATATCAAGTCAGGGTTAATTAAGTTGCTGAAGGCGAATTGAACCCCCCTGGGAGCACTTCCCTCTCATCCCCGTTTACAATTTTTCCAGCAGTCATTGCGTTTTAGATAAGATGACTCGAGGAAAAAAAATATGCAGTAGTTTGTCAGAAAAAAAAAAAAAGAATGTCAGAAGTAAAATACATGATGGACTTTCCGTCCGTGTATTAGCAAGGCAGCATGTCGAATCAGCACTCAAAACATTGTACGATGAGTTCAACATTCAGGCAAGAATTGGATCACCTCTGAGCTGAGCTAATGCATCCGTACGACCATGATAAATGACATCCAATGATACCATTAACTCGATAATTTGATGAAAAAAAACATTCTGAAGATCATTCAAATTCGCAAAAAAAAAGTCTGGGGAAGAAAACGGTGTTTCCTTAATTTATTTATTTATGTTTACCAAAAAGACAAAAAAAAATTGGTAAAACATTTTACCAAAAAAAATGTATATATTTTTTTCTTTTACTTATTATTACCAGCGTTCCAATATAGCTGCAGAATAATAAATTGGCCCACTCAGGAATCAACAAGTTAGACATCAAAACATGAAAAATCCTTACCACCCACAAAATGTTTTACAAAAACCAGTGCATCCCGAGAATGTACCTGCCGAGACGAGAGGGAGAGAGCGACCTGATGAAATTCAACCAGGTGCACAGAGCGACGAGTGTAGGACTATCTGTGTATGTGAAATTCTCAACAGACTATCAGATGCAATTGGCAAACAAACATGAACACGATAAATCTGTAAAGGTATCCCTAACTCACCTTGCAAATAATTTCCAAAAACAGGTGCGAAAAGAAGATGCCGCACAGGAAAATGAAACAGCAACAAAGAGAGCCCCAACAATTGCAAAAAAGACAAAATAAATGTATAAAAAGAAATATCAAGAAATATACACCAACAACTGGGAGAATGACAAAAGAGCAGGAAATACAAAAAATAATTGGACAGAATGGGGATAGACAAAGAAGGCCCATTGGAATGGCAAAGAAGAGGTCAGCTCAACTCGAACGGGGAATGAATCATAATAAATGCCCAAGATCAAGAACACAACACCAATGGATTTGAAAAGATGGCGGGACTGAGCCAGACGGACAAATGTAGATTCTGCAAGACAGAAACAGAGAGTACTAGTCACCTGCTCTTGGGATGCAAAAAACTATCAGAACAACTTTTCATGCAACTGCACAACAAAGTACGCAAAGTGATTCATTGGCAAATCTGCAAAAATTTTAACATCACAGCGCCAGAAAACTCATAGAAACACAAACCAAGGGCAATGATTGAAAATGAGGACGTCATGCTCACGATTCCATCAAGCGTGAGCATAGAAAATAAAGCATTGCATCCGGACAATGTACTCAAGAACAAAAAGGAAAAGACAGCATTGGTGATTGGGATATCAGTACCCAAAGATTTTGGCCTAAACAATGCAGAAATCAAGAAAAGGACCAACTACCAGGACCTCAAAAATGAGGTCCAGGACCTTGACTTTTCCAAGTCAAGAGATCTTGGAAGCTGAAAAGCATCGAAATTGTACCAATGATAATTGGAGTAACAGGAATGGTGAAGAAGAACCTCACTGAAATTTTAAAAACCATCCCCGGGAATATTACCACAAATTAACTACAACTGGAGGCAATTCGGGGTTCGGTGACAATCCTGAAAAGAACTCTTGAAACAAAACTATGAAAAGGTTGAACAGCTTGGTCCATGAACCGTGATCCTTACCGAAGAGGAGGTGGTAACTTTGGGTCCTGGGAGGACTCCGTTCAACCTCCTGAAATCCACAAATGGAGATAACAACCAAAACACATAAAAACACAACACACAAACAAACACACACACACAATCAACAAACACAAACGAGGAGGGTTATCACAAGGAGCTTCCTCAGTCCTGAGGTCACCGGTCACGGATATACCTCCGCAGTCAGGTGGGGTGGCCGCTGATTAGAACCATAGAGCCTAGCAGGGTTTTCAATCCTTGGTTGTGCATTACCTTTCCCGTTGGCACAGCAACCCCAATTAGGGTTCACACCTCAGCAACCACCCATCTATTTATTATGTACGGCCGAGAAAACCTTTGGATGGCTTTGGGGCAAAACCTCCCGTCTAACTTAACTTACACACGATGTCGGACCAATGGAGGAAAGGACGAGAGTAAGCAGGTCGGAAACGTTTCACAGTTAAAAAGAAAGCACATTTACTGAAGCACAACAAGGTTTATTCAATCAGCAATGGCAGATATTTACGATAGCAATCATTAGCATGTATTTACAATGGATGGAAAAGCAATCGCAATGAAAAGGCACCATTAAAAGATACTAGAGAAAGCAGATGATATTTGTACTTATGGAGCCCACTTGCAAATTCTTACCCATGTAGGGACCAACAAAATTGGACAGGTGGCCTCAATCATCCCGGAAAGTAGATTTGGAATTGGGTCGATTAGAGGTAGAGTGGAGCATGGGTATGCCTCCTGGCTCACCTTACACAGACAGGAATGGGGCTTGTATGAATCCGAAGTACAGGACAGGAATGGCTGCGGTTCTCTTGGTCCGGATAGGCAGTGCAGAGGTTCGGGCAGAGTTTGGGCCTGGTAACAAACCACACCCCCTGATGAGCAGCTGACTCTGAGGCAACCAACGTCCACCATTACAAATGCAACTGTGGATGATCGCCTCCATTGTGTTGCAGGAAGTTTTGAAGGCAATGGAAAGGAAGGTCTATTTAATCCCAAAGTGATTTCACACGATTACGAATATTTTGTATGAGTTATGAGGTTCATTGTATTTTAACTAACTTGGTTAGTTTATGATGTGCTGAGATCAGACTCGTGACTTTGATGGAAGTGATGGTTTTGGATGGCCAATGAAATGGGAGGGAGGGGAGGTTTGAAAGGGTCATATAAAATGGATGCTTTGAGGCAAAAGGGCGAGGGAATTTTCCCATGAGTGTTACAGGGTTTGAAAGACAGAGAGCAAGTTCTTGAGGAGTTACTGCGCCTCCAAAGAACGGCGACCAGATCAGACGATGACCAGACAGGCTCCACTCTCTCGACAGACTTGTTGTTACGCCTTTAATGCGACTCAAGAGGGTGTGGTCCCACAGGGGTCATGGGTGGTGTGAGGTAGTGAGGTGCAGGCAGGTGGTTCAAACGGTCTTGTGGTGCAAGCATGAGTGAATGGAAAGCGAACAAAGCGAGATGACGGTCGTTGGTCTTGAGGTGGAGGAAGGTGGTTGTAGTCTTGTGGTGGATGAACTGTGGTTGAGGAGCTATTGCGGTTGTGGTAGCAGTTTGGTTCTGGCACGCAGATTCAAATTGACTTTTGGCGCGCGACATGCAAATGAGGTAGCGGTGTGCAAATTTCAATGTAGTTCAAGAGAAAGAGAGAGCATGGTTTAAAAATAAAGATATAAAATGGGAAATAGTGCAGAAAAAACCTAACTGATCCCACACAACGCATATCCCCTTTAAAACCGACTAGACACAAGGGAGGCATTCACAAGGCATTCACACACAAGGGAGTCTGGAACATTTAATAACGAAATAACTAACTAGGGAGCAGCTGGTATGTTGGATGCATTTGCTGCTGCAGCACCATAACAATATATGAAACGACATAACAATATATGAAAGCACCAAAACAATTTGTCTTGATATACTAACAGAGGCCACCCAGGGGAGGGAGGGAGGATACCCAGCTGGGTCAGCTATTCGCGGGGCGGTGGTAAAGAGATGTGTTGGACATTGAAAAGCTATGAACTGTTGTGTGTGTGTGTGTATATATATATATATATATATATATATATATATATTGTTATGGAAAAGGAGGACGGCGCTCCCCTTAGCGGGGGGGGGGGGGGGGGCGGTTAATCCCCCTTCTATTTGCACTGGCCGTTTCCGATCCTGAAGCTACCCCGCTCCCCTGTGGGGCGGGATTGCCCGAAGCGATTGGTCAAGGGACTCCCGTACACCTCCGGCAATCCCTCCACAAGGCAGGTGGGTAACTCCAATCGAAACCACGGACAACAAGATGTTATTTACCGAGTGGTTTTAGCAGCCCGCGGTTCGAACCATTAGCAAAGACTAAACCCGATTCTGAGCGTTGGCCAACTCATGCCACAGGTGTTCAATGATGGAAATCACAAAGACGATCTGACGAGCATGAAGAAGAAGACGAAGGTAGGAAGAACAGATATTTATTAACCACTATTTACACAATCAAAGAAACCGAATGAGAAGGAAAGAAACGAAAGTAATTTACAGAAGAAGAAGAAGACAGTGAAATTTATACTTATACAAACTTACTTAAAACCCCAGACAAGACAAACAAGACAAACTCACGTACACAAATGGATGGAATGGCAGGGACGAAAGGCTGGAAGGAGAGGAAGGTTCAGGTGGGACAGCAGAACTGGAGCTTGATCCCGCATGGGACGTCGGGGCTGGAAGTGGACGGCCACGGACTCCACCGCAATCTGGTTCCCGCGTAGCAGCAGGTCAAAGCTGCACGTCAAAGCTGAGCGTCAAAGCTGCGCGCCAAAGCTGCTGGTTGAACAGCGTCTTCCTTGAACTCGTACTCCCGCAGGTTGCGCGTCTCTCTTGACAGGACTCTCGATTCGGGCTCCTTCAATTCGCTCGTCCTTCACACACCTCTTTTTAAGCAGTCCCTCTCCTCCCTTTTTATTGCCTTTCCCGCGATCAAGCTGCAGGTTCAGAGGGCACGCCTACCTGGTCGCTCTCCGCAGTGCCGATTGGTGGGCACGGGCTCTTCCTGGCTCCGCCCATGACGACGAGGGGTGGGCCACGCCCTTCTTCTCTGAGCTGAGCACGCCATGATGGAGGCAAATGCAGTTGGCAATAATGCAGTTGGCAATAATGCAGTTGGCAATAATGCAGTTGGCAATGGCGTTTTGGGGAATGAAAAGGGGGATCTATCTTATTTCATTTGGTGCAATGCAGAGTCAACTAATGGAAAACAGAGCCTTAAACTGACATAGAATAAAGAGATAACTATTGAGGGAAGCCTATGATTGGCTACATGCTTGTACATGGACTAGCTAAGGTGCACTTATTTCAATTAACAGCCAATTAAGGGGGAATGTACATAGGGGGTTATTAGGGATTTTAATACTAAATTTACAAAGTGAAGGTTCTAAAAACCATAACACAGCACCCTCATTCCTCACGGCACGTCTCGGGCCGATAAAACTTTAACTTAGTGTGGCACGCAGGTGTAATTCCCTCTACAATTAACCTGACCCTGAGTGTGACAGTTTTAAAACACAAATAAGTATGTCCCGCTGCTGCATTGCACTCTGCCTAACAGATTCACGCCCACAGGATAACCGAATTACGGAATGGTTTTCAAACTAAACATGAACGGTGGGGAGCATTATTTACAAGTGACGTTAATTGTATTTACACTGCAACCCAGGACCTGTTATTTTTCTTTTGGGGAAACAAAAAGAAAATCCTGTGGGAGGGAGGAGACAGCATGCACTGCATCGATGCAGCAGCACCAATAATCACCAAAGCACCACTCACCAAAACGCACCGAAGTGCACAGTCACCACAGTTCAATAAATAAAAAAAACAACTGGTGGTCTTGCTCTTCTTCTCCCTCTGCTGGCCGTTGTCATTCTTGATGTTTTCATTCTTGGTGGCTTGCTGCCTAGTTGCAATAATAAAAATGCACAAAACGTGTCCGTTTCTATTTATGGCCCACATGGGCCAGCTATGGGTGGCCCACCTGTATGGCTTGGTGCCACCTCACCGAGGTCCGCCAGCAAGATCTTGGGCCATCATGGTCGGTCCCAGCAGAGGGGCCATGCCCCAACCCGTGGGGTCCATGAGTGGTGCTCGGCCACAGACATGTGGTCCATAAAGTGGTGCGTGGATGCAGGCAGCTAGTTGCGGGGATTCGGGCACACAATGGCGGACTGCCGCACGCCCCCCTCAGTGCCCAGAGAGCACGATCCATGGGTCGGGGAAGGAAGACAGAGATGGCAGCGTTAGCGAGGGCAAGGGCGCAAGGGTACACATCAAAACAAGGCAATGCAGAATGAGGTGCGCACGGAGAGCGAAGTGAGAAAGCTCATCCCTACCGTACGTCACCCCCCCCTGTCACCTACTCCACCCTTGCCCTTACCCATATTTACAACACAATTTACAATTCGTCTCTAGCGTCACGTCTTCCCCATATCTCCTAATACCAAATTCGTCACAATCCCACTAATCCAAAATTTGCCATCACCAAATTCCTCATCAATTCCTCATAAGGAGGAAGATATGGAACATCAAGCACAATGTCACACCCATGTCATGATGCGTCAACCAATCCAAAACATTTGCACAAAATAAAACAACAAAACATGGCATGGTGTGGAGCTACATCATCACCTCAGGTGAGTGGATGTAGATGGTGTGAGGAGATTTCAATCCTATCTACCTTCTAAATGACATTAACACACTTTACACTACCCGGGGTCTTTCCTTGCCAATCCATTGGCCATCTTACTCTATGCGGTTCTAAAAACCAATTCACATTGACCAAACTGTGGTGCTCATCAATATGGGGTCTCACTCCCCCAATTCAGCTCCCTGTGCCTTCGCACATTTTCTGGGCTGAGTCGTGTGGCTCTCCCAGCAGGTCTACCCACCTGCACACCTCCACCAATGCAGTTGCCTCCAAGCTTACCTGCTCCTTACCTAACCTATCTAACTGGGGAAGGCCCTCTCTGGCACTTACCCCCCTCGGTGCTCTCTCTGGCACTGGGCTACCCGAGTCCATCCTCCGGATCCTCGGGCCCCATTCACAACTCTACCGGCTCCCAGAGCCCACCGGCGGCCTCACCTGGCCGACATCCTCACAGTGTCGGAGTGCCCATTTAACTACACACACTAACAGGCCACACGCCCAGCCATTTCCACGTCACTAATGCACCCATCCAAACACCATTCTTCCACACGCACCACAGATGCCAATACCCAACCACAATTTACCTATACCCTCTACCTAACTCTTAAACTACCCTTCCCGGGTATTCGTGATAGGGGTCCATCCTCCCCATACACTGCCTTCGCACCACCCACTCCACTCCACAGTTTCCACCATACTCACTCCACACCATCCATTCCATACTCCATGTATTCCATACCATTTATTCCGAAAAACCATTCTTACCTGAATTTGCACACCTGTGCAATCACACCTGGTGCCACCTGCACCCTCCTTCCTCCCAGGCTTCTTCATTCACTCAATACAATGCACAATCACAATTATTCCTCATACACTGCTCCAGACACTTCCATGCTCAGTACAACCCACAATCACACGTTTCACCATACACTTCCAACTCTCCAAACCATTGCCTCAGGCACCCAAATTCTCCCACGCTCATACACACATCTTCCCGAGCATTGCCCCTCAATTCCTCATTTGCTCAACATGCTCACCCGCAAAAACTTCCATACCAATTCCTCATCCAATAAACCACAACCACACTGCATCATCTAAGCTGACTACTCCCTTCTGAAACTTGCGCTTCCCAGTCGCCCCTTATACTATTGAGCTCCTTCGTCGTTATAATCCATCTACTCTATTCTATGTCCCCTACTACAGGTATCATGTCACTACTTAACTCTCCTGTCACCTATGGTCATTTCTCTAGATCCCTATACATTATCCAAACCCCTCCCTCGGCGAGCTTACACTGCCAAAAACCCCATAAATCTAATGCTCATGTGCCCGGGTATGGGTGGGATGGTGGATTTGCCATCCCTCCACATCGGCTATCTCTCACTATAAATTTTGCCATCAAAATTTGCCAATCACTGCCAATCATTTTTATCAATCCCATTTGCCAATCATACTCCCCATTCTCAATTTCGAGTCCAAAACACTGTCATCATCACAGTCCGCTATATCTGAGCCTCTCGGTATGTCATGACATCATTAAAACTCGGCTTCGCAAAGCCGAGCAATGAATTCGGGTGGTTTGGTCGCCTGCAGGTCGAGTCCGTCCGGCATTCGGTTCAAGGGAGGCGGCATGCTCAGGCCGAGATTCCACACACCATCTCGGTACGGAACCTTTCGGTCTCCGGCCCGATGGCTCGATCCCGCCTGGCCGGAATGCCGCAACCACAAGGGGGCGCCGCTCCGGTCCCTCCTACCTGCCCTTGAACCAGACCGGTCGCTTTGCCCGGCAAAGCCCGGACTCGACCGTGCGGGGCGGGGCCAGGCCCGAATCGTGCATGACGCTTCAAAGAGAAGCGACGCAGCACCGATCCGCGCCGAGCCTCGCATCCAACAAAGCGCACCGCACACCGAGTGCTCGCGTCGGCTATCCGTCGCCCTAAACGCTGCCCCATTTAACATCGATGCCTTACTCGCCTGCTCACACGCATACGCGACCCGTTTTACACTCACCAAGCCCAGTGTTCCAACGCCGCCCGGACATTCCACACACTCCGTCCATTCCACCACCGCACTCCCTGTTACACACCACACCTCTCGCGCACACTCGTCGTTCGCACACTTCGTTCCACACCTCTCCTACGTTACGTCCTCCGTAACACTCACCATGGGCATGCACTCTCGCATCCACCCACTCACGCGCTTCAATGGGCTCTCCCGCACCTGCACCACAACCAACTCAGGTGTGCGTTCTCGCACACTCTCGCCGTCCATCCCAAGCGTGCATCCTCGCGTCTGCTCCTCCACCACTCTCACCCTCACACGTACACTCCGTATCGCTCTCACTCTCTGTGTCACACTCCGTACACTCCGACGTGCATTCCCGCTCGCACTCGGTTTTACTCCCACACTTTATAACACACTCACTCGCCGACACACACTTTTTCCTCACACAAGTGCCATTCTTTCGTACACCACGCACCTCCCACAAACGCCCCGGTGCCATATCGACCCCAATCGCGCGATAATTCTTTTCGCGCCAAACACTTTGCCGAAAAACCTCAGCACCATACACAGTACGGTGGAGCTTAAATTTTTTTTTTAAACTAAATTTTTATTTTTGAAAGTCTTACCCCTTAATCTGTTCCATATAATAGAGAAACACTGTATAAAAAGTTTGAGCACTAAATTATTATGTTTAGGGGTAGCTCAAGGGCCGCAAAGATTTGTTAAGATCAGTTTGCCGTCCCAGTGAACAACAAGGGGAACGTTACCCTGAAACTCCGTCTTTATATTTGCAGATCTTTGGACTCGGTGTTGTACTCTTTGTCGGCGAATTGAGTCTCTGTTTAGAGCAAGTTCATCAATGTTCTGTCCCAAGCTTTTGGCAGTTTCTGCTATAACAAAAACGGCTTTGCGGTCTGACACTTTTGTGCGATCTAGAGCGGCTGCGAGTTCTTCAGTAACGACAGTTTTTCGCCCCCTCTTTCTTTTTCGTGTCTGAAATGTGATGCCTCCAGCAGCTCCCTCACTTGCATTGTCCCCAGTTTCCATCTTTTCACTATCTTCTGCTGAGCTGTTTTCAGATTCAGAACCAGATGAAATCAGTTCAGCTGTAGAAGCTGCTGTTTCATTTGCTCCATTCGCTGTCGCCTGGCAAGCATTTCCTCCTCTCTTTTGGACGCCGTTTTCTCCTTCGCAGCAAGCTTTACATCTACTCCAGCCAGCGACCCCCTTCTTCCCTTTTCTCGCTGGGCTAACAAGAAATCCTTGTCTTCTTGTAATACTGACGTATTGGTCAGAGCATCAGCGTGAGCGACATCAAAAAGGTCTTCAAGCCTGGAAACAAAAGCCGACTCTCTCGCGAGTTGAGTTGGTGACGTTCGCGCTTTGTTCTTTTTCAGAAGACGCCATTCTTCAAATGTCTGCTCAAGCTTGGTTTGGCAGTTTTGATGAGCTCTCATCGGGATTCTAGCTTTCTTCCAAAAGTTAGCTATTTCCGTGATGGTAACATCCGACGATTGTCTTACGGTCTCCTTCAGATCGAGATGGTGATGTAGGAAGAATCCAAGAGCCATACGCAATGATGGCAACTTGCTGCCACTTAATTCAGTCACAGAGTCGCCAAGGAGATACAACTTGGTTTGAGATCTTGTTGCTTTTTCCACAGATGACATTTTCAATCAGATATGAATCTGAAAGAAATAGAACATAGCATTAAGAAATTAAGAATCAAGAAAATTCAAACAGTTCTATTAATAACTGAGCAGTGAGCACAATGCCTCAAGCAATTACACAAACATACTGCTGCAACAGTGTTGCAGCTGTTGCTTAGTCAGCATAGTCAGTCCATTGAGTCCAAACAGTAAACAAGTCTGAACATGTCTGGAATATAAATTCATGGAAAATTTGCATTATCAATTTATCAGCAAAACAATGGGATTCGGATGATTGGTTGGATAATAGATATGAACCAGTTGAACCACAATGATTATGCTTCTATAATCTGTGATAATATTGTACCATGTTTATACACCCATTGTGTTTGTGATTCTCTGCAAAGCCTGTGATAACTTCGTTTTTATTTTCAAATAGTGTTCTGTGATACACCTATGTACAGTGTTTACTTTTAGATACTATGGTGATAAGCGTTCCCAGGTCAGCGCTACATCTCATTTTAGCATTTATTGTCTAGCAGACTCTAGCTCAACGAACATTTTACTCTTTTATTATAGCAGATATTGTGTATGTACAATGTACATATTACTACTGTAATTATTTATTTAATGGAGCACAGAGTTTTATAACTTAAAGGTTTTATCTGTGTTCCCAGTAATTAATTTTACCACAATGATTGCATGTTGTGTGTATGATGATAGGAGAAAGTGTCAATTTACTTAGTAGTTAAAATTGGGTTCTTAATTTATCAACAGAATTAATCTATTATCAGTAGTATGCGAAATAAAAGGGCGGCCGCAGCTTTGGGGTGTCAGAAACTGTACCATCATTGAGCTACCCCTAAATATTGTTCAATTGTACTCATATCTTGCCTGAAGTTTTATTTCATATATAGGAACACATTGAGAGGGTAAGAAGATCATATTTCAAATGTTCAAAAATAAGCTCCACCCTGATACACAGCCCTTCTCACCTGGGGGATTCTTCTTCCTCCTCGCACCGACACCTGCAAATCTTTATAAGTATTAAGCACGGCATCACGATGCGAATTCAGACTTTGTACAATTTCCATTCCTCCCTGCCGCGAGTGCTCTTCTACGTTTGCGGTCTGCTCAAATGCAATTTCCACTTTTGAAATCCGCTTTTTCTTTATTCACTTCGACGACCGCTGGCTTTAATAAAATTTTCTCTCCTACCTCAGCGGTCGCCGGCTTCCCTAAACCCTGGGTCGCGATCTCTATACCCGTCATTTTAACCGCGCTTTGCTCCGCCTCGCTCAACCAGCGCTTCTCGACCCGCTTTATCTCGTCGTGCACCCCCGCAACCTCTTCGCTCAACCTGCGGTCAACCTCCCTCTCGGCTTCCCTTATCTCATATGCGGCTTGCCCCCTCGCTAACCCCTCATTAATTTATTTGGCTTGGCCAATTATGCCCCCCAGTTTGTCCCCTAATCTGCTTCCGAATCCCTCCAATTTAATTCCCAACTTGTTTCCTACTCCTCCCAATTTGCCATTTAATCCCTCACATTTGTTGTCTAAACCCTCAAATTTGGCTCCTAGCCCACCAATTCGATTTTCTAATCGCTCCCCCATCCTTTGTTCTAGACTACCCAACCTGTCTCTCATTCCCCCAATTTGGTAGCCCATGTCATTCCTCAATTGCTCACTCTGAGCTCTCGTTTCTTCCTTTTGGGTGTCTATTTTACTTTCTAATCGCTCACCCATCTTGAGCATGAGGGCCTCCATTTGCACCATGAAGAGGTTCAAATTCACCACCGCCGCCGCGGGCGCCGCTGCCGCACCCACGTGCGGCACCATTTTGTGCGCTTCTAACCTCGTGCGCGCCGCCGCCATCTTGTGCGCCTGAAACCTCCGCTACCGAATACGTATTGCCTTCCTCCATTACTCCCAAATCCTCCCCTTGGTCCTAGGTCGACTCTACCCCCTCTAACTCCTCCACCGGCATCCGGTCGCCTTGATCATCCATGGCACGATTTTTAATTTGGAATATTAATAATAATTTCGGCCGCTTGTAATTTCGAGTGCGTTAAGCGCACTTCGGGTCCGAATCTCGCTCCCGACACCAATTGTTATGGAAACGGAGAACGGCGCTCCCCTTAGCGGGGGGGGGGGGGGGGGGGGGCGGGCGGGGGTGTTAATCCCCTTTCTATTTTCACTGGCCATATCCGATCCTGAAGCTACCCTGCTCCCCTGTGGGGCGGGATTACCCGAAGCGATTGGTCAAGGGATTCCCGTACACCTCCGGCAATCCCTCCACAAGGCAGGTGGGTAACTCCGTTCGAAACCACGGACAAGATGTTATTTGCCGAGCGGTTTTAGCAGCCCGTGGTTCGAACCATTAGCAAAGACTAAACCCGATTCTGAGCGTTGGCCAAATCGTGCCACAGGTGTTCAATGATGGAAATCACAAAGACGATCGGAGGAGCATGAAGAAGACGAAGGTAGGAAGAACAGATATTTATTAACCACTATTTACACAATCAAAGAAACCAAAGGAGAAGGAAAGAAACGAAAGTAATTTACAGAAGAAGAAGAAGACACAGAGCAATTTATACTTATACAAACTTACTTAAAACCCCAGACAAGACAAACAAGACAAACTCACATACACGAATGGATTGAATGGCAGGGATGAATGGCTGGAAGGAGAGGAAGGTTCAGGTGGGACAGCAGAACTGGAGCTTGATCCCGCATGGGACGTCGGGGCTGGAAGTGGACGGCCACCGACTCCACCGCAATATGAAACCCGCGTAGCAGCGGGTCAAAGCTGCGCGTCAAAGCTGCGCGTCAAAGCTGCACGCCAAAGCTGCTGGTTGAACAGCGTCTTCCTTGAACTCGTACTCCCGCAGGTTGCGTGTCTCTCTTGACAGGACTCTCGATTCGGGCTCCTTCAATTCTCTCGTCCTTCACACAGCTCTTTTTAAGCAGTCCCTCTCCACCCTTTTTATTGCCTTTCCCGCGATCAAGCTGCGGGTTCAGAGGGCATGCCTACCGGGTCGCTCTCCGCAGTGCCGATTGGTGGGCACGGGCTCTTCCTGGCTCCGCCCATGATGACGAGGGGCAGGCCACGCCCTTCTTCTCCGAGCTGACCACGCCGTAATGGAGGCAAATGCAGTTGGCAATAATGCAGTTGGCAATAATGCAGTTGGCAATGGCGTTTTGGGGAATGAAAAGGGGGATCTATCTTATTTCATTTGGTGCAATGCAGAGTCAACTAATGGAAAACAGAGCCTTAAACTGACATAGAATAAAGAGATAACTATTGAGGGAAGCCTATGATTGGCTACGTGCTTGTACATGGACTCGCTAAGTTGCACTTATTTCAATTAACAACCAATTAAGGGGGAATGTACATAGGGGGTTATTAGGGATTTTAATACTAAATTTACAAAGTGAAGGTTCTAAAAACCGTAACAATATATATACTGGATATGAAAATAACCATTCGGGATCTAGCTATAATTTGAGGTCTCGAAAAATACGCCACTCAATTGAATAACATCTTCAACACTTGCCTTTTGAAGGCTTAATTTATTTTTTAATACTATTCCAATCTGCCTCAAAATCTCTCCGGATATATCCAACGATTGCTTACAATAGGTAGGCCATAAAACAGTGCAATGTTGGAGCAGCCTGAATTCAGCAAGTCTGCAGAATACAATTGAGTGCCCAATACAACTCATTGCCCTCAGGGTATCTCTCTCACAGTCCGTCTCACATGCTATTTGCCCCAAGGACCACTTCCACTTTCATCACTCGCACGCTCATAGTCTGACAGCTTATACTTCAAGCCTGACACTAACATGAGCACTAAAAGTCACAACCTTGCCCGACCAACTGAAAAAGAGTATGAGCATCTTTCTCTGCTCAATTTGACTTCAGGTCAAACTACCATACTACAGGTCTGCTCTTTCATTTGCTTCACTCCCGAGCACTGATATCATTTCATTCCCTTCCCCCAGTTGACTGTCTTACAGTCGTGGCCAAAAATATTGGCACCTTTGAACTTTTTTGAAATAACTCACAATTTTCTCTAAAATTAAGTTGAAAGTGACAAAAGTATTTTATCTCCACAATTCTTTATTTCACTGTTAATATTACAGGACCTTTGATTTTGATTCAGAACTTAATATATCCTTTTTCTTTTCTTTTTTTTTCTTTTTTATAGACAAGAGTGAGGCTCGTGTAAGAGCTAACATTAAACACACAAAAAAACGGACACACAAAACAGACAATAAAGGGAGCAGGAGACAAGATGGGGAGAGAGAGGGAAGCACACAAGTACAACCGCAGAGACAGAGACATTGGGAGATCTGTGGGAGGGAGAGGGCTTGGGGGGAAGAGGCATGGGAAAGGGGAGGGATTGGAGAGGTATAAAACACATGGACACTACTAGGAATTCCAGGAAAGAAGTTGGTATTTCAAAAAAGTGGATCTGGGGTGAATTAATGGGGGTAGAAAATATCAAGGTTTTGGATGGGGGAAGATAAGAGATGGTGGTGAACAGCTGTTTTAAAGACCTGGAGGGAGGAGTGGGATTGAAGAGAGTGAGGGAGTTTGTTCCAGAGGCGGGAGAAAAGAGGAATGAAAGAGTGAAGGTGAATAGAGAGTCTTGTTTTTGGCAATTTCCGCAAGAAGAGGGTTTTAAATCAGAGTATAAAAATAAATGGCATTGACAAGATTATTGACACCCTCGAATTAATATTTGGTCGCACAGCCTTTGGACAAAATAACTGCAGTCAAGCGCTTCCTTTAGCCATGAATGAGCTTCCTACACCTCTCTACTGGCAGTTTGGCCCAAGCTTCTTGTGCAAACTGCTCCAGTTCTCCCAGATTTGAATGGTGCCTTCTTCCAACTGCTGTTTTCAGATCTCCCCACAGGATTTCAATGGGATTTAGATCTGGAATCATTGCTGCCCACTTCAGAACAGTCCAGCGTTTTGTCTTGAACCATTCCTGGGTGCTTTTTGCATTGTGTTGGGGTCATTGTCCTGCTGCAAGACCCATGACCTTCGACGGAGACCCAGCTTTCTGACACTGGGTTGAACATTGCGCTCCAAAATGTCTTGGTAATCTCCTGATTTCATGATGCCATGCACAAATTCAAGGCACCCAGTGCTAGAGGCAGCACAGCAACCACAAAACATCACTGAACCTCCTCCATGTTTGACTGTATGGAAGGTGTTCTTTTCTTTGAAGGCTTCATTTTGTTTTCTGTAAACAAAGAGATGATGTGCTTCACAAAAAAAGCTCTAATTTGGTCTCATCTGTCCACAGGACATTCTCCCAGAAGGATTTTGGATTGTTCAGGTGTGTTTTGGCAAACTCCAGTCGGGCTTTATTATGTCTGTCTCTCAGTCCTGGGTTTCCTCCCATAGAACCCCCTTTCATTGAGTTGGCGACTGATGGTGCGAGTTGAAACTGTCGTACCTTGTGTCTGAAGGGCAGCTTGAATCTGTTTGGCAGTTGATGGAGATGCTTTCTACACCATTCGAACAATCCTTCGCTGCAATCTTCGATCAGGTTTTCTCTTGTGGCCACGTCCAGGGAGGTTGGCTACAGTGACATGGGTCTTAAACTTCCTGATAACATTGCGTACGGTGGATACAGGAACATCAAGGTCACTGGAGATGTACTTGTAGCCTTGAGATTGTCCATGCTTGGCTAAAATCTTGTGTCTGACCTCCTCAAACAATTCTCTGTTTTCTTTCTTTTCTCCATGCGCATTGTGATACACAGTGACACAAAACAGCAGAATGACTCCTTTCTCTATTCAAACTGGTTGAATGAGTCATGTTTATATTGCAGGCACCTGCAACTCACCACAGGTGAGTTCAATTCCAAAGTAAAGGAGAATCACCTACTTGAAATCTAATTATTTCTAACAACTTCTCAAAGGTGCCAATAATATTGTCCGGACCATTTTAGGATTAAGCTAAGCTAAGGAAGCTAAGGAAATAATAAGCTAAGCTAAGGAATAAGCTAAGCTAAGCTAAGCTAAGCTAGTGGAATAAGCTAAGGTTTTGTCATTTTTCAGCTTTTTTTTGTTTTGTTCCACTGAAAACCAAAGAAATACATTTGTGAATACCAAAAGATTTTTTAATTTCAACAATTTTCTTGAAGAAATGGTGCATTATTTGAAAAAAGTGCAAGGGTTCCAATATTTTTGTCCACGACTGTAAGAGATTGCATTGGAACAGAAGGTGTTTGTTGCTCTTCACTTATAATAATGTCTTTATAATAGTTCGATCAGATTTCATGAGAAAACTGGTTATTTTTGCAAATAGTCAGCTGGTCAACAGGCCAAAAAAGCACTTAGCGTGACATTTGTTCTGTTAGAAGCTGGCAACCACATCAAATATCTTCGGAATAGCATGCTGAACGACATAGAGGTGGGTGCCAAATACAAATTTGCATATTTTCGGAGTTATTGGTCAGTTTTGAACATATATGGTCAAAAATGAGAAATTTTCAATTAGAATCACCATTTCATCTACAAACATGCTTTCAGAAAAAATATATATATTTATGCTATAGTCACACTGGATTGAGCAAATCTCTTGTTTCTAAGTTTGAAATTGCATGATGCAACATTCACTTTTTAAAGCTAAATATGTTAATTTCAGGAAAGGAATGAAATGTCCACAACATAACAAATGGGCAAATCTGAATAATACTCTATTCCAGAAAGCTTATATTCAATTAAACACGTCAAGAATAACTTTTCATCTTCACAGATTCACATTATTTCACATCTTCACAGACTTCACAATAGAAGATAGCCCGACAGAAAATGGCCAGTCCTGAAGTGAAGCAGGTAAAGGTGTTCAAGCGGAAGCGGTTTCACAGATTCACATTATTTCACATCTTCACAGACTTCACAATAGAAGATAGCCCGACAGACAATGGCCAGTCCTGAAGTGAAGCAGGTAAAGGTGTTCAAGCGGAAGCGGCTTACAAATTTGTTGTATCTCACCCTTTGCCTGTTTTGCCAGGGAAAGAAAGACAAGTATCCTCTCATCTGTGGGAAAAGCTCAGATTTCGGGAGTTATTTTAAAGTTTCGGAAGTAATTATATTTCGTAAGATGAGAAGAAAATTCGGAGACACCGATTCAGTAGTTCTTCTGGAAAATCTGAGGAATATTTCTGAAATGCAATGGGAGTCATCAAGGTGTGTCTATTGGCACAAAACTTTACTACTGCGAATCGCTTGAACAGACTGAGAAAGAACCAGAGTTCCAAATCAACAATATGTAATGGTGGTGAAACATCTGGCGAGACATCTTCACTTATGCAACCTTCACATACACGGATTATTCTTACGAGTCCTTACGGATCGCCAACTCGAAGTCAATCACAAGCATCCGTAAATAACTCGCTGGTATCCGTAGATAACTCGTCACAACTCGCAACAACTTTTGACATGTCAAAAATCATCTTCCGTTATTTACGGATGCTTGCGATTGACTACGAGTTGGCGATCCGTAAGGACTCGTAAGAATAATCCGTGTATGTGAAGGCACCCTAACCAGTCACAAGTCCCTTCAGATTAGCAGGTGTCGGTGCATGTTCTGTCAAAATTCTGAACACTAGAAAATGCACAATGTGGTGACAATATCCCTCTCCAACAAAATCATGTTTTTGACCAAACGATGGCTAAAAGTGGCCTAACAATGAGAGTCGGACTGGACTCTCAGCAGCTCTCTCTCCTTTGGTCCCAACCCGCAGGCAGGACAACGATTGGGGACGCATCTTCATGGTGGTTTACCCAGGGGCACTGAGAGCCTGAATGGGCCCTGGGGCAATTGCAAAGTTCTCCCAGCCAACGCGGCTGGTTGAAACGGGGCTGGTTGAAGCGGCTCTCTCCAGAAATCTCTCTTGTGCAGAACTCAGCTGGGTCACGCATCTGCCGCGAAAAGGCTTGCGCGGGCGCTTATATAACGCGCTTCAAGATCAATGCGCGCCATGCCCGTGATGGTATCTCATCAGCCCTGGTTGGCTGGTCGGGGCTCGCTGGCTCCACCTTTGATGACGAGGTGGTGCCACGCCCATGATCCGACGGATCCTCCTCCTTCTTCTCCAGCTTAACCATTGGTGGTTACTTCTAACCAACAACAACTAAGTGTTGGGCCCCCTTTCAAAAAAATTTTAGCAGCCTGTATTTCCGATTTTTCCCTGTTTGTTTCAACAACCTGCAGAGGTTTCTGTATTTTAGTCGTCAGAAACACATACCATGTGGGAAATTGAGATGTTATTCACTTATTCATATATGCAGATTCGTTTCTGAACTCATTTCATCTGGATGGGGTTTGGCCAACACTCCAGTGTTCATTCATGTCATCACCGTCATTACCACGATTATCATTATGTAAATTGTTCCCACAGTAGTTTATTTTACGAGGGAGGATGTTACTGCCGGAAATCGACCGCTGTGAGTGGCTTGGAGGGAGACGCAAAATAAAGCTGCCCATGGTGTATTATCGTCACAAACAATCATATGAACCAAAATAATTGAAGCAATAATTATGTACCTCTATTAGGTGCGGGCCCCGGGGTAGTTACCCCCTTGACCCCTCCTCTCGGTGCCCCTGGGTGTACGCAACGAAAGTCGGCGGCCAAATCCTACCCATTCTTTGCTGCTGCCCGGATTCGTCAGGGCAGTGCCGTCATGGGCAGAGTGCCGATTGGTTCCCATGGACCATCTCTTTCCCTCGTGTCTCTCTCTCTCTTTCTTTCTTTCTCTAATTCAGTCGTGGCCCTGACTTCGTGAAGGCAGGGGTACACCATCCTGGATGTGGGGGATCTCTGGGATGCTCCTGCTAGGTCGAGCAGCTCTCTCCGTGCCGCAGGCTTGTTCAAGAGACCTGTCCAGGGCCATAGAACAACAACACCAACAACAGGCAGATACGTTATTTCCAGTGCAGCAGAAGTTTGTCCCAGTGTGGTTGAACAGCAACGATATGCTTGGTGTTCCGCCCTTATAAACCACTTGCTTGGGGCGAAAACTTTCGGATCAAAGTTCACATGAGTCGAAGTCTTCGAGAGCAAAGGTCGGATTGTGCCCTTTGACTCGCAACAGTGGGCCTCCATTGATGCGCTCCTGAAGCACCGCCTCCCTCTGCTATCAATACATTTGTGCCGGAGCTGTTGCGCTCCCAACATGAGCTTCATGCGTGTGCGACGCTTGTTCTCCCTCGCGACTTTTCCGGCCTGCCAGCATTCCTACCAAGCAAGTTCAAACAGGAGAAAGTTCCTTTTCCCCTTGTGGTAATGTGGTGAAAGAAACCGAATTGATACTGTGTAACCATGCAATGGTAACCACCACACAGTGGCCATTGATAGCGGGTTATGTGAGGAAAAAACGGGAGCCTGGGGAGGAGGAATAAGAACGATAAAGTGGGGGAATAGGAATTGCATAGAGGAGGAAGAAGAAGACCGACCTCTGGATCACACAACGCATGTATAACTTTCTCCCCATAACTTTGGGAAGTGGTATCCAAGTATAAATACCAATGAAATAACTGACTTGGGAACCCACATGTTTGGATGTGCGTTCACCCGGGGGCCGGTTTCCAAAACCGTCACAATATGTTACGAAACTGTTGATGTGTTAAAATTTAATAAACAATTCCAATCTGCCAAAAAATATTGTCCCTTTTCGATATTCTCCAAGCATGTTTATGTAATTCAGAGAAAAACACATTTTTGTTTCCAGAATCTCTATGTATCATCATATAAGTCCCAACCATTATTAAGCCACAAACTACTTACAAATACTGCAATGTCCACATATCTCACAGTTCTGTAAAGCCCTTGTCATACTGATTATAATAAACTAGCCGAATGCATCCAACGTTGCCCGGGTTCTTTTTGAATGAATTTACTACTATAATTCAGCTTTTACTCGGGGCCATAGAAGAATGACTACTATAATTCAGCTCAGCTTTTAATTGCGAAATGGGCCCAACCCGGACAAAGCGGCCTCGACCGGCCTCACCACCTAGCCTATAACCTTCCCGGGGCCCGTCCCGACATTTTTGGTTCTTTTTGAATGAATTTACTATTATAATTCAGCTTGTAATCGCGGCCGTAGAAGATTGACTACTATAATTTAGCTCAGCTTTTAATTGCGAAATGGGCCCAGCCTGGCCGAAGCGGCCTCGACCGGCCTCGCCACCTAGCCTATAACCTTCCTGGGGCCCGTCCCGACATTGGTGGTTCTTTTAAAATTAATTTACTACTATAATTCAACTTTTACACACGGCCGTAGAAGATTGACTACTATAATTCAGCTCAGCTTTTAATTGCGAAATGGGCCCAGCACAGCAGAGGCGGCCACAACCGGCCTCACCACCTAGCCTATAACCTTCCCGGGGCCCGTCCGGACATTTTTTGTTTCAGAGGTTTCCTCTTATCTTTCACCGTTCAGGAGATTAGCATGTGCAGACAAACAAACAAACAAACAAACAAAAACTTTCTTTTTGTCCGCCGTCGCACCGCGGAGGGAAAAGGGGACTATGGTTTTCCCCTCCGTCCGTCTGTGCATGCGTCCGTCCGTCCGTCCATGCGTGCGTGCGTCCGTCCGTCCGTGCGTGCATGCGTGCGTGAGTGCGTGCGTAAGCGAAGGACCAAATTCTAATTTGGTGTGTGGGTGCAACTAGGCATATGGAAGATCCCTATTGAAAATTAGGTCGCCACGTCAATATTCCAAGATGGCTGTCACCATATCTAAACCTTGTGAGCGCGATATCTTGAAAAGTAAATGTCTGAAACCTGTGAGTGGAATATCATGAAAAATAAATGAACGACTAATGTCTAATCCGGTGTGTGGGTGTATCGAGGCATAAGGAAGAACGCCATTGAAAATTGGGTCGCCACGTCAAAATCCAAGATGGCCGCCACCATATATATGTCTGAACCTTGTGAGCGAAATATCTTGAAAAATAAACGAACTACTAACTTATAATCTAGTATGTGGGTGTATCTACGCATAAGGGAGAACGCCGTTGAAAATTGGGTCACCACGTCAAAATCCAAGATGGCCGCCGCCATGTATGTCTGAACCTTGTGAGTGGAATATCTTGAAAAATAAGCGAAGTCCCAACTTCTAATCTGGTGTGTGGGTGTACCTAGGCATAAGGAAGAAAGCTATTGAAAATTGGGTCGCCACGTCAAAATCCAAGATGGCCGCCACCATATATATGTCAGAACCTTATGAGCGAAATATCTTGAAAAATAAACGAACTACTAACTTCTAATCTGGTGTGTGGGTGTATCTACGCATAAGGAAGAACGCTATTGAAAATTGGGTCGCCACGTCAAAATCCAAGATGGCCGCCTTGCGTCTTCCACTTTGTCAACTCACATCACTTCACCGACGGGGGACCGATGCGTAACGCTTGTGTGTGTGTGTATGTGTGTGTGTGTGTGTGTATATATATATATATATATATATATATATATATATATATATATATATATATAACGTATGCCACATATGGCATACGTATGTACGTATAACGTATGTGTTTGTGTGTATGCGTAACGCTGCTCCCACCCTCTGGAACTCGCTACCTCACACCATCAGAGACTCCTCCTCACTCACCACATTCAAAACATCACTCAAGACCCACCTGTTCAACACTGCATTCAACATTTAACCCACAGCATCTAACCCCTGACTATCTCCTCTCCTTCTCCCTCCTTTGTGCTTTGAATATTTCCCTATTGATTCTTCTTTTTTTGCAATTGTTTTTATGTTTTGCTATGCATTATGTTTTGCACTCTGTCAAAGCGTCTTTGGGCTTCCTGAAAAGCGCTATCTATCTATAATTCCAGTAATCTCTGTGTGTGTGTGTGTGTCTGTGTGTATGCGACCGCTGTTTCTCGACAACTACCGGTCCGATATACTTGAAACTTGCCAGGTATATTGCTGGGGACCTGAGGATGTGCCTTTTCAAGGTTTCATATTAATCGGACAAGTAGTTACCGAGCTATGTCCAAAAAACGATTCAACCAATCAGAGAGCAGCGAGCTATCACGTGTGCCGAACGTGGCGAACAGACTCTGCCTCGGACAGCACATTTGAGAGCGTATTCATTTATTTCACGTTGGCAAACTATGTTGCCGCTATGTTGGCGTTAAACTATGTTTTAAAACTAATTAAAACTAATTTGCGATTCTTTCGCTTTCCTGCGCATTTGTGCACGCTATGGCGATTTCTTTACCAAACTCCGCAAGCCGTTCACTTTGGACCAAACCATTTCATGTAAATAGAGGGGGGGGGATTGTCACCGTACTCGCAAGCCGTTCGCTTTGGACCAAACCATTTCATGTAAATAGAGGGGGGGGGATTGTCACCGTACTCGCAAGCCGTTCGCTTTGGACCAAACCATTTCATGTAAATAGAGGGGTGGGGGGGGGGGGGGGGGATATAATTTTAGATATATATATAGTACGGGCATGCCCTAGTATAAAATAAATGCATTATTATATATATATATATATATATATATATATATATATATATATATCTCTCTCTCTATATATAAAGGAGTGTCTGTGTGTGTGTGTGTGTGTGTGTGTATATGTGTGTCTGTGTGTCTGTCTGGATGTCCGCTTAAAACTCAAGAACTACACATCGGAGAAAAGTTTTAGACACAGATTCGGAATCAGCATAAAATCCCGGTGGTTTTAGGCTACGTTTTATTTTAATATCAATGGTTTAAAAAAAACCGCGCCAGCTGCAATTCCATGGTGTAGTTTGTGGCGGCGCTAGACGTTCGGGGTGTATTGCAATGGTTTGTCGGGTTTGGCTGTGGGTCCAGAATAGCTCCAATTTCCTTTTGTTCTTCTACATTTATTTTGAATCTTCTGTTACAACGCCTTCCTTATCTACCTTATATCCCCCCGACGAGGCCTCTACATAATTTCATGCGGCAGAATTTCGTGCATTTTGAGTGAAAGAAGTGAGACGACGTTGAAGGAGGAAGAAGAGGCGCGATCACTCTGGAGGCCTTGATCGTGAGTGTAAATGGCGGGAATTGCGTTTGTATAGCAAAGTAAAGGATCTGCATTCATTTCTGAACTTGCATTGGTGGATTGTTATACATCTGCATTATTTTTCATTAAAAAACTTTATGTTGAACTTGAAGGCTCCAAGCACGGACGATATAATTATATAGCTCTCATTAAGGTAAAAATAAAAGTAAAAATCCTGCTATCGCTTGCCAAGCTAGCCGTTCCCCTCTCCCCCTCCCATCGCCTCCTCCCCCTCCCCCCCTCCCATCGCCTCCTCCCCCTCCCTCCTCCTCCTCCCTCCTCTTCTTCCCTCCCCCCTCTCCTCTTTTTCCCTCCCCCCTCTTCTCCCCTCTCCCCCTCTCCTCCCCTCCACCCCATCCTCTCCTCCCCTCCCCCCACCCTTTCCTCCCCTCCCCCTCCCCTCCCCCCTCCCCCTCCCCCTCCACTCCCCCTACCCCCCTCCCCTCCCCCCTCCCCCTACCCCCTACCCCCTCCCTCTACCCCCCTCCCCCTCCCCCTACCCCCTCCCCCTACCCCCCCTCCCCCCTCCCCCATCCCCTCTCCCCTCCCCTCCCCTCCCCTTCCCCCTTCCCTCCCCTCTTCCCCCCTCCCCCTCCCCCTCCCCTCCTCTTCTCCCCTCCCCCCCTCTTCTCCCCTCCCCCCCTCTTCTCACCTCCCCCCCTCTTCTCCCCTCCCACCCTCCCCTCCCCTCCCCCCCTCTTCTCCCCTCCCCCCTCTTCTCCCCTCCCCCCCTCTTCTCCCCTCCCCCCCTCTTCTCCCCTCCCCCCCTCTTCTCCCCTCCCCTCCCCATCCTCCTCCCCTCCCCTCCCCTCCCCTCCCCATCCTCCTCCCCTCCCCCCTCCTCCTCCCCCTCCCTCCTCTTCTCCCCTCCCCTCTCCTCCCCCTCCCTCCTCTTCTCCCCTCTTCTCCCCTGCCCCCCTCCTCCCCCCTCTTCTCCCCCCCTCTTCTCCCCTGCCCCCTCCTCTCCCATCCCCACCCTCTCCTCCCCCCTCCCCACCCTCTCCTCCCCCCTCCCCACCCTCTCCTCCCCTCCTCCCCCGTTCCCCTCCCCTCCCCATCCTCCTCTCCTCCCTTGCCCCGCCCGGCAATGCCGGGTACTTCCCATGGCCAGCTGAACGTGGGCTGCTCGAGGGTTGGAAAACCAAGCAATCTTTATGTCTTGGCACCAAGTACGAAAACCAGAAATGTTGTATACCAAGAGGTTTTGAGAAATTGAAAATTGACAAAACGTCATGTAGGAAATGTACTGTGATATTGCTCTAAAATATACATGTTCTTTTCATCATATATTTGTATTATTCTTATTCAACCCGGGCGAAGCCCCCCCTCCCCCCTCCCACTACCCTCCCCCCTCCCCCTCCCACTCCCCTCCCCCCTCCCCCTCCCACTCCCATCCCCCTCACCCTCCTCCCCCCTCTTCCATCCCCCATCCCCCTCCCCTCCCCCTCCCCCTCCCCCCTCCCCTCCCCCTCCCATCCCCCTCCCCTCACCCTCCTCCCCCCTCACCCCCTCCCCTCCCCCCTCCCCCTCCCCTCACCCTCCCCTCCATCCCCCCTCCCCCCTCCCTCCCCCTCCACTCCCCCCTCCCCTTACCCTCCCCCTCCACTCCCCCCTCCCCTCCCCCTCCACTCCCCCCTCCCCTCACCTCACCCTCCCCCTCCCCCCTCACCTCCCCTCCCCCTCCCCCTCCCCCTTCACCTCCCCCCTCCCCCTTCCCCTCTCCTCCTCCCCCTCTCCTCCTCCCCCTCCCTCCTCTCCTCTCCTCCTCCCCCCTCTTCTCCCCTCCCCCCCTCTTCTCCCCTCCCCCCCTCTTCTCCCCTCCCCACCCTCTCCTCCCCTCCCCCCCCGTTCCCCTCCCCTCCCCTTCCTCTTCCCCTCCCTTCCCCCGCCCGGCAATGCCGGGTACTTACCATGGCCAGCTGTACGTGGGCTGCTCGAGGGTTGGAAAACCAAGCAATCTTTATGTCTTGGCACCAAGTAAGAAAACCATAAATGTTGTATACCAAGAGGTTTTGAGAAATTGAAAATTGACAAAACGTCATGTAGGAAATGTACTGTGATATTGCTCTAAAATATACATGTTCCTTTCATCATATATTTGTCTTATTCTTATTCGACCCGGGCGAAGCCGGGTACCTCAGCTAGTATATATATATATATATATATATATATATATATATATATATATATATATATATATATATATATATATATATATATATATATATATATATATATATATATATGATTGTTTGAAAAATGGTCAATTTTGTCATATGTGGTCAATGTGTGAAAAAAATGCGATTTTGAGTTTAGCAGCCACTGCTATGTTGCAGAAGAAAATCTTGTAAACACATGAAGCATGGATGCCAGCTTCTAACAAAAATGCTGACAGGATTTTTAAAAGCACTTTTTGGTCGGTTGGCCACCTGACTACAATGGTTGTACCTTACTTGCTTCCATTGCCTGAAAATGGAACCAATGGAAGAAAATTTGCTTCCATTGTCCATCTCAGACCAAGGAAAAATCACCATTTTAAAAACAAGAAAGAGCAATCAAGGATTGCTTTTCCTTATCCGGACTTGCTTTGTGTTGTTTTATAAACGTACTCGCATTCTAAATTTACATACTTTATAGACTAACTCACAATCTAAATGCACATACTTTAAAGACTAAGTCACAATCTAATTGTACATACTTTATAGACACACTCTTATTCTAATAGTACATACTTTACAGACGTACTCACATTCCAAATGTCCATACTTCATAGACGTACTCACATTCTAAATGTACATACTTGATAAACGTACTCGCATTCTAGTTTCACATCCTTTATAGAGATACTCACATTCGAATTGAACATACTTTATGGACGTACTCACATTCTAATTGTACATACTTTATAGACATACTCACATTCTAATTGAACATACTTTATGGACGTACTCACATTCTAATTGTACATACTTTATAGACGTACTCACATTCTAATTGTACATACTTTATAGACATACTCACATTCTAATTGTACATACTTTATAGACGTACTCCCATTCTAATTGTACATACTTTATAGACATACTCACATTCTAATTGTACATACTTTATAGACATACTCACATTCTAATTTCACATCCTTTATAGAGATACTCACATTCTAATTGAACATACTTTATGGACGTACTCAAATTCTAATTGTACATACTTTATAGATGTAATCACATGTTAATTGTACATACTTTATGGACTTATTTACATTCTAATTGTACATACTTTATGGACGTACACACATTCGAATTGTACATACTTTATAGATGCACTCACATTCTAATTGTACATACTTTATAGACTAACTCACAACCTAAATGTACATACTTTATAGACATACTCACATTATAACTGTACATACTTTATAGACGTACTTACATTATAACTGTACATACTTTATAGACGTACTCACATTCTAATTGTACATACATTATAGACTTATTTACATTCTAATTGTACATACTTTATGGACGTACACACATTCTAATTGTACATACTTTATTGATGTACTCACATTCTAATTGTACATACAGACTTGGCATTTAATATGGATTATTTTTTTGGTGGGGGTGATCTTACTTTTCAAGATGTCTTAGAACCAAAAGTTCATTGGAATTATGTTGATATTATTCTAGATTTTGTTAATGTGACCTTTAAAAGAAACAAAAACCACATTTGACATTTCGAAACAAATAAATTGATCCTTGAAAGTGATGTAAACTGATATCGAACTCAATTCACGGACAGTACTGTGTTAAACGTCTGTACGTTTTCCAGAAGTATCTCTATTTTGCACATTAGCCAAATTTTTTTTTAACAAAAACAAAAGTTAAATTACGACTGGGATTACGGACAGTAAAATTACAGTTCAGTACTTCATGTAACCCCCACGAGCATTCAGGAGAGCACATACATGTTGAGGCATGCTGTTCACGAGAATTGCCAAGGTATGGACAGGAATCGCTTGCCGTGCAGTGACAATAGCCTGCTGCAATTCACGCGCAGAGGTCGGCTGCTGGTCCAAGTGGTCGATTTGATGCGTTAATTCTGCCCACAAGTTCTCTATCGGATTCATATCCGGGGACAAGGCAGGCCACTCCATATGCTCTACACCACGGTCAGCAAGTAAGTGTTGGATCATGCGAGCACGATGAGGCCGTGCATTGTCATCTTGGAAGACAAAGTTTCCTCGAAAGGCTGCACGAGCAAATGGAAGCCATGTTTCTTCCAGAAAGGCCCTGTGCTTGAACTGGTTCAGGTTTCCATTCAGAACAACCAGGTCAGTTTTGCCCCCTGCATGAAAAGCAGCCCAAACGGTCACCCCACCACCTCCAGCTTGGACTCTTGGCACTATACAATCTTTGTTGTAGGCTTCATGCACTTCTCTGCGCACTCAGACGTGGCCATTTTGACGATAGACCAGAAATCTAGACTCGTCACTGAAGATCACGTGATTCCAGTGTCCTGGCTACCATTGACGGTGCTCTCTGGCCCACTGCAATCGGCGCTGGCGGTGTTGTCTGGTCAGGCGTGGCTTTCTCAGGGGACGCCTGGCACGATAGCCTGCTTGAACCAGTCATTGGTTGACTAGCCTTCTGGATACAGGCACATTTGTCAGTTGCTGCCACTCAGTCCTAAGCCGATTAGCTGACTTGGTACGGCCATTGCGGACTAACCGGTGCAGCTGGTGATCATCCCTCCTTGTGGTTCTGCGGGATACTGCCGAGCAATAGCACGCTGTT
Source organism: Myxine glutinosa (assembly GCF_964187855.1). Classification (NCBI taxonomy): domain Eukaryota; kingdom Metazoa; phylum Chordata; class Myxini; order Myxiniformes; family Myxinidae; genus Myxine; species Myxine glutinosa. Next base: position 78,573,377 of record NC_136270.1, read on the forward strand.
TCATGCCGTAATCTCGTAAAGCCACCACTCCATGACAAACAGCATTGTCGAGTTGACGGACCATCTCCAGAGGAAGCGGCAATAACCTTTGTAGACGTGCAGCAGTTGTTTTCCACTAATACAGAACACAACAACCCTTGTATACCCGACTGCGAATCCAATCATCAAATGCACCTGTCCGTACATTTTGCCACGCCACCTGTGATATAATCCTGTTGTTGACTTTTTGCTGCGACAGACAATCAGTGACATGGGTCTTTTAACAAATAAATCACCAAAGTGTAAAAGAAACTCACCAGATTGATATACTGAGTTAAGAAAGTAAACCCAAGTCAAGAAAAAAAAAATATTCCATATTAAATGCCAAGTCTGTATGTTGTAGACTAACTCCCAACCTAAATGTACATACTTTATAGACATACTCACATTCTAATTGAACATACTTTATAGATGTACTCACATTATAATTGTACGTACTTTATAGACGTACTCGCATTCTAATTGTACATACTTTATAGACGTACTCACATTCTAATTTCCCATCCTTTATAGATGGACTCACATTCTAATTGTACATAATTTATAGACAAACTCACATTCTAATTGTACATACTTTATAGACGTACTCACATTCGAATTGTACATACTTTATGGACATACTCATTCTAATTGTACATACTTTATAGATGTACTTACATTGTAATTGTACTTCACAGATGCAGTCACATTCTAATTGTACATAATTTATAGACGTACTCACATTCTAAATGTACATACTTTATAGACGTACTTAAATTATAATTGTACATACTTTATGGACGTACACACATTCTAATTGTACATAATTTATAGACGTACTCACATTCTAAATGTACATACTTTATAGACGTACTTAAATTATAATTGTACGTACTTTATGGACGTACACATTCTAATTGTACATACTTTATAGACGTACTCACATTCTAATTGTACATACTTTATAGACGTACTCACATTCTAAATGTACATGCTCTATAGACGTACTCACATTCTAATTGTACATACTTTATAGATGGTCTCACATTCTAATTGTACTTACTTTATAGACTTACATTCTAATTGTACCTTCTTTATAGACGTACTCATATTCTAAATGTACATACTTTATAGACTAACTCACAACCTAAATGTACATACTTTATACATACTCACATTCTAATTGTACATACTTTATAGACGTTCTCACATTCTAATTGTACATACTTTATGGACGTACTCACATTCTAATTGAACATACTTTATAGATGTACTCACATTCTAATTGTACTTACTTTATAGAGGTACTGTATTCACATTTAATTGTACATACTTTATCGACATACTCACATTATATCTTTATATCATAATAATGTCATACGTGATATTATTTCTCGTGACAGCGATGCACATAGTAGTATCAGTCAGGTAAGATTAACTTCGCCAATGATACAGACCCATATTATCATTCACAAAGTCTTATATTCCAGAGTTAAGTCTGCCTTGGATCTTATCATCCGCAACATCGAGATGAGATACAAGGGGAGGGCAATGAAAAAGTTAATTTTGCTTTCACCAATAACGTTTTCGTCTTCTTTTATATGCAGCACGTGGCTGTGAGTTGCATCATCGCTGGGTGCGCAGCTGTGCCGCTGATGCAGTGCCCCTGTAAATTAGACCAGGTGCTTGGAATTCGGTCAGGGTGCCAGCGCTAGCTAGCCTACTCTTTGAGAAGGACACCGTGGGATCTTTAACATCCACTGGGCACCAATTGATGCGGCAGACGGGACGCCGAGTTTAACTTCCATCCGAGGTTGATGAATCAGGCGCTGCCTGCGAAGCACGTGGACGACAGTTTTTAGCTGGATCGGGATAAGAGCCCAGGCTAGACAGCTCTCGGCTATCCTGCCGCCCCATTCACTAATAGTACAGGTGTGTAATATTATTGTGTTATGTGCGATTAACAACGGCTGCTGCCAGAGAGGACTTGTCCATCTCCTCCGTCCTTTTGTCAAAACCGTGCACACCATTCGTACCATCTTTAGCTCGTCTACCACGAAGTAGAGACCAGCTGTTAAATCCGTAATTATGTCCTTCAGTCAGTCAGCCCTTCCTTCCATCCGTCAGCCATTCAGTCGGGCAATGGGTCCATTAACATTTTTCGTTTTCCCCATACTCCTTCGAGGTTGTTCGATGGATCGTTTTGAAACTCGGCATGATGATTCATAATGTCGATGAACAAAAACTAATGGAGCCCTTTTTTAATATTTCCATCCAGGTGGTGAGATAATTGGCTAATTGACTCAAAAAGTAATCGATGTTTCTATGTCCATCACATATCGCGAGATTCTGTCATCTCACAAGATTGTGAATTCAATTTAAAAAATAATGTTTCATCGTTAATTTAATTTAAACCTCTTAATTAAATTTTATATTGACCATAATTTAATTTAACCTCTTAATGTCATTAATGCGCTCTTGTTTGAAGAACGGGAAAGAAAGTGGAAGGGGAGGACAAAGAGTTGGGGTGGCAGAGAGGGGGGGAGAGAAATGTAATCCTTTTTAGTCCTTTAAACCGTTTTAAGACCATTTCCACATTTTACACCCTTTTGACCCATAATGACCTCATATACCCTTTATACGTATATACCGAACTAATATTGGAATGTACCCTTTGGACCTTTAGCCCCATTGGACCCTTTCGACTATTAGGCCCCTTTAGACCATTAAGACCCCTTTCGACACACGCTATAGACCGTGTCAACACATTCGACGTGTTACTTTAGTTTGACTGCCTGACAGACAGAGTAAAAATATGACTATGAGCTCACTCCTCTCTGCACATCCGTAATCGGGACAAATTCAGGGACGAAGTACTGTTAAACGGAAAACTTGTGTTCGTATTCATGTTGCGATTCGTGTTCAAAATATAATAAGTTGTTCCTCGATTATAAACTGACGATCATAAACTGATAAGACGGACTGACAGACGGACATCAACCAATTATTGCTTAACCCCGCTTTTCGCTTGGCGTTTTCTATTAATCCCGGATGGTCCAAAAGACCATCTCGCTGCATGATTCTATCAAACAGAACAGCACTCAGTAGAGGGCACACGTCCACCAGGCGGAACAGTTTATGTTTTCTATCCCACTGATAGGCCGGATCTGGATTCGGACCTGACCCAAACGCTAAAAAGGCTTGTTATTGTCGCCTATCCAACTCATCCACAAAGTTTATTCATAACTCGTCCATAACTTTTTAAAATATCATGTTATATATCACTTTTCGCTCGATCTCTCAATGGTGAAGAATCACTTAAAAATTAAATAATTATCCTATCCGAATACATATTCAGATCTTCACCGAAATCGAATAGATTCGGTCTTGTCACACACACAACCTGTCCACCAAGTTTTGCCCAAATCCGTAATACCCATCACTCAATGGTGAAGCATCACTTGTAAATTAAATAATGCTTGTATCAAGCCAAAACGTTGTCTGAATCCACATTCAGATCTTCACCAAAATCGAATAGATTCGGTCTCGTCACACACACAACCTGCCCACCAAGTTTCGTGCAAATCCATCGATAACTTTTTGAGATATCCTGCTATATGTCGGTTCTAGCCCTATCACTCAATGGTGAAGAATCACTTAAAAGTTTCTACCAGTTGAATCCGGATCTGGATCTTCACCAAAATCGAATCATTTGGTCCTTGTCACATTCGCTACCTCTCTGCCAAATTCCATCCAAATCCATCCACAACTTCTTTTTTTTTGAGATCTCTTGTTCACAAACAGACAGAGGGGAAAACATAACCTCCATCCACCTTCGGTGGTGGAGGTAAAAAAAATAACTCGCTGAGAAATATAGATCTTGCAGTTGATATCATAATTTCATTGACCTACATTCAAACTCACATGATGGACGGACGCAGAGATTATAAAAAGAAAAGGAATGGAGACTGAATGTTTAAAATTAAATGTAATCTACTTAACCGCACACACAAACTTCAAATCACACTTCCCGAATAATAACATTCAATGATTCATTCGCCCTTACAAACACGTGAATGTTTCCCTCTCTAAGCTCGCACACATTACATAGCTACGAATGCAAGCCAATATCTCTTCTCTCCAATGTAAACAGTAATCCTAAAGAGAACTCTGCACAGACAAATATTAACATCAAAACAGAAAATGAGAAACACACACAAAACAAGTGATGTTGGGGCTCTATTCTGCAATTAACTTTCACATTAAGATCAAACTGGGCTGTGTCTGCATGGTTCTGAATGAAACAGGGCAGCCTGAGATAGTGAAAAGGAGAAGTGGAATTCTGAGCTCAGTTCCTCCATCAGAATGCAATAAGTTCCTCCTTTCTGGGGAGTCTTTGACCCCGGCAGAAGGGACGCAGACTCGTCGTCTTCAAAGAGTCACAACACGATGTTGAAACCACATGCAGAGAACAGCGTCACCCAGGCTGCCATCCATGAGCAGCTCGCTCCCTTTCACATCCCTGGCTGTGGGTGGCCGCACATCATGGACATACTCCTCCAGCCAGAGGTTGTTGGACTGTCTTGGGATTCGTCTCCAACGTACGCCGTCTCAACTTCAGCCAAGCATACGCTCCACGTTGCCCAATGGGATTTATGGTAAAACATCCAATCCAAACTCTGCCCTGTTAGTGCCAACCTAAAGTTCTAACCTGGGCACAAGGTGGGGTTCGTTTGTGCTTGAGCCCCAGAATGTTCACCTAACTCCTTCCCCTCATCAACTGTCAGTGACACCAATATCGATTTCACAGCATCTGCTGTTAATCACGTATAAATGGGTCACATTTGATTTCTCTCCCTAAATATTCAAACAGCCGGTCCAAAATGATGAGTGACACTTCGTGTTTGAATTCTGATTATCTTCCAAAAATAAACACGGCATTATTGCCGGACCCCGATACAAAGAAACACACCGGTAAATAAATAATATTCCTAAATCGGGACGTCCCCACATTACACTTCAAATACAAGCACAGGGGAAGAATTAATCAAATCAATTGTTGTGTTCTGTGGGTGCGGGCTTATCTCCATCTAGCTGAGGTGTGTCTGGGTTCATCAGGTATCGTCGGCTCCAAGAGCACAAGCCCGCCGCGGCTCCGATGTTGGCGGGAAGTAGGCCTCGTTACGCCCCCATTCGTGCGCTGCTGGGCCAACGTACGCCGCTGCGCGGCAAGCCTCGCATCCCCGCGCGATCGCTCGCGAGGTCCCGTGCGTGGCTGCAGGGTAAGAGGATCATCAATGCTCCAACGTCTTTCCAACATCCAACAAGCAAGGGTCCAATGGAAAGAGAAGGCAAGAATGGAAGAGAGGTCCGGGCAGGAAGGAATCCAAAGACGAGAAGAAGGAAATGTCGGCCAGCGAGTGGTTTTATCGATCGTCCCGTGACGTCAGCCCTCTTTCCCCAATCAGTGCATCGCTTCTTGACCTCTCGAATGTTCTGTTTGCGGCCGTCCCCTCTCATTGGCCGAGCGCTTTGCGCCCTTCGTGTCATGCCATCGGTCGGTGGCCAATCAGTGTGTCGCTCCTTCCACCTTCCTTCCACCAATCACGAGGAAGCTTTCTGCCCCTCCCCTGACCAATCACACGTCCTTCCCTACTCTGCCAATCGGCGACCTGCTGATTACTCGCCCCTCCCCCCTGTCAATCACGAGTCTTTCTGGGTGTGGCTATTGCCTGCCTGATCGATGTTCCATCACCATGGTGTTGTAATGCGCGGCCGCTTCCTGACTGTTCTTCCTGGTGTTTTATTATTATCGCAGCGGAGGGGGAATTTACGTAGTGTGTGCAATAATGGGCCTAACTAATGTCTACGGTGCGTTGCCATACGGGACACAGGTATGATCACAGAGGGGACGATGTACAATGGAATTTTATCTTTATGCCCTAATCTAGTTAACAAGCCCCGCCCCCTCGTGACGGGGACAAAGACACAAGCTTAATCCGACATTCGGGCTAGACAGATTCCTGACTTACTGAACATCAAGGTGGTGTATATATACATATTGTTGCAGATCCCCAGTTCTGTCGACGTACTAAGGGGCGGGGGGGGGAGGGAGGGGGGGGGTGAAGTCCCGGTTCCCCTCAGGCACCGGGTCCACAGGCCGCTGGCCGCAAGAGACTAAACTCGTGGTCAACGGGTTGCTAAGCAACTTCAAATGCCAATCCCCCAACCACGGGTGAAGGGTTATTAGTCACTACCCAAATACCTTGAAGACCACGTGGTTAGAAAGACTGGGAAATGAACCTTCGCATTCCCACACCTTATGGTGTGCCGAGCGGATTGCACGGTGTGGGTCGCGGCATTATCCTGCATGATTTACGGGCCTAATTGAGCAACCGGATTAGGTTTCGAACGATGCTGGTCCAATGGGGAAAAAGACGTACTCGAACAGGTTGAAAGGAAACAAAATGTACACGTTTTATTTGCAAAAAGCACATAAAGGACGAGAGGCAGGCTTAACAATTCTTACCTATCTATATCTAACACACACACTGGGAATGAATCACACAGGTTAAACTCGTACTGAGCAACATGCAGCCGTGGACTTGGGTTCGCCAGCTTCTGAACGCAGCTCACGGCCCGTTTAGGATGCACAGCTTGAAGAAGGTCCGCAGGACGAACCGCTGCTTCAAAGTCAGCACGAACGACAATCCAGGACGAATGAATTCAGCACAGGAAGGACGAATCAGCACGGAGGACACCACAAGGAACGAAGGTCGAGCGCAGGAAGGACGAACCAGCTTGAAGTACCACGTCGAGAGGGCAGCGAGAGAGAGCAGAGAGCAGAGAGAACTTGAAGTGCGATGGACATGGGGTTTATATCGGATGGAAAAGCTCCCAAGAATGTTCCACGGCCTCTCATTGGTTGTTTTGCGTGTCCACGATCTCTCATTGGTCGAAATTTGCTCGTGAGTTTTGCTGGGGAAGAGTCCAGACCTGATTGGTTGTTTACGTATCCACAACCTCTCCCTGGCTGCTTACGTGTCCACGACCTCTCATTGGCTGCTTGTTTGTGACGTGTCCACACCCTCTCATTGGTTACTTGCTGGTGACGTGGGTGGTTCTTTTAGCCACGCCTACCACAGTCACAGTTGATCATGTGGACTGTGCTTGTAGCCACGCCTCCTTGCACATGAACCAGCGTCTTCCTTCCACTATACGAAGGTTTGAATCCTGCCTAAACTCAATGCATATTTGCTTTAATTATTACACAATGGGAAGGTAGCTAATCTTTACATTTAATAAGGAATAACTGACTAATGCAGGCTACATGTTGTCGTCTAATTATCTAGAGTGGTTGTTCCTTATTGCAAAACCACAATAATATATATATATATATATATATATATATATATATATATATATATATATATATATATATCATCAATACTCCGGCCTACATCATTAATTGGTTCCATAAGCCGTGACGTAACTCGGTTTTTGACGTAAACCAGGCGTAATGTCTTGAAAAAGCCTTAAAATGAAGACAAACACCATAAAACTAGAGTAAATAACTGGAGGAGGCTGCGGCTTCGCCCTGAATCTTTGGCGCTCCCCGTCGGGAGTCCCTCCATTGTTTTCTATCGGTCGGGCCTTCTCCTCGAACGGGGTGACCGGCACGGACGTGTCGACTGTGAGCGGGCTTGTGTGCCGAGTGGCTCCGCGGCCCGCTTCACCATGGCGTGCTTTACCCAACGTGTCCGAGCAGTTTCACCGGTGGTCGTGTAGTGTCGTCTGTGATGAACGAACGAGCTCAGGGTTCCGTGAACCCGGCCGCCCCGGGGATCGACGCTCGCCTCCGAGTCGTAGGCGTGCCCCGTCTTTCCTCGAGCGGCCGAAGTTGCGTGCTTCTTTTTTTTGGACGATGCGATATATGCAGAAACGACGACGTACAGGCAGGCATTTGCAAATCCATGCACATGTGCACATGCACACGTCGATCGGTTCGTCGACGCCGGATGCCGGTGTGGAATTGCAAAAACATTTCTTTTCATATTCAGTTGAGGACAGAATGTGGTTTCCTGTATAAGACTTTTGGAAAATGACACCTAGACGGGGAAAAAGCTAAGTGCATTCCTATTCCGGGCAGGTCATGAGGGAATGACCTTTTGAGAAAACTCAATGAAGGGCTTCGCCATTTTAAATGATAACAGCTGTCCAAAAGCTTTTAGGTTTTAATGATAGAAACCAGAGGGTTTTGCGAGTGTCCCACTATCTGGGGCAAAAGGCCCTGTGTAGAATTCTGCATTCCATGCTCTTATAAGGAAAGAAGCCTTTGCAATATAAAAGGGGCTTCGAGGAAGGTTCGGGGGCCAAGGAACTGGAAAGATCTGCGCAACAGAAGAAGACTGTGGAGTGCCACGACTGGCAGAACGACGCGTCGTTAAGTTAGTTAGTTCATTAGTTAGTCAATATCTTGAATTAGTACGTTTATGCAACAACTCTCTACAGTTTTTAATAAACTACATGTGAGAAACAAGTTGGAGTTTTCTTTGTTGGAGTTTAGTCGTAGGAATTAGGAATTCTTCCATAAATGGTGGCCCGACGAGGATATCAACTGTGAAGGTCGACGAGAAGACCATTCCAGGTCCAAGGTGAGCCTTTACAGAACGATATAAAAGGACCTGCTAAATTTTTGGTACGTTTAGAAATGTGGTCGATGGGCGAAACCACAAGGCACACCTGGGGGGTAGCTCCAGGTGTGCAGAAAGCCTTGTTGTATATTTGCGAATTTTTTTTAACGAATATGCGAGGTGTTTGCGATTTTCAGCGATGAAGAGTGACTTTTTCCGATGAATAACGATTTTTCGCTATTTTTAACGACTTTTTGTAAATATATATACGAATTGATCAGGAAGTGCGTGGCTTTTTGTAACTATATATACGAATTGATCAGGAAGTGCGTGGCTTTTTGTACAAATATATACGAATTGATCAGGAAGTGCCTCTCCCTCCCTCCTTCCATTTCCCGCCCCCTCCACCCTAATCCTAACCCCATCCCACCATCATCCACCCCCTCCAAGTCATGTCATATTAATGATTGTATGAGGCGCATTGCGCTGTGTTTTTTTCTCGGGATCCTGTAGGATTGTTGATCCCATATCCCATGTTGATCCCATGTTGATTTAGCATATCACCTCATTATGTGTCCTTTATGTGTCTTTTTTTGTGTGTGTGTGTATGTGTCCTTTATCCTCACCTCTCTCCCCCCCCCCCCCCCCTCCCCTCAAACCATGGGCCCCATAGTGCTAAAGTAATTTGTGCGATGGTACGACACAGTTGAAATGGTTAAATGCCACTTTATGAGTGTAATGGTTCGCACAGAAGTTCCAAGGCAGGGGACAGCATTAACACACAATCTCTGAAAGCCTTGTAGGGGAAACAAGATATAAAACACCAAGTTATGAGTGCGACCAATAATACACAGTTATCTTTAGGATAATGCAATGAGTGTCATATTTCGCATAGTATTAACACCCCTAAGGGAGCCCCGCCCCATCCTCCCCCCAGCCTCACTCCTCCCTTGCTTGCTTTCTCCTCCTTCGTTGCATCCTACCCTTCAGCCTGACCCTCCTTCTACTCCTCCGCCTCTTTCCTTCCCTCCCTTCCCCCCATTCCTCTCAAACCCTTATTGCATTTTGCATCCCAGCTTGTCCCAGCTTGTCCAGCGTCCCTGCCTTGTCTTTGTCCCCGCTTTGCACCACCGCCACCATTACCTATTACCTTCACTACCGACATCTACTACCCTCATCCACCCCTCATTTTTCCCACCCCTTCTTTGCCCCTGCCCAACCCCCTTCCCTTCTTCCATTTCCCGCCCCCCCTCATTCCTCTGTGCCCCCTTTACCCCCTCCCATCTCACCCCCCTTCCCTCCTGTGTCCCTTTACCCCTCCCTCCCCACCACCCTCCCACTCTGTAATATGACATTTTCACCTATAATCATCCCTATGAATCCCGATCAGGAAAATATACAATTTTTTCGGATTTTTATTTTTTGGTGGCCATCTTGGATGACAGCTCAAATTCATTCGATTAATATAAAAAATGATGAGAGGCAATCCCATGTCACGGGGATGTAGAATCTATAAGGCACACCCATTGAATGTAAATTTGAAAATTTATTTTGGATTTGAATGCTTTGTTTGTTCCAATTGAGGCATGGGGTGGAAATGTGTCTTGCAGGTAAACGTTATTGTTTTTTCCTGAACTCCTTGCCATGAGATGTTATGTCTTCATTTTATTGGTTATTATAAATCAATATTAATATGTTATGTAGGTAATATTATCAGACAGAAATCAGGATTGTGGATTTTTGCCAGGATTTTTTTCTCAGTGATTTAAAGATTGCTGTGTTAAAACAATTATGATGCCTACACCATGTCATTAACGAAATGATTATGATTTTACACACTTGCACAGGTGATGTTGCACCTGTGATGGAAGTTTTCTGTCATTCATATCAACAAATGTAGAGAACATCAAAATTGTTCTGTGCAGACAGACAACCATACGGGTTTAAATGTAATATCATTTTTGATGGAGATAATAGGATGAGTGGGAAGCATATTTTCGCTCCTTGGAGGGCCCCCAAGAAGCGGCATTGTGTTTCCTACTTGTGAAATGAGGAATCGGGCTGTATTGAGCTAAATGGTGTTCTATTGAATTTTATTAGGATTTTTTTGGCTGATGGTTTTTGTGTAGTTGTGGGTTTGGAACAACATATTGTTGTTCCTTTGATAGAGCTTGTGATTTTTCCATTCTCTTCCAGGCTCCTTTGTAGGATTTGATAGGGAAATGGATTAGAATGGACAAATATTTTTTATCGGTTAGACCTTTTGACCGAACTTTTGAGTTAGCTTTCAAAATAGAAGTTGGACCAAATTGGAAAAGGGATTATGCATGTTGTCTTTTAATTGGTTTAAAAGTGAATTCTTAAAAAGGGAGCATTGACATACTTAAATTGAAATCAGAAGATTGTGATAATAAACTTGATTTTTTGAGGGAGATGATTTGTAATTTTTAATTTCTTTTTTTTTCTTCTTTTTTTTCTTTTTTTTTCATTTTTCATTTCATTTTTTTTCATTTTAATTTTCTTTTTTTTCATTCTTTTTTTGCCATTTTTGTTTTCATTTTTTGTCATTTTTTTTATTATTTTTCTTTTTTTTCATTTCTGTTTTGATTTTTGATTTCATTTTTTAGTTCATTTTTTATTTGACTTTTGGTTTTTGCTTTATGATTTGAATGGAAGGAATATTTGAGATTAATTAAATGTGGTAGGTGGGCAACACCACAAGGTATACCTCTGAGGTGTGCGGAAAGCCCCGGAATAATTTCACGAGTCCAAAGAACCACTAATAGACCGTGTTGGTCATTAGAGAAAGGGTGCTGTGCTCGTCCAAATATTTTTTTTAATGTTTAGCATAACGTCCTGCGAAATCTGCTAGTTTTGTGGCCGAGTCATGATTACGTTGAGCTCCTATGGTTGAGGCTTCTATGGTATTCCTATGGTTGAGCTCCCCTTATCTCGGTTTGGTCACGGCAGATGAGCGGACAAAATGACGAATGCTGCGGCAGGAGCAATAGAAGCGATTTTTTTCCTCTTTTTAATTTTTTAACGATTATTCGATATTGTTACGACTTCTTGTAAATAGGTATACTAATTGGTCAGGAGGTAGCCTTTTGCTATGTACAGTTCTCATTTTTTTTTCATTGTTCATTATACCACGTGGATGTGGTGATACAGGAAAAGTTTGTTTTTCAAATGGATGATTATGATATGACTATGATTATGATAATAATGATAATCATTATGATAATGATTTTAAAATCATGATGTTATGATTGACAGGAATAAGATCATGAGATTTTCGGTGTAAAATGATTGCACGGGCTTAAAGGACAACTTTTGAGCCCTGTAGGATTAATGATGCATTACAAGTAATAGAGTTAAATAAAGTGTCAAAATTTGAGCATGATTGGATTAAAATTGGCTAATATTATGAATTAATTGTCATCCGTTGGTAGAACATTTCAGGAGTTTTACGAAATTTTAATTGTCAAGACGTTTGGCTACCATTCAAATTGAGATATTTTTTCCCAATGAAATGTTCCATATCTGTCTGATCAATTTTGGCTGACTGTCTCACGAATGAAGGATGAGTTGCCTTTAGTGGTTGCAAAAGTCGAATTTGTGATACTATGGCCAGACAAGATTGGAAAAAATATGTCAGATATGACTTGAGGACAGAACAGTGATTCGTCAATTGACATGAGGTGTGGGTCAGAGGTGATGACCAATGATCACAGATCTCAGTCAACAGATAAAACTGTTCTGGCAACATTGGGAAAAGGCTTATGTAGGGACTCATTTAAAATAAATAATTTGATTTATTGATGAATATTGATAAATTGATTGAAATTGATTTAATTGAATTGATTTAATTGAATAAATTGATTGATTGATTGATGAAAGTGCAGTTTCAAGAAAGAAGCCTTGATATATTTGTGAGATGTTATCAATGTGAAGACAACCTTGGAAATTGAGCAAGGTGGTAAGTCTATATATAGATATATATGCGGTTACCATTGTGTGATCCCCCCTTCAACAGAATGGGAGATCTGCGGGTTCACCCATTTCATACTGACCCATTTGGCTCATCTGCAATACCGATCTGTGAGATTGGGTTGTGCAAAAGCCACAGGAGAGAGAGATTCTCTGGAAATCACCGTTTGAACAGGTGGAGAGATCCATCCTGGAAGTATGAGTGGAGCTTTATAGGAACAAGCTAGGCAACAACGCATCCAACGCTACTTTGATAAAAGGTGGAACAAACCCTAGTAGATTTTATTTACAGTACATATAGTACAAGTGTGTACAGGTGTATTCCAAAGCACAGAGCCTAGTAATCCTAGATCCTAGTACATTGTGTGAAGACTGAGTGTTATTCACATACAGGCAGAATGGGGAATGGAGCCTGTAAGAATACACAAGGACAACCAGATATTCCACAAAAAGGTACTTGTGCATATTATATGTACGACCGTTATGGTGAAGAGGCTATTAGAGAGGTTGAGAATTGGTATTTGTGGACAAAGGGACATGCTAAGGAGTTTCCAAGAGATGGTACATTTGAGCGAAGTCGATTGGAGAGATTAGGACAAGAATTGAAAGCCAGGAAGCAACAGAATTTAATAGTAGACTGGCTTGCATTCCATTATTGGGATGTTGAATCCAGGAAATGGGAACAGCAAGAATGGATAACGAACCTAGAACTTAAAATAAAAAGAATACAGGATACATCGGAGGAGATAAATGCACAACTGCCCTCGAAAATAGGAATAAAAGTGACAGTTGTCCCATCTGATTCCCATTTGTCTCCCCAAAAAGAACAGTACAGAGAATTTTTTTATGGTCCAGGAGATAACCAAAGATCGCAGTGGCAACCCAGGGATCCAGAGATGCAGCCCACCAATACAAGTGAGCAGGTGGGCAGATCAGGCAATGACAGAAACCGATGTTACAAGTGTGGAAATATGGGAAACTGGATACGACGGTGTCCATATTCAAATAGGAAGACTAGTTTATAGGACAAACCAAGATCAAGGGTACCAGTGCTTACCGGTACCTCAGATAACGATTAGGCCTTCATTGCTGCAGATCCCAAATGACGACTGGCCTCAACAGATTAAATCATTAGACCAACATGAATAACTGTTGATGCTTCTTGTGTCTGAAAAGTTTTCGGAGCAAGAATGATTTTATTTTTGCTTGTTAGCGAATTAATAATTAATTGATCAAATGCCAAAATTGGATATTTTTGGACCATGAAGTAAAAGATCCTGAATTAGAGTTCATTCTGGAAGCCTCATATTTGCCAATTATAAATGTGGCTTGAGGGAGCATTTTGGGCAAAACAATTTTTTTAAATTTACGAAAGTGTGGAACATTGCTTTGCAAATTTTTTGGAAACCAAGTGACAAGCATCACATGATCATCAGGTGGGAATTTTGGACTATTCTTTTGCATGATTGATAGGTCAGTGGTCAACTGACATGTAAATGGATGTATTGTCAAATTTGGATAAATTATTGTGGGAACCAAAAGGATAATTTCAATGTGACATTATAGGGATTTTTCTAAGAATAAACTTTTTGTCTATTTGTGTATTAGCGTTTCTAAAATTAAAGGACAAATTTTACGAAATTGAAATAAAATTGACACCCATCTTGATCTGTTAATAATGGTTCCAACGCAAACAAATATACATAATGCATGGGTTTGTGTATGTTTGTGTGTCAATGTTTGTGTTTTTTTTTTTGTGCGTGTCAATCTTACAAGATTGTTGAAACCGACAATGTGCTCGTCTGGAAATAGATAGTTTCATGTGGATGGGATCGAATATCCAGAGAATTCGTAAAATAAAATAGAAATATAATTTGATTATGAAAATTATCTCTTTTGTCAAGGGAGATGGAATATAAAGATTTGATGTACTGGGTTATGAGCAGCCATTAATTAATAGTAAAATTGTGAGTAATCTTGGGATTCCATTTTTGATAGAATTTATATGAGAATAACAGCTATTTATGCATATGAGCTTCATTAAAAAATGAGGGAGTACAAAATTAGCCAAATTTGGAAGAGGTCTTACACTGACTTCCCAGAGTACTCTGCTCACGGATTTTTGACATATATAAACTTGACTTTTATCAGCATATAAATTGTGCTGTATGTATGGATGTGTCTTATGCATAGATGATATGGGAGTATGGTACAGAAAATCTTGCTGAATTGAACTATTGTGAGTTTTAAAACGGAATGCATTGTGAATTTTAAAACCAAGGGGTAGACATGAACTGTTATGTTATTTAACCTCAGAACACGATGTTACGTGTTCCTGCAACATATTTGTTAATCTGGCACCCCTATATTGGCATACTGGTGTCAGTAGTATTCACTAGTTGCATAGAAATGGAGAAGGAACAGTTAAGGGGGCGTACAACCACTTATTTGGATATTTTCTACAAAAGTAGGGGTTTCAATAAGTGGTAGCTGTACACATGGGATTCACCAAATTACGTTATGGAGTTTAAACACAGTCACTGGTTAACAGAAGGGGAATGGATAGTAAATAAATTCTTCGATGCTGGGTAAATTAAGTGAGATATAACAAAGACTTATAAGAGCTATTGTTCTTCCTTATAGCAGTGGGAGAAAAAAAATTAGATCCAACGTAATGAATCTATAAATGAATGTGATAGGGATAATATCCTCAATTTGTGTTAATTATTTGATTGTGGGTAAAGGAACTAATTTATCATAGTGGATTGTTAACAGCAGCCTGAAATATCCTGAGAGTGTGCATCCATATAATCAGAAATCCCAGATTTGTTTTTTAAAACAAAATTTTGGTAGAGGTCTTATGTGGACGAGTACATGCTTGGTAGATAAAAAAAAGGTACTGCATGTTGGCAGCCACTTTTGCGGCCATTTAGGCCAAACAAATTGAGAGAAAATTGTAATTAAATACGTAATTTACAGATGGCTATTTGTACAAGGGAATTTATTGAGATGGGAAACATTTTTTTGAAGGTTTATTAAAATGTTATAGATTTTATAGATATAGGTAGAGGTCTTATGTGGACGAGTACATGCTTGGTAGATAAAAAAAAGGTACTGCATGTTGACAGCCACTTTTGCGGCCATTTAGGCCAAACAAATTGAGAGAAAATTGTAATTAAATACGTAATTTACAGATGGCTATTTGTACAAGGGAATTTATTGAGATGGGAAACATTTTTTTGAAGGTTTATTAAAATGTTATAATATGACATTTGGCAAGGCAAACTATAGGATGGGGACAATTAGATCTGGTTATAAAATGAATTTGTTGACCCCTTGAAGTTAATTCTGCGAATCATTGTTTCACTAGTATTTCGAGTTGACATTGGAAATAGTTTGGTAGAGCTTTGGTTAAAACCTTTGATTGCGGTATTTTGGAACGAATTGATAAACCATAGGAGATTGATGAGAAGAGAAACAAATATGGACCCAAGATAGAAAGATTTTGTGATGATATGAATAATACCGAGATTAAAAGATTGAATCAAGTAATGTTGCAAATGAGTACAGTAGAGTTAAGATAATGGCATAATGAAAATGTTATGAATTGCGTCAGTTTTATCAGATCAGTGAAACTCATATCACCACAAGTTACACTGTTAAAGAAAAACAAAAAGTGGGGAGGACTATGATAATAATACATTATGCATGGTTTGCTTGTTTGCAGGATTTATTGGGAATTAGATATTCCTGTTTGTGATTTTAATTATATACACTCATTATTAATGCATTTATTTTCTTTGAGTAGTGTTAAAATAACTGCATGAGTTTAATTTTCAAACGATATTGATTTGAAAGCAATTTTAAATGCTATTCTTAGTTTAGTAGATTAAAACACATACCTGATTGGAATATTATTAGTGTGAAGCTGTTATAAGATATACATGATTAGTTAAAAATAGTGATTTCATGTTACGATGTACCCTATCTGATTCAATCTGTGTGGAAAGCAGATATAAATGTGGCTGAGTAAAGGAAAGACCAGATCACATCTCAAATGGAATGATAACGACATCTGGAAAGAAGTTTGAGAAAGGAAATTTGTGGGAAAAATGAAGTTAATCTTGGCATACACCCTCCTTCTCAAACATACTCCTTTGTAAGATTGGAGATGGATGCTTACATTCACCAAGGAAAATTTATGTGACCATTGGCCTGGATCACACTGCAACATATGAAAGAAGGGCGATCACTTACTTTTGTTCGAATGCCTCGAACATTCATCACGTCAGCAATTGCAGGACGACGACAATTTACCTGCAACTTCCACGGGATGCGGTGACGTGTGTTATTACTTCACCAACTTCCGGGGAGCCAGCATGGAGTTGCAAGCGAACAGCTGTGCCTTTTCCTCCACAACAGCTTTACATGATTCTGCTGGTTGCTCCTGATATGGACCATGGACAACTTGAACACCATGGTCCCAACATCATTGTGGATGCATCTGGCATCCCTGTTCCACATCTTGCTGGTCAACCAACATCACATCAACACTTGCTCCATACTGATGATGAGTGAGGAGGCAAGTCAACTACAACTGGATGAAGGCCTTGTTCAAATCTACTATGGCTCACAGCAAGAGTGGCAAGGATGATACATGCAGAGCAGGGTCAGTTTGTGACTCCGCCCAGTTATCACAACAGCGGAAAAACCTACGCAAAATAGTGTAGGTGTCATGAAGACATCAGAAGAAAATGTTTCATACTTGAATTTCAAACACAAGTGATTAGCCCCTTCTTTTCAAACAAAAAGTCAACATTTGATTGGAAGTAAAACGTATTGCCAAATGTTGCAGATGCTTTATTATTTTTAAATGGTGAACTGAAATTATTGTGTTTTGGTAAAGGTGAAGTGTTGTATGCTTTATGCAAATGAAGTGAATTGCATTATCAATATGGAAAGAGAAATGTTTTGTGATCATATTCTTCCAGAATGACGGTGTATGCCTTATGTATGGGCAAATTGGGTTACCAAATTTATGGTTCAAATATTAAATAGGTTGATGTTTAGATTAATGATTAGTACAAACAAAAAGAAAAAATGAGGGATTGTGGAATTGAAAAAACATTTCTTTTCATATTCAGTTGAGGACAGAATGTGGTTTCCTGTATAAGACTTTTGGAAAATGACACCTAGACGGGGAAAAAGCTAAGTGCATTCCTATTCCGGGCAGGTCATGAGGGAATGACCTTTTGAGAAAACTCAATGAAGGGCTTCGTCATTTTAAATGATAACAGCTGTCCAAAAGCTTTTAGGTTTTTAAGATAGAAACCAGAGGGTTTTGCGAGTGTCTCACTATCTGGGGCAAAAGGCCCTGTGTAGAATTCTGCATTCCATGCTCTTATAAGGAAAGAAGCCTTTGCAATATAAAAGGGGCTTCGAGGAAGGTTCGGGGGCCAAGGAACTGGAAAGATCTGCGCAACAGAAGAAGACTGTGGAGTGCCACGACCGGCAGAACGACGCGTCGTTAAGTTAGTTAGTTCATTAGTTAGTCAATATCTCGAATTAGTACGTTTATGCAACAACTCTCTTGTTTTTAATAAACAACATGTGAGAAACAAGTTGGAGTTTTCTTTGTTGGAGTTTAGTCGTAGGAATTAGGAATTCTTCCATACTGGCGAGGTGCCCGACGAGGCACCCCGGCTCGAGGCATGACACGGTTGTTCGTTTCACATGGGCCATCGGGCCTGACCTCGTCGCGGACATTGCACACTCTGCACGGTGACGTGACGTGAAGGTCTGCCACAGACGGTCGTCCGAGCAGGCATCGTCATCATGTTTCGCCGTTGCCACATTACGTTGGTTGTTTTGCACAGTAAAGGAACCTTTACACAGTAGAGGAATAATCACAAAAAAACCAGCGAAAGGCAAAGCAAGCACACGACCGCAGCACAGGACAAAATGCATATGGCGTCGCCTTTGTTTTGAATGAGAACCAGCAGCTACGCGTATGTACAGTATACTGTACGTACATTTTATATATTTTAAACATGCTTTTTATTGTATTTTAAATTGTTTTTTAGCTTCTTTTATTGTTAATTTATGTACTATTTTATTTATTTTAAATATATGTTTAAGGAAAAATTAATTTTTTTCACGTCCTCCTATTATGATGTAGGAGTGATGTAAAGTCGCACATAATGACGTTCGCTGAACTGAAATTTACTCTAGAAGAGTGGCGTAAAGTCGGATTTGACATAGGTCGAAATGGCGTAAAACGGGGTATTGTTGTATATATATATACATATACATATACACACACACACACATATATATATATATATATATATATATATATATATATATATATATATATATATATATATATATATATATATATATATATATATATATATATATATATATATATATATATATATATATATATATATATACAGACTTGGCATTTAATATGGAATTTTTTTTTTTCTTGACTTGGGTTTACTTTCTGAACTCAGTATATCAATCGTGTGAGTTTCTTTTACCCTTCAGTGATGTCTTTGTTGAAAGAACCATGTCACTGATTGTCTTTCGCAGCAAGAAGTCAATAACAGGATTATATCACAGGTGGCGTGACAAAATGTAAGGACAGGTACATTTGACGATTGGCTTCACAATCGGGTATAAAAGGGTTGTTGCGTTCTGTATTAGTGGAAAACAACTGCTGCACGTCTACAAAAGTTATTGCCGCTTCCTCTGGAGATGGTCCGTCAACTTGACAATGCTGTTTGTCATGGAGTGGTGGCTTTACGAAATTCCGGCATGAAACAGCGTGCTATTGCTCGGCAGTATGGCATCACTCAAGGTCAGGTGTCAAAGATCCTGAAACAAAATGCTCAGAGGGGTGTCCCTACTCCAATACCGAGGCCAGGACGCCCACGCAGAATCACAAGGAGAGATGATCGCCAGCTGCACCGGTTAGACTGCAATGGCCATACCAAGTCAGCTAATCGGCTTAGGGCTGAGTGGCAGCAACTGACAAATGTGCCTGTATCCAGAAGGCTAGTCAACCAACGACTGGTTCAAGCAGGCTATCGTGCCAGGCGTCCCCTGAGAAAGCCACGCCTGACCAGACAACACAGCCAGCGCCTATTGCAGTGGGCCAGAGAGCACCATCAATGGCAGCCAGGACACTGGAATCACGTGACCTTCAGTGATGAGTCGAGATTTCTGGTCTATCGTCAAGATGGCCATGTCCGAGTGCGCAGACAAGTGCATGAAGCCCACAATGAAGATTGTGTAGTGCCAAGAGTCCAAGCTGGAGGTGGTGGGGTGACCGTTTGGGCTGCTTTTCATGCAGGGGGCAAAACTGACCTGGTTGTTCTGAATGGAAACCTGAACCAGTTCAAGTACAGGGTCATTCTGGAAGAAACATTACTTCCATTTGCTCGTGCAGCCTTTCGAGGAAACTTTGTCTTCCAAGATGACAAAGCACAGCCTCATCGTGCTCGCATGATCCAACACTTTCTTGCTGACCGTGGTGTAGAGCATATGGAGTGGCCTGCCATGTCCCCGGATATGAATCCGTTAGAGAACTTGTGGGCAGAATTAATGCATCAAATCGACAACTTGGACCAGCAGCCTCCCTCTGTGCGTAAATTGCAGCAGACTATTGTCACTGCATGGCAAGCGATTCCTGTCCAAACCTTGGCAAATCTCGTGAACAGCATGCCTCGACGTGTACGTGCTCTCCTGAATGCTCGTGGGGGTTACACGAAGTACTGAACTGTAATTTTACTGTCCCTAATCCCAGTCATAATTTAGCTTTTGTTTTTGTTGAAAATTTTTTTGGCTAATGTGCAAAATAAAGAGATACTTCTGGAAAATGTACAGAAGTTTAATACAGTACTGTCCATGAATTGAGTTCGATATCAGTTAACATCACTTTCAAGAATCAATTTATTTGCTTCGAAATGTCAAATGTGGTTTTTGTTTATTTTAAAGGTCACATTAACAAAATCTAGAATAATTTCAACATAATTCCAATGAACTTTTGGTTCTAAGTCATCTTTAAAAGTAAGTTCACCCCCACAAAAAAAATATTCCATATTAAATGCCAAGTCTGTATATATATACGTATATACTGTATATATATATATATATATATATATATATATATATATATATATATATATATATATATATATATATATATATATATGTATATATATATATATATATGTATGTGTATATATATGTATATATATATATATATATATATATATATATATATATATATATATATATATATATATATATATATATATATATATATATATATGCAGGGTGAGTCAAAAGTAGCGCCCGATTTCTGTTTATATATATATATTTATATATATATATATATATTTCTGTCAGTTGATTGTTTGTTTGCCATTTGTATTAGTGTACAAGAAGGTATAAATAAATGAATGACATGTTTATCTAAGCATTTATTCGAGGGAAAATTATTACAGAAGTGTACCAAGCTGTTTTACTTGCAATTTTCAAAGTGCCCTCCCTCGTGATCGATGCACAATTGCAGCCGAGCAGGCACAGAGTGGCACACACGCTTGCAGAGTTCGATATCAATTTCCTCAAACTTTGCAGTGACTTGAGCCTTCAATTCCTGAATGGTTTGAGGCTTTTCACGATAAACAAGGTTTTTCATGAGCCCCCAAAGAAAGAAATCTGGTGGTGTAAGGTCTGGGCAGCGTGCCGGCCACTCGATCGGACCGCGGCGGCCGATCCACTTTCCGGGAAAGTTTTCATCAAGCCGAAAGCTGATAAACTTTCGAAAGCTGATAAAGATAAACATGTCATTCATTTATTTATACCTTCTTGTACACTGTAATACAAATGTCAAACAAACAATCAACTGACAGAAATATATATATATATATATATATATATATATATATATATATATATATATATATATATATATATATATATATATATATATATATATATATATACACACATGTATATATATATATATATATATATATATATATATATATATATATATATATATATATATATATATATATATATATATATATAATTCCACTAATCTCTGTCTGTGTGTGTGTGTGTATGCGACCGCTGTTTCTCGACAACTCGTCCGATATACTTGAAACTCGTTTCTCGTCCGATATACTTGAAACTTGCCAGGTATATTGCTGGGGACCCGAGGATGTGCCTTTTCAAGGTTTCATATTAATCGGACAAGTAGTTACCGAGCTATGTCCAAATAACGATTCAACCAATCAGAGAGCAGCGAGCTATCACGTGTGCCGAACGTGCCGAACAGACTCTGCCTCGGACGGCACATTTGAGAGCGTATTCATTTATTTCACGTTGGCAAACTATGTTGGCGTTAAACTATGTTTTAAAACTAATTAAAACTACTTTGCGATTCATCGTAACTGCGATTCGTAACTGCCGTTCGCTTTGGCTTTGCGAATGGACCAAACCATTTCATGTAAATAGAGGGGGGGGGATTGTCACCGTACTCGCAAGCCGTTCGCTTTGGACCAAACCATTTCATGTAAATAGAGGGGGGGGGATATAATTTTAGATATAGATATAGTACGGGCATGCCCTAGTATATATAATTAGAATAATTATTCAGAAGGTTTATTTCCCAAACCTGTCTCACCCCTAATCGCTTGGGGGATCCTCCCTCCTCCCATAACTACATGATCATGCACTTTCCTCCATGCCTTCAACAACCACTCATGTCACCCCTCCAATGAAGTCTGTCCAGATTAGGAATCTTGAGAAGTCTAGCTTGCAAAGGTTGTCTGCACATGACAATCAATTTCCCTTCACGTCCCCGAAAGGTGTCAAACCCCTCCAAGACAGTACCCTCTACCACATCTCCTATATACCTGCCATCTTCCAACCCCACCCCTTCTCTGTGGTCCTCTCTTCAGCATCCCTCCATTTCATGTCTCCTCAATCTGCATCCCCCTCAACCCATCCCCTCAAAGTTTCTTCCTCACCCACCTCCTCAAAGCTTCCCACTTATCCTGCCCCACCCCTTCCCCCACCCCACCCCCCATCTTCCTTCTCCCTCCACCTCCTTCCATTATCCCATCACCACACCCTCTCCCATCTTCCTTCTCGCACTGCCACCTCTCAGCTCCCCTCCTTCACTATCCCACAACCTCCCTCTATCACAATCTGGTCAAACACTTGGAATATGTCTTTCAATCTTGACAAATCTCCCTCTGTCCCTCCAAAAGGACCATCTGGCACACCCTCCCAAATACATTCTAAAACATCCTCTTGAAGAAGTTCATTCACTCAAACTCCTGGGTCTCACTATCAGCCATGATCCTTGGGAAAGCCACACTTCTATGTTGGCTTCCAAAGCCAGCCGCTGACTGGGCATTCTCCATCGTGCAAAATCCATGACGTTGGCATACCTGAAATCTTATTCACCTTGCATGGCCTTTATCCACAGCTTGATGGGGGTACTGCTCTCCCCTCTGGGCTCGTGCTCCTGCCTCACACTTTGCTCAGCTTGATGGGGTACTGCTCTCCCCTCTGGGCTGGTGCTCCTGCCTCACACTTTGCTCAGCTTGATGGGGGTACTGCTCTCCCCTCTGGGCTGCTGCTCCTGCCTCACACTTTGCTCAGCTTGATACAATGGAAACCAAGGTCATTAAGACCATAGGAATCTCCCATGATGAAGCTGAGTCTTTCCTGGGCCAGTTCCTTACACTTCGCAGAGAGGTCGGTGGTCTCTTTATCTTCTACCGCCTACTTTCTGGTCTTGCACCTGTCTGCTCTTTCTGTGCTTTGTCCCCCTCACACACCCCAACCCCAGGTATCTGCAGGGCACAACCCCCTTCTGATGAGAACTCCCCAAAATCAAGAATCATTGCTCACTTCCACTCATTTGTTCTTCTTTTATCCCACCTGTGCAATCAACCTCCACATTCTCTTCAATCTCATTCTTCTCTCCAGGTCTTCAAGACAGCTAGCTGTTCACCACCATCTTAGATGATCCCCCAATTGAAAGCCATGAACTATTCTACCGCCATTAATCTGCCTCAACCCCACATCTCTCCAAGTTTCCCATTTTTATTTCCTTCGAGTTTGAGGCTTTATCCATATTGTCCATCCTCGCCTCACCCTCATTATTCCCCACATCCCTTATTTTTCCAAGTCTCCCTCTATTTTTGTTCCTTATCCCTGATGTTGGTGTTTCCCCCTCCTCCTCGATATTTCTATTGTTCCATCGTCCTGCTACATCCTGACCCATAATAAGTGTCATTTAGGAACTTTTAGTGATTGCGTCACATCATGTTGTCTGTTATCAAGTTTTGACAAGGTAGACCAACTTCCATTTTGTTTTTCGCTTTGCTGTGCAGACATTTAGTGTACGACCTAACACAGGTGAGGGTTTACGTCTCAACATATTACTCCCTTGCCATTATTTTCGTTGTTGTTATTTTCATAAAAAGGATGTATATGTACGTACATACATGCAAGATGCAGCGGTTCTGCAGAGACGCCCTTCACGCCAGTACAGGTGCCACGCCTCACGCCATCCGCATTACTCTCACAAATGGAATGACGGATGTTAAAACCAACTTTGTAAAAAGCTCATTTCACACGACGTCAGCTTGCCGTTTTCCTCTAATGGACGGCGTTAGTCTGATCCGTTCGCCGGTTCGACTACGGAGGAGGGCACGTCCGATGCAGAAACACACCTGCCCCCTCCTACCTATAACCGACCCATCCCATCCTTGTGGTCCGACTGCTTGCGCTAAGCTCATAGGGAGCCTGGCACAAGCCGTCACAATAGTTTATATAGCTGTAAATCACTTTGATTATTCATTACCTCCCAGATGAGGGCTTATGGTAAAACAAGAGCTGAACTCTGCACCTGTGCAGTATTAGGATGGAGCTCTGCGTACAATTTGCTTTTCAAGAAAGATCCTTAGTTTACAACCTTCGGAGAAAAGATGAAGGCAGACAAAGCCGAGCTATTTATCCAAACAGACTCCTTATGCCTTGAAAAATGAATACATTTTGTTCAATAGTTGGAGCAAATATGGCGGAACTTCTAACTGATGTGGCTGAACCTACGATTACGGACCAGATGTTGAGGTAAACAACTTCCTTGGACTACGGGAGAAAAGATGGTGGCAATTGTGGAGTAAACAAAATGGCTGCGCATTCAGAGCAATTATATTAGAGGTTCCAAGTGCAGTATATGTTGAACTTTTGCATGACATTCTTCCTGAAGACCTTGTGTGTTACGCTGATCAATCTCTCCCTATCTCTCTCTGTCTCTCTGTCTCTCTGCCTCCCACTCTCTCTCTGTCTCTGTCTCTCTCTGTCTCTCTGCCTCCCACTCTCTCTCTGTCTCTCTGTCTCCCACTCTCTCTCTCTCTCTCTGTCTCTCTGTCTCTCTGTCTCCCACTCTCTCTCTGTCTCTCTGTCTCTCTGCCTCCCAATCTCTCTCTGTCTCTCTGTCTCTCTGTCTCCCACTCTCTCTCTCTGCCTCCCACTCTCTCTCTCTGTCTCTCTGCCTCCCACTCTCTCTCTCTGTCTCTCTGTCTCTCTGCCTCCCAATCTCTCTCTGTCTCTCTGTCTCTCTGTCTCCCACTCTCTCTCTCTGTCTCTCTGTCTCTCTGCCTCCCACTCTCTCTCTCTGTCTCTCTGTCTCCCACTCTCTCTCTCTCTGTCTCTCTGTCTCCCACTCTCTCTCTGTCTCTCTGTCTCCCACTCTCTTTCTCTGTCTCTCTGTGTCTCTCTGTCTCCCACTCTGTCTCTCTGTCTCTCTCTGTCTCTCTCTGTCTCTCTCTCTCTCTCTCTCTCTGTCTCTCTGTCTCTCTGTCTCCCACTCTCTCTCTGTCTCTCTGTCTCTCTCTCTCTCTGTCTCTCTGTCTCCCACTCTCTCTCTGTCTCTCTGTCTCTCTGCCTCCCAATCTCTCTCTGTCTCTCTGTCTCTCTGTCTCCCACTCTCTCTCTCTGCCTCCCACTCTCTCTCTCTGTCTCTCTGCCTCCCACTCTCTCTCTCTGTCTCTCTGTCTCTCTGCCTCCCAATCTCTCTCTGTCTCTCTGTCTCTCTGTCTCCCACTCTCTCTCTCTGTCTCTCTGTCTCTCTGCCTCCCACTCTCTCTCTCTGTCTCTCTGTCTCCCACTCTCTCTCTCTCTGTCTCTCTGTCTCCCACTCTCTCTCTGTCTCTCTGTCTCCCACTCTCTTTCTCTGTCTCTCTGTGTCTCTCTGTCTCCCACTCTGTCTCTCTGTCTCTCTCTGTCTCTCTCTGTCTCTCTCTCTCTCTCTCTCTCTCTCTCTCTCTGTCTCTCTGTCTCTCTGTCTCCCACTCTCTCTCTGTCTCTCTGTCTATCTCTCTCTGTCTCTCTGTCTCCCACTCTCTCTCTGTCTCTCTGTCTCTCTGTATCCCTCTCTCTCTCTGTCTCTCTGTATCCCTCTCTCTCTCTCTCTCTCTCTTTTTATCTTTTTCTATTTTCTCTTTTTCTCTTCTCTCTTTTTCTCTTTTTCTCTTTTTCACTTTCTCTTTTCTCTCTTTCTCTCTTTCTCTCTTTCTCTCTCTCTCTCTCAATATATATATATATAGCTGTCCGTCGATTGGACAATAACTCGCGATGAAGCCCTACGATGGGAGTAGGGGACAAGGCCGATATCCCCTGAGAAGCCTCTTCCCACATTAGTCACAGGAGGCTGAGATCGGCCTCAGATGTTGGATGGCATCATGTGGCATCTCCGTTGCCATAACCATTTATGTGCTCTCCTTGATTTGTCAGCAGCATCGGCCCCCTTGTGGATTACATCGCACCATGCATGTCTGTCATTGCCGATGGTCTCACAATTTTCCAGTGGGATTGTCGCAGCCTTAAGGTTGTGTTTGATTATGTCTGTGAGCGCGGGCACTGCCCACCCATGTCCTACTCCATGCACTAAGCTGATCAAATAGAACAGGTTCAGGTAGATTTGAATCTTCTATGAGAACAAAGTGGCCAACACAGCAGAGTTGGGTTGTCATTAGGATGATCTCTACCCTCAGTATTTCTGAGCACTTCTCTGTCCATGGTCTTATCTTTCCATGAGATTCCAAGGATGTATCGGAGATGGCATTGTTGTACATGCGATACTTTGCCTACGTGGCATCCATACAGTATGCATGTGTCTGAGTACAAGAGGGTAATGAGGACAACGGCCGATAGACTATTATATCTGTCGCGGTGTGAATGCCATCCTCTGGCCACATTATTGAATGGAAGGTTCCAGAAGCATACGCGGCAGCCTGAATATGTCTGCACAGTTCTGGACACATGTTGTTCACTTACTTTTGATCTTACTTTTGGCTTTCAACCCGGAAAGATTGAATAACTTCCCATCAGATCTGGACTGCATTTATACACCATCTTTAAGGTCTTTGGAGGTGCCCTTGTGTTCAGCAGCAAGGAATAACGGGAACAAAGTAGGTGCGAGTACTCATCCCTATTTAACTACATGGTCAACTGGGAACGAGTAGGAATTCAGGCCTCCAATCGAGGCTTTCGTGTCTTCGTGGCACTGACGGACTATGGTGGCAAACTTCTCTGGGCCACCGTATTTGAATAGAAGTGGATCCGCAAACCGGATCTGTCGATTGAAGCAAATGCTGTGGAAAGGTCGAAGAGAACAATGGAGAGAGGCACATGTTGTTCGACGGTCTTCTCTTGGAGTTGCCCGAGTGAGAAAATCATGTGAATTGTACCGCGAGTTGGCAGAAAGTCACATTGACTTTCAGGAAGGATGAATTCTGCCACGGAATGCAATCTCCGCAGAAGTATCTGTGCGAAAACAGCGACGGCTTCAACAGAGATGCCTCTGCAATTTAATTTTTTTGGGTATCCATGGTGGAGTCTCATGGAAGAGCTCAAGCAGAATGGAATGGAACAAAATGGAAGGGGAAACACTAACAGCAGAGTAGATGTTAGAATGTGTCACAGTCGTGGCGATCTCCCTTTGTTTTGTAAACATATTATTGGAGCATCTTTGAAGCCTTGTGGCAGGATGTCAGCATTCCAGGAAGCTGTGTAAAGGTTGTGTAGTTGCCTGCGTAGATCTACTACACCGTGCTGCTTGTACATTTGTGTTGGTATTCCATCCACTATTTTGTACCTTGCCTTCCCGCTACTTGTACCTTTCATAGGTAGATATTGACTTCCACAAGACTAGAGGATTGTGGCATGCCAGTCAGGTTACATTGGCTTTGTTTGGCTTTGTTTCTTTGGCTTTGTTTGTTTGGTTTGGCTTTGTTTGCCTCTCCTTTTATCAGGGTCCCAGCTCCTGAGACCTACCGCATCACCCTTATTCTGTTGGTGTAGGACTTTCATTCCCACCTGCGCTTGGTGTTGGAGGTGTCACTGTGCTCATACACTGCATTGTGACACCATCTGGGCCATTGCCAACCTTGTCTGATGGAATGCAGAGCATCATGTTCTGGGAAGGCACAGCCTGCAATACCCAATACTGGGAGTTTTAAGAAGTCAGAGTTTTACTTCTCCTAGGTAAGCTACCTCTCATGGCTGACGAGCCTCACTTGCCCTGAGCTACCTGTTTTTGAGGTGCAAGCTATCTAAGTTGGCCTCCAAAGCCAGCTGCCGACTGGGCATCCTCCGTCATACAAAGTCCTTCCTTAGCACACCTGAACTTTTATCCACCTACAAGGCCTTCATCTGCAGCTTGATGGAATACTGCACTCTACTATGGGCTGGCTCCCCTACCTCATATACTGCTCAGCTTGATGTTGTGGAAACCAAGGCCTACAAGATCATTGGATTCTCCCACACTAAAGCTGAGTCTATGGGTCTATCACTTTGCCCTCGCAGACAGGTTGGTGATCTCTCTGTCTTCTACCTCCTCCTTTCTGGTCTTGCACCATCTGCTCTATTAGTGGTTTTCCCCCCGCCCCTTCCCCCAAGGTTTTTGCAGCAGCACTCACACGGTCCACCATCAACCTCCTTCTGGTGTAATTACTTAAATCCAGAACCACTTCTCACCTTCACTCATTCGTTCCTCTTTTTCCTGCCTGTGGAACCAACTTCCACATCCTCTTCTATCTCATTTGTCCCTCCATGTTTGAAAGACAATTGTTCGCCACCATCTCAGGATGTCCCCAATCAAAAACCATGATCTTTTCTCAACCTCATTAATCCTTCTCCCACCCCAAATCCCTCCTAATCTTCCAGTTTTTTCCTCCTTGGAGTATCCTTGTCCATGCATGTGTGTATTTGTGTTCTGTTTATGTTTGTTATATCCTGATCCGTTCAGTGCTAGCTCTTCCACGAGCCTCGACTAGGTATACAAAAAAACAAACAAAAAAAATCTCACCTTTCCCACCTCTGCCTTTAGTTTTAAACAGGGATCGTCATGAGAAGCCAGGTAGGAGGAGTTTGGTTGGGAGAAGCTGTTGGAGACACTGACAAAATGGGACATTTTGGGATGAGAAATGCTCAATTGTCCTCATCTTCCCAGTCATCCTAACCTTTTGACCTCGTAATATGAAAACAGATTAATACGAATGATAAGGGATGGTGAAGAGGTAGCACTTACCTTTAGCTTGATTAGTCTGAGTCGGATTCCCAGCCAGTCTAAAAACTGTTCAATTGGAGCATTACCTGG
This sequence comes from Myxine glutinosa, assembly GCF_964187855.1. Classification (NCBI taxonomy): domain Eukaryota; kingdom Metazoa; phylum Chordata; class Myxini; order Myxiniformes; family Myxinidae; genus Myxine; species Myxine glutinosa. The sequence continues at coordinate 78,602,717 of NC_136270.1, forward strand.
TAGGGTGTTGTATCACAAAGCGTGTGGTCCCCCAGCTGGTCGTCAACCTATATCTCTCATCTGCTAAAATGAGTGGATGTTACAGATCCCACGGTGTATTTTGTCCAAGAGTAGCCGAGTTTTCGCTAGAACAAATAAAAAATTTCTCTAAACTACAGCGGCACAGCCCACACTTCAGGGGGGCACTGCATCAGTTGCACAACCACACTATAGGGGGCACTGCATTAGCGGCACAGCCACACTTCAGGGGGCACTGCATCAGCGGCACAGCCACACTATAGGGGGCACTGCATCAGCTGCACAGCCACACTACAGGGGGAACTGCATCAGCGGCACAGCCACACTATAGGTGGCACTGCATCAGCGACACAGCCACAATATAGGGGGCACTGCATCAGCTTCACAGCCACACTACAGGGGGAACTGCATCAGCGGCACAGCCACAATACAGAGGGAACTGCATCAGCGGCACAGCCACAATACAGGGGGCACTGCATCAGCGGCACAGCCACACTATAGGGGGCACTACATCAGCGGCACAGCCACACTACAGGGGGTACTGCATCAGCGGCACAGTCACACTATAGGGGGCACTGCATCAGCGGTACAGCCACAATATAGGGGGCACTGCATCAGCGGCACAGCCATACTAAAGTTTGTTTACGGCATTAAAAAAAATCGGGGTCTAAGGGGATTTACCAGGGTCAAAGTGGATCTGGGTTTGACACCCAAAATAGGAATTTGCTTTTCCTCTGAAACAATCCAAACGATTTCGATGAAACTTGACGACAACCTTCACCACCCGTGATGTACCAAAGTTTGTTCACGGCACGAAGTAAATCAAAGTCTAAGAGGATTTACGGTGGTTCAAATTGGGTCCAGGTTTGACCCCCCTCAAAATAGGTATTTTTTTGTTTGTTTGTTTAAAGTCTTGTGATTATGTTAGTATGATTCCACATGCTGCGCTGTCTTGTAGCAACCATTGAAATTGGTTTAAAATACCTTTAGTCAATGCGGTACACTGCTTAATCTACCAGGTGAGCACCAGGGGTATTGCCCCTATTTTTCAAGTATATTGTGTGGTCTTGTGCGTTATGCAGGAGACGTGTTTTGTGATCACTTCTTTATGTCTATGTGTGTGTGTGTGTGTCTGTCTGGGCCGTAATTTTTTTCCATTTGAGTTTTGTCATCAAATTTTCACCAAAGCTTTATTATGAGAATATGGAGAAGGTAAATTAATAATATGGTCACAAGGTCAAAGGTCACGTCACGTAAAATCGTCAATTTTCATCCGATTGACCTGAAGTCTCACTAGAATTCACCAAATGTCTGTCTGTCCATCCGTTCGAAGGTACCGCAAAAACGGCTGAACCGATCGCAACGATATTTTGGGTGGGTAATCCTGGGATCTCATGGAGTAAAATAGGCTATATTGTTTTTCCAATTTCAGCTTTGGCCTCCAGCATTTTCAGGTTTGGACTCCCACATAACGTTATTTTCCCGGGTGCCGCACAAACGGCTGCACCGATCGTGCACCGATCGCTGCACGGCTGCACCGATCGGACTTGGTGACCTCGGATAAAGACCTTTCATAAGGACATGGGTTGAATCCCTGTTTGAGAGAATGCCAACCCCCTCCTTGCCATCATGACCGTCTCTCCAACTCAGAATCCCACAAGATATGCAGAAAGGACGACCCACAACCAATTATCTTCTTTTTGATTCGTATATAAACATCATTAAAAGTAAATAATGACCTCGGCCAAAGTTCAAACGACGTGAGTTTAATCTCTACATGAGAGAATTCCACATAGCTATTTGGGCGGTGTATAAGCCAACACATCGCTGTCTCCATCGATCTTGCCAAGGCCGTAACAGCTATTGGCTCAAAATCCTTTTAACTGTTGACTTGGTAGTTTTTACAATGAAGGAAACATTAACAATGTTGTTAAAAGTTTACTTTGTGATTAATTTGTGATTGGAGTTATGTTGTTTGGAATGAAAAAAAGAGATGTCGAGTTCAAGTAAATAACGACATGCCGTGATGGTTTCTACTTTCTCAACGTGAACTTCGCGGATCGCCATATACAGATTCACCACGGACCCATGATAGATGTTTCTATATGTGAACGAACCCGTTTGTTTGGAAACGGTACGTTTTTCATGGAAGTCCTTCACGAACTTGCTGTCCATGTCTGACGTGCGACTGAAGGTGCTACAGGAATGTGGAATTTATTGGTTTCATGCTTTAGCATTCGCCGTATCTGCATTGTCTGTTTGCTTCTGGTCTCCCAGAAGCTCTCCCCCTATAGTGTGGCTGTGCCGCTGCATAGCACGGGTATCTCACTAGATTAGAAAATTTGCATATTGGGTCAATTAATTGGTTCACTAATCAAAAGCTAGAAGCTGATTGTTTTTTTTTTTGTCAAAAGGTCAAAGGTCAGCATTACTAAAAATCACCAATTTACACCTGATTTACCTGAAATTTAAAGCATTTGCATATCGGGTCACTGAATTGGATCACTAATCAAAAGGTAGGGGTCAATTGTTTTTTTTTACATCAAAAGGTCAAAGGTCAAGGTTGCATAAAATTGTAAACTTTCATCCAATTAACCTGAAATTATATAAATTTTGCATAATATGTCACAAGCCTCGTGTTGGCTTAACGGTTCGGGTGCTGGCTTGGGATTCTAGCGTCCTGAGTTCTAAATCCTGGTTGGTTGTTGAATTAACACCAGGTGGGGTTTACTCAGCCTGTCATCTTTTCGAGGTCGGCGAAATGAGTACCAGGGCACTGGGATGAATGAGCCATTTGAGGTATCCTGCGTAGGAGTGGTCAGAGTGGCAACCCTTCCAGGATTGTTCCCAACAGCCAAGAAAGTGCTTCGGCAGCCATAAGCATCTGATGACGCAGGAGTGGACATCATACTCGTCGCAGAATTAGTTCACCAATCAAATGCAGAAAGCTGATTATTTTTAGATCTAAACCTCTAAGGTCAAGGCTGCATAAAAACATCAGTTTTCATTTTGTATTTTCTTTAAACTGTTTTCGTTAGTTAGAAGAAGACGCCCGAGTACAAGCGGACGTGGACGGGCGCTTTCGTGAATTTTCAGATGCTTTCGAGTTCTGTCTGTTTCTCTGTCTGTCTGTTTGTTTGTCAATCGCCTACAGGTCACTATTCCAAACCGATCTTTACAAAACTTCACCAAACGGTGGAGTTGGCCATAAGGAGGAAGCCTGTAGCGGTTACCGGAAGCATGACACAATTACCTTGCACCGGCCGATGACGCAACCGGCGAGCGGTCACTTGTCCGGACTCGCCCGGGCGTGTCCAGACTTGCCTTTCCCGGGCGAACACTTGGCTTACCTATTTGCAAACCACGCCCCACCTGAGAGGCATGGCTTTTGTGTGTTGAACTTTACGTATAAATTGCCGCCCGTTCGATGGGCTGATTCAGTGCTTTTGAGTTCTTTCGAGTGAGCTGAAAATAAATAGCTCAGTGAAACTTCATTCCTGGCGTCGTTCATTTTGTCCGGTTTTATCATGCGAACATAGCTCCCACAATTGGTGACCCCTTTTCAAGAACATGGCGATGGAGTCATCTGTAGCTTTGAAGCTCCCGGGCTTTTGGGAATCGCACGCGGCCGTCTGGTTCGCCCAAGCGGATTCTCAATTCGCCCTGCGGAACATTACGGAGGACACAACGCGCTACCACCATGTGGTCTCCGTGCTCAACGCCTCCACCGCGGCCCGGGTCCTGAGCGTCCTACAGAACCCGCCGAACGCCGACAAATACGGCGCGCTCATAGGCCTACTCCTCGGTGCGTTTGGACTCACGGAGACCGAACGCGCGTGACAACTACTCGACCTCCCGGAGCTGGGTGAGGCCCTTCCATCCGAGCGCATGGACCACATGCTGGCTCTACTCGGCGACCACAGCCCGGATTTCCTCTTCCGCAAGCTGTTCCTCCGGCAGCTACCCGGGCAGGTACGGTTAGCTTTGGCTAACTCGCCCATCACGGACCCTCGCGCCCTGGCCAAGGAGGCCGATAAATTTTTCTCGGCCAGGCGACACGTCGGAGCGGCCTCCTGGAACCCTGGGCCGACCGAGGCAACGCCCGCACCACGACCGGCGCCACCACCGGCCGAGTCAGCGCCACTGGCGGCAGTGGCCGCCACGACGCCCCGTCGACCGAACCCGACGTGACCGCCGGAGCCTCCACCAGAGCGGACCATGTGCTATTACCACGCCAGGTTCGGGCAGAAGGCCAGAACATGCCGCCCAGCGTGCACTTTCGGCGGGTCGGGAAACAACCAGGCCAGCGCTCGCTGCCTGCCATGAGCGTCGGCCATTTAGGTAGCCTTCTGTTTGTCACGGACACAGCGTCCGGGCGGCGTTTTTTGTGCGACACCGGCGCTCAGCTGAGCATGATACCCGCCTCGGTGCAGGACAAACAGGCCACACTTTGCGGCCCCACCTTGGTCGCCGCAAACGGCTCCTCCATCCGCACCTTCGGTTCGCGCAGCATCGCATTCTACTTCGGGGGCCAGCGCTTCAGGTGGGACTTCATCATGGCGAACGTGCCCATGGCCTTGCTGGGTGCAGATTTTCTTTCCGCGCATGGGCTTTTGGTCGACGTCAAACGGCGCCGGCTCATCAACGCGGAGACCTTCAGCTCGCTCACTTGCTCATTGAGCGGCTCCGCTCCGACCAAGCTAGCCTGCGCGCTCCCGGCCATGGACGAATTCACCCGCCTACTCGCCGAGTTTCCCGCCCTCACGCAGCCGACGTTTTCAGCCGTCGCCGTCAAGCACGGCGTCGAACACCACATCCCGACCACAGGTCCACCGGTCTACGCCAGGGCTCGCCACCTTGACCCGGCCAAACTCGCCGTGGCGAAGGTGGAATTCGATGCGCTGGAGCGATTGGGCATTGTGCGGCGCTCGAATAGCGTGTGGGCCTCGCCCCTGCACATCGTGCCCAAACCGGGTGGCGGTTGGTGACCATGCGGCGATTACTGCCACCTCAATGATTCCACCACCCCCGACCGGTACCCGATACCACACATACAGGACTTTTCCGCGTGTTTGGCGGGGCGGGTGATCTTTTCCAAGGTCGACCTCATTCGGGGCTACCACCAGGTACCCGTCCGGCCGGTCGACGTGCCGAAGACGGCGGTAATTACACCTTTTGGCTTCTTCGAGTTCCTTCGCATGCCGTTCGGCCTTAAGAACGCGGCCCAGGCCTTCCAGCGGCTGATGCACAGCGTGCTGCACGACCTCACCTTCCTTTTCGTCTACTTGGATGACATTCGCGTCGCCAGCACTTCCCGGGCGGAGCACCTCATCCACCTGCACATGCTTTTTGAGCGCCTCGGTCAGCACGGCCTCATCATCAACCTGGCGAAATGCCAGTTTGGCGTAACGGCCGTCGACTTCCTGGGGCACCGCATCACGAAGCGTGGGGCCGTCCCGCTGCCTACCAAGGTGGAGGCAGTCAAAAGTTTCCTGCGCCCCCGCTCCATCAAGGCCCTACAGGAATTTTTGGGGATGGTAAATTTCTACCACCGGTTCGTGCCTCGCACCGCCCAACTTATGCGCCCCCTGTACGAAGCCCTCTGGGGCAAGCCCGCCAAGCACGACGTCACCTGGACCACAGAGATGGACGCGGCGTTCACGGGCGCTAAGCTGGCCCTCGCCAACGCGACCATGCTGGCGCACCCGGCGCTCGACGCACCCATCGCCCTCACCACGGACGCTTCCGACTACGCGGTGGGCGCCGTGCATGAACAGTGGGTGAACGGGGCTTGGCAGCCGCTGGCCTTCTTTAGCCGGCAGCTTCGCCATAATGAGCGCAAGTATAGCGCTTTCGACCGCGAGCTCCTCGGCCTTTACCTGGCTGTTCGCCACTTCCGCCATCTTTTGGAGGGCCGCCCGTTCACGGCGTTTGTGGACCACAAACCCCTGGTCTTCGCCATGGCCAAGGTTACGGAGCCGTGGTCGGCCCACCAGCAGCGCCACCTCTCCGCCGTGTCCGAATTTACGATGGACATCCGGCACGTCGCGGGCAAGGACAACGGTGTGGCCGATTGCCTCTCCCAGTCCGGCGTGAACGCCGTCCACCTGGGTGTGGACTTTGCCCACATGGCGGCCGACCAGACCGCCGACCCCACGGTGCAAGCGCTCCGGACAGCGGACACAGGCCTGCGGTTGGCCAACGTCCCCTTCGAGGACACAGGCACGGTTCTCCTGTGCGACGTTTCCCTGGGCCAACCTCGCCCCATCGTGCACACCGGATGGCAGCGGCACATTATTGACGCCCTCCACGGCCTTTCCCACCTGGGCCGGAAAGCATCACAGAAGCTCGTGGCAGCAAAGTTCGTCTGGCACGGGCTCCGTAAGGACGTCCGCGACTGGGCCAACGCATGTGTCACCTGCCAACGCGCGAAGGTCCACCGGCACACCCAGGCCCCATTGGCACCATTCGACGTGCCCGCGCGGCGCTTCGACCACGTCATTGTGGACCTGGTGGGACCCCTTCCCTCCTCGCGGGGCTTCACCCACCTCCTCACGATTGTGGACAGGACCACCAGGTGGCCGAAGGCCGTCCCGCTGGCATCAACGACATCCGCCGACGTGGCACAGGCCTTCATTGGCATCTGGATTTCCCGTTTCGGCGTGCCCTCGGACATCTCCTCTGACAAAGGCCCGCAATTCGCCTCCGAGCTTTGGGGCGCAGTCGCCCAGGCCTTGGGGGTCAGGCTACACCGCACCACGGCCTACCACCCCCAAGCCAACGGCTTGTGCGAGCGGTTCCACCGCTCGATGAAGGCCGCTCTCAGGGCCAGCCTCCAGGACGACGGTTGGGCCGACAGGCTCCCGTGGGTCCTATTGGGCCTCCGAACGGCCCCTAAAGAGGACCTCCAGGCTTCCACCGCCGAGCTGGTCTACGGCCAGCCACTGCCCGTGCCGGGCGAATTCATCCCTGAAGCCACCGGCCCCTGGTCTGCGGCTCGCCAACGCTCGGTCCTCCAGGAGGCCGCCAGGAGATTTGCCCCCATGCCCACGTCCCACCACGGCTGCCCCCAACCCCACGTCCCCCCAGCACTTCGCACTGCGGAGTACGTTTTTATCCGGCACGACGCACACCGGGGACCGCTCTGGCCGCCGTACGATGGACCTTTCCGGGTCCTGAAGAGGGACAACAAGTCGTTCATCATCGACATCGGCGGCAAGCCGGACCGCATCTCCGTGGACCACCTCAAGCCGGCCCATTTGGACCTCGACCAACCTCCACGGTTGGCCCTTCCTCCACGACGGGGCCGTCCCCCATCAACCAAGCCCCCCGCCCTACCATCCACCGCCACGCCACCTACCACCCCCACACGAATCGCCAGGGGTCGTTTCGGCCTGGTCATGAAGACCCCCCTCAAACTGACTCTCCCGGTGCATGTTAATTCTGGTGGGGGCGCATGTAGCGGTTACCGGAAGCAAGACACAATTACCTTGCACCGGCCGATGACGCAACTGGCGAGCGGTCACTTGTCCGGACTCGCCCGGGCGTGTCCAGACTTGCCTTTCCCGGGCGAACACTTGGCTTACCTATTTGCATACCACGCTCCGCCTCAGAGGCGTGGCTTTTGTGTGTTGAACTTTACGTATAAATTGCCGCCCATTCGATGGGCTGATTCAGTGCTTTTGAGTTCTTTCGATTGAGCTGAAAATAAATAGCTCAGTGAATCTTCATTCTTGGCGTCGTTCATTTTGTCCGGTTTTATCGTGCGAGCATAGCTCCCACAAGCCCATTAATTTTCAGGTCAAAAGTTCAACATAGGCCAAATGTCAACAACTTGGGGTGGGATTTCCAAAATCCTTAATTTTTATCCGGTTGACTTGAAATTTAAAGATGTGCATATCACGTCACTGAATTAAACCACCAATTATTATTGAGGTTAACATAGGCCAAAGGTCAACAACTTATTTTAGGGATTTCGGAAGTATCGTGCCATGAGCGACATATTTCTTCTTTGTTTGTTTGTGGACAATGTATATCAAAAAGTTGTGGACGGATTTGGAGGCCATTTTATGGAGAGGTTGGATATGTAACATGGACGAAATGATTACATTTTACTGAAGATGCGAATCTGGATCTGAGTTTTTTTTTTGGGGGGGGGGGGGGGGGGGGGTTTGTATACAGAATCGAGGCTCGTGTAAGACCTAACACATTGAACATGAAAACATGCACAGACACATAAAACATATAATGAAGGGAGCGGGAGACAAGAGGGGAGGGAGAGGGAAGCACACAAGCACAACAACAGTGGAGAACAGGGACGTCGGTAGATCTGTGGAAGGGGGAGGGATGGGGATGACGAAGGAGTACATGGTATAAAGCAAATGAATACTACTAGGAATTTCAGGAAAGAAGTTGCAGATTGAAAGAGGCGGATTTGGGGTGTTTAATGGGGGAAGAAAATATCAAGGTATTGGATGGGGGAAGATAAGAGATGGTGGTGAACAGCTGTTTTAAAGACCTAATGGGAGGAGAGGGATTGAAGAGAGTGAGGGAGTTTGTTTCAGAGGCGGGAGAAAAGAGGAATGAAAGAGTGAAGGTGAGCAGAGAGTCTTGATTTGGGCAATTTAACCAAAAGAGGGTTGCTGGCAGACCTTGTGCGACCTGTAGGAATATTTGGGGGAGCAAGGCCGGAGAGGAGTCGGTAGAAGACAGAAAGTCCACCAACCTGCCTGCGGTGAGTGAGTGAAAGGCCCTCAGAATCAGCTTCATCGTGGGAGATTCCAATGATTTTGAAAGCTTCAGTTTCAACCACGTGAAGCCGAGCGAGGTGTGAGACAGGAGCACCGGCCCAGAGGGGAGAGCTGTATTCCATTGAACTGTGGATGAAAGCCTTGTATGTGGTGAGGTATTTTAAGTGATTGTTCACCATTGAAATATACAGCCAAAAACGATATATAACATGATATTTCAAATCGTTGTGCACGGCTTATGACAAAACTTTGTGAATGAGTTGGGTAAGTGACAAGACTTCGATTTTGGTTCAGGTCAGATTACAGATCTGGCCTATCAGTGGATACAAAACATACACTGTTCAGCCTAGCAGGGGTTTGCGCACTACCGAGTACCGTCCTGGTATTGTTATTATTATTATTTTAGGATTTGAGTGACTTAGCGAAGAACGAGCGTGTGAGCTGTTGGGAGTAACCAGTGCCAGGAACAAGGCGGACACACGAACGAAATGAAATATGCATTGCCATTTACACCGAATGGTATGAAACAGGATTTATCGCATGCGGACAAATATTTTTCCTAAAAAACAATCCAAGCAAACACCACCGCAGCGGCTGGGTTCCATCTTGAAAAATGTCTTCAATAAAATTGATGAACCGTCGTATTTCATGCCGTTGTTGAAGCTTTGACGGCCCTAATTTGGCCCGAATAATGGCGCGGACTTTAACATGCTGTGAGGCCTGCTAAGCGGCGCTGGTTCCAGACAGTTGATGAACCCTGAAATTCCATGCTCTTCTACTCTCTTGGAGTGATTCTTGGCCGGGATTTGCTGATCCGAATACACAGTTCGGACCGAGTGTTCGAACGTGATTCAGAGAACTCGGCTACTCCAAAGTGTTTGACCAAGGAGACCACTGTTGTATGGAAGGAGTCCATGTTTCCTTCAAGGGTTCTTCATTATTTCTTAGTTTGACTTAACCAGTGAATTCATTTACCCTTGAGTTGACTAGTCCATTGTCATAGGATTACATACCTGGTACCACACACCTGTATGAGCACATTGTGCATTTTCATAGTGCTAGGTCTTTCGTTAAATCCCATATACTCATACTTTGTTCATAACTCCCAATGTGCTTGAATTTATATACCAGATGAGTGGGATGGCATGCCTCCCTCCCTTGAAGATCTCGCGAGATCTTGCCGGAGAGGTCACGGTTTTTCGAAGCTGTCCACGCTCTCCACTGCTATCGAAGTTAATTAATTGTTCACAGTTGTATTTTTGTCGAAACTGTATTTATCTTACCGATGTGTACCGAGGAAGATTGTCGGTGTTTTTTTTTTTTGTTTGTTTTTTGTATACTGAATCGAGGCTCGTGAAAGAGATAACATTTATTTCACAAACAAATCAACCAGACAAACAAAATATATAAAAAGAGGGAGCGGAAGACAAGATGGGGGGAGAAGGGGAACCACACAAACACAACATTTGAGAGCAGGGAGATGTGTGGGAGGGAGAGGGCTTGGGGGGAGGAGGCGCGGGAAGGGGGGAGGGGGGGGGGGAGAAGTATAAAACACAAGGACACCAAGGACTTCCAGGACAGAAGTTGGTATTTCAAAAAAGTGGATTTGGGGTGAAATTAGCAGGGGTAGAAAAGATCAAGGTTTTGGATGGGGGAAGATAAGAGATGGTGGTGAACAGCTGTTTTAAAGACCTGGAGGGTGGAGTGGGATTGAAGAGTGAGGGAATTTGTTCCAGAGGCGGGAGAAAAGAGGAATGAAGGAGTGAAGGTGAGCAGAGAGTCTTGATTTTGGCAGTTTAACCATAAGAGGGTTGCAGGCAGATCTTGTGCTACCTGAAGGAATATTTGGGGGACAGAGCCCAGAGAGAGCTGGGGGGGCAAGGCCAGAGAGGAGTCGGTAGAAGACGGAAAGACCACCAACCCGCCTGCGGTGAGTGAGTGAAAGGCCCTTGGAGTTAGCTTCATCACGGGAGATTCCAATGATTCTGAACGCTTTGGTTTCAACAGCGTGAAGACGAGCTAGGTGTGAGGCAGGAGCACCAGCCCAGAGGGGAGAGCAGTATTCCATTGAGCTGGGAATGAAAGCCTTGTATGTGGTGAGGAGCTCAGGTGTGCCAAGGAAGGACTTCGCACGACGGAGGATGCCCAGTCGGCGACTGGCTTTGGAGGCCAGATTTGAAATGTGGTTTTCCCAGGAGAGATCATGGCAGATAGTGAGACCCAAAAGCTTGAGTGACAGAACTTCTTGGAGAGGATTATTCAGAAAGTGGATGGGAGGGTTGTCCAGTCGGTCTTTTCGGAGAGATATCGTAAGAGTGTGAGATTTGTCAGGATTGAAAGACATGTTCCACTTGTTTGCCCAGTCTGTGATTTTGTCCAGGTCTGCAGAGAGTGAGGAGGATGCAGACTGCCGATCTGAGGGACGAGGAATGGAGCGACAGAGAGTAGCGTCATCAGCAAAGAGATAGAGAGGATTTTCAAGAGAGTCAGAGAGATCATTGATGAAGACCAGAAAAAGCACAGGGCCCAGAACACTGCCTTGGGGAACTCCAGCCTGAACAGGAAGAGGAGATGAGAGAAACCCATTCAGGGCCACACGTTGACTACGACTAGAGAGGAAGTCCGCCAGCCATGCGTGGAGATTTCCATGGATACCAAAGGAGGAGAATTTGGTGAGCAGAGCGGGGTGCCAGACTGTATCGAAGGCACGTGATATGTCAAGGGAGACAGCTCTAATTTCCTGTTTGGCATTGAGGACCTCCATCCATTGTTGAGAAAGCAGAAGCAGCATGTCCAGAGTAGAGTGACCAGGTCTGAAACCAAATTGATGATCAGAGATCAAGCCATTGGAGAAGAGGAAATATTTCATATCTGAAGCAATGATGGATTCCATGACTTTGCTGATAATTGGGAGAAGGCTGATTGGTCTGTAGTTGCTAGAATCTGTTTTTGCACCTTTTTTGTGCAAAGTGGTGATGTTGGCTGATGTCCAAGCAGATGGCAGATGACCTTGAGCAAAAGAGAGGGTGAAGAGAACAGAGAGAGGGCGTGAAGGAGCGGAAGAACAGGATTTTAGGACCCGTGGGCTGATGCTGTCTGGTCCAGTTGCAGAATCAGAGTCGAGGGTTGACAGAAACTTTTCCACCTTGTCAGGAGGAAAGGACACAGAGTCCAGGAGCAGCTGGGTACGACTGGGTACGGTGGGTACAGAGAGGGATGGGTTTGGGACACAACATTTAGAGGCAAACACAGAGTAGAGGCATTCAGCTTTTTCACGTGCAGAGTCAGCCGTGTCGCCGTTTGAGGTGAGGGAGGGGATGGAGGGGGAACAAACACCAGAAACAGATTTGACTAGATGCCACCAGGATTTGGAAGAGGGAGACAGCTAAGAGAGTTCGGTCTTGAGAACGGAGAGATATTGTTTCCTGGCTCTCCTCAGGGTGGACACAGACTTGTTTCAGGTTTTGTGAAAGGAAATGAGATTTCCTTCCATTGGATTTGCATTCCAGGAGACGAAAGCAAGTTGTTTCTGGGCAACAGCCTCACCACAAGATTCCGTGTACCATGGATGGGAGGAAGTGTATGACAACTGAAGACGAGATGGGATAAATCTTTGCACGAGAGAGAGCAGTTTGGTTTGGAAGAATTCCCAGGAAGAATTGATGTCAGAGGCAGTAGAGATGGGAGACCAGTCCAGATGATTGATGGCTGCTTGTGGACCGTGCCAGTCAGCCCGAGTGAAATGCCAGACTCGTCGACGCTGAGGAGGCTCTCTGAGAATGGACAGAGAGATGTCCACTTTAATAAGCACATGATCAGATGAGCCAATTGGAGCAGAAGAAGAGCAGCAGACATTTGCAGGGAAGTTTGTCATAACCAAGTCTAGAAGAGAAGATACTCCGTTGACTGAGATCCGGGTCAGGAAATTGACAGATTGTGTCAGTCCCAATGAGTTGCAGAAGTCCCTTGCTGAGATGCCATGGCTGGTGAGAGCGGAACCCACACCCAGCCACCTGGCATGATGACAGTTGAAGTCTCCACTTATGAGGAAGAGAGAGTTTGGATGAGATGATAGGAGTTGGTCCATGTTGTTGGACAGTGAAATGTAAATGGAGTCATCACTGTTTGGCGGACCGTACAGAACACATATGAACAAAATGTGGGTGAGGAGAGGAAGCCATAGCCAGAGGTACTCCTGGGGGTGGGGTGGATAGAGGGCAGTGCAAGGAGAGTGAGGAAGAGAGTTTTTGATAAGGATAGCCACCCCACCACCAGGATGAGGCTCAGGTCTATCATACCAGAGGAGGGAGTAACCAGGAAGAGATATTAAGGAATCAGAGACATCTTTAAGGAGGAAAGTTTCTGTCAAGCAGATCAAGTCTGGATTGTCAGAAGCAACCTGAATGGAGAGATCAATCAGGTTTGAGCGAAGGCCCCGGATGTTTGAGGTCCATACCGTTAATGAGGAGAGAGGGGGAGCATCGGGTGTAGGACAAGGGATGGGAGGGGTAGGGTCAGATGAAGGATGAGAGGGAGATGTAGGGAGAGCAGTTGATAGTGTGTCAGATATTACAGAAGAGTTACAAGAAAGGGAAGGATGAGGAGGACGAAAGGTTTCATGGTGATGGGATGAGGCACAGTGAGGGGTTGTTTGAGAGGGGCAGAGGAAAGTAGAAGGTTGGGGGAGGTGGAGGTATGAGATGGAAGGAAGGGAGATGGAAGGGACTGATGACCTTTTTAAAATTGTGATGTTTTATATGCAGTTCCTTGGACTTACAAATTGTATGATTTAAGGGGAGAAGAAATCTTGGGTTCATTTTATTCACAGAAATTACAAAAGACACAAGGAAGCAGATAATGCCCTTGGGAGCAATGGGTTGGTGCTTCACTCCCCTCTACTATACACCTCTGGAGTATAGCAGGGGGGCATCTTCTGAGGAATTAGAAATAGTAAATAAACAATACTATTTATAATGTGTGTAATGGGGGACATTCTTAGATCTGTGAACCCCAAACACAGAATCCTCAACTGAATAGTCGGTCAAGGCTTAACTTTTGTTTTTTGGTGTGTGTGAGTGAGTATTAATAATATAACAGGGAGCATAATCAACCTTAACCCTTACATAAATCCAAAACCCTAACCCTCACATTCCAAATCCCAACCCAACCTTAACCCAACCCGAACCCAACCCCAACCCAATCAACCCATCCCTAACCCAACATAATTTTTAAAAAATACGTATTTCAATAATATATATATTTTAAAATAAGTTTTTTTTCCTCTTCCTCCAATTCTGTCTTTCAAGGCTTTCGAGTTTGAAGAAGTAGAAATGGGGCGGAAGAATTTTCCAGCATTTTCTTCCTAGAAATTTCTTGATATTGCTGAAATATATCTAAATTAAATATGGTACTTATCTAATATTGAATTAAATAACATATATATATATATATATATATATATCATTTAATTTATTTCCAATCAACTGAACTTACCTTAAATAAAGCACCATCCAACAAAGAACAATGTTCATTGGTTTACAATCCAAAGAGTATTCTTTGTATAATCCATAAGCAGAGTCTCCAGGATAGGAAGAGTCTCCAAGATAGACCCCAGAAGCAGAGTCTCCAAAATAAAAACAACTTTCCAAGTCTCCAAGGTATAACCACATTCCTGTTGAGTCTCCAATATAGGTATCACATTGTGAGTTACCAAGATAAACCCACATTTCAAGTCTCCAAAATGAAACCAGTTTTCAACGTCACCAAGGTAAAACTCTCCTCCTGATTTTATTAAAATTAGTTAGTCTCCAAGGTAGGTATTGAAACCATCCCCCCCCCCCCCTCCCCTTCCCACGCCTCCTGCCCCCAAGCCCTCTCCCTCCCACACTTCTCCCTGCTCTCAAATGTTGTGGTTGTGTGCTTCCCCTTCTCTCCCCATCTTGTCTTCCGCTCCCTCTTTTTGTATATTTTGTTTGTCTGGTTGATTTGTTTGTGAAATAAATGTTAGCTCTTTCACGAGCCTCGATTCAGTATACAAAAAAAAAAGAAAAAAAAAAGAAGAACTCATTTTCTTTTTCCCAAAAATTAGTGAGTCTCTAAGGTAAAACTTATCTGCTGGATCATCAAGGTAAAACTTGTTCTGTGGGTCTTCAAGATAGGTCTCACAGTGAGAACCATCAAGGTAGAACTCTTTTTCAGGATTTTGTGTGTCTCCAAGGTATAAGTCTTTGGCTGGGTCATCAAGTGGGTCTTGGTTGATCGTTCTGTGGGTCTTGGATGTTCAAAAAGTCTTGAAACAAATCAGCAATTTCACCCCAAGTTGTGGTAAAAGCAGTATTTTCATTTTGAATATCAGATACAATTTCCTGTGAGAGAAAATAACAATGTACTGTATTAATTTAACACAAGATTATTATATGTATAAATCAAACTCTCTAAATATTAATTGAAAATCCTATTAATTGAAAATATGTAAGATGTTTGAATCCAGTGCATCAATTTGAAGGTTTAAATCCACACAGGTAGTAGGTTTCCAAGGAACTCCAAAGTCATCCCAATAGAGATAAGCACAGCAGTCCATTCTCAATAAAAGTAAAAGTATGTTTAAATTCCCAACCTTTTATATAAGAATGGTGGGTGTGGTTTCCTTTGGCAATTGCTTGGGGAAATCGCTGGGTAAGTCTGGGCAAGCCTGGGAAAGGCTTAACTGGAAAGTATGTAAAAGTGGGCGGGGATTACGAAGAAGTGGGCGGGGTTTAGAAAAAGTGGGCGGGGTTTGGAAGAAAGTAGGCAGGGCTTAGAAAATATTATATGTGGCTTTGGAGGTGCTCAAACAAGAGCAATAAGAAAGGTTTATCATTTCATCTCTGCCCAACAAAGATACTTAAACCAAGAACCAAGTTCAAACACTATTTATCAATATTCTCGATGGTGATGAGTTCAATAAGAAAATGAAGTTATTCCCTAAAATAGAACATAAACAAATATTGGCTCTCTATATGGGTTCAAAGAAAATATGGGTGTTTTCGAATCAACAAAGGGTTTGGGGTCTATTGAGGATTTAACCTTTGTTAATGGCTTAGATGGGGAGTGAGAAATTTCCGGATGTTTTGGGGTTTTTGGTTGGGTGGTCCATAAGTTCCAACACACTTTCCCCATTCACTTACATGTAAAATTAGGTGTCTGAGAACCAACATTTTCCTACTACTTATGCATGTAATATGTATGCATGTATGTATGTGTTATGTATGTGTATGTATGTATATGTATGTAGGTATGTAATATGTATGTATGTATGTATGTGCAGTGCATTCAGAAAGTATTCAGACCCCTTCACTTTTTCACATTTTGTTATGTTGCAGCCTTCTGCTGAAATCGTTTAAATTCATTTTTTTCACTCATCAATCTGCACTCAATACCCCACAATGACAAAGAGAAAACAGGATTTTGCAAAGTTTTGTAAATTTATTGAAAAGAGAAAACTGAAATATCACATTGACATAAGTATTCATACCCTTTGCTATGACACTTGAAATTTAGCTCAGGTGCCTCCGATTTCTGTTGATCATCTTTGAGATGCTTCTACACCTGTATTGGAGTCTACCTGTGGTAAATTCAATTGATTGGACATGATTTGGAAAGGCACACACCTGTCTAATGTTCTGGTGTGTGCTTGAATTCTGGTCCTTGAATTCTGGTCTGGTCCTTGAATAAGGTCTCACAGCTGACAATGCATATCAGAGCAAAAACCAAGCCATGAGGTCGAAGGAACTGCCTGCAGAGCTCAGAGACAGGATTGTGTCGAGGCACAGATCTGGGGAAGCCTACAAAAAAATTCTGCTGCATTGAAGGTTTCCAATTGAAGGAAGGTTTCCACGGAAGCCTCTCCTCAGTGAAAGACACATGAAACCCCGCTTGGAGTTTCCAAAAAAACACCTAAAGGACTGTCAGACTGTGAGAAACAAGATTCTGTGGTCTGATGAAACCAAGATTGAACTGTTTGGCTTCCGTCTTGCCACTCGGCCATAAACCCCAGATCGGTGGAGTGTTGCAGTGATGGTTGTCCTTCTGGAAGTTTCTCCCATCTGCACACAGGACCTCTGGAGCTCAGCCAGAGTGACCATCGGGTTCTTGCTCCCCTCTCTTACCAAGGCCCTTCTCCCCCGATTGCTCAGTTCGGCCGGGCAGCCAGCTCTAGGAAGAGTCCTGGTTGTTCCAAACTTCTTCCATTTAAGAATTATGGAGGCCACTGTGCTCTTGGGAACCTTCAATGCAGCAGAGATTTTTTTTGTAGGCTTCCCCAGATCTGTGCCTCGACACAATCCTGTCTCTGAGCTCTGCAGGCAGTTCCTTCGACCTCATGGCTTGGTTTTTGCTCTGATATGCATTGTCAGCTGTGAGACCTTATATAGACAGGTGTGTGCCTTTCTAAATCATGTCCAATCAATTGAATTTACCACAGGTGGACTCCAATCAAGGTGTAGAAACATCTCAAAGATGATCAAGAGAAATGGGAGGCACCTGAGCTAAATTTCAATCGTCATAGCAAAGGGTCTGAATACTTATGTAAATGTGATATTTCAGTTTTTTCTTTTTAATAAATTTGTAAAACTTTCTAAAATCCTGTTTTCTCTTTGTCATTATGGGGTATTGAGTGTAGATTGATGAGAGAAAAAATGAATTTAAACGATTTCAGCATCAGGCTGCAACATAACAAAATGTGAAAAAAGTGAAGGGGTCTGAATACTTTCTGAATGCACTGTACGTAGGCATGTAGGTAGGTATACCCTAACGCTAACCCTACCCCTACCCCTAACCCTTGCCCTATCCCTAGGATAACCCTATCCCACCCTTGTTGATGTGATGGATGTGCTTTTGGGTGACATTTGAATGTTGATCGTGTCGAAGAAGACTCACTGTCACTTTCTTGTCCCTCTTTGCAAACACAGATGGCGAACGTCAGAGCAGCAGGATCTGCACACTAAGTGAAAAATCAGCAGGATTACAATAATTTACGGTCATTTCGAAAATGATGGTACAGAATTGGCTGCTTGCCCACGGAGTTTAATGGTTCCGTTGGCAGCATTAATATGTTAACTATGTTAATGAAACATAAACACTGCAAATAATGACAACGTGGTTATGTTAATGGTATAAAGTAATGAAAGTGCAAGTTTGGTTTGTGCAATTTCCAACAAGCTCCTTAAGGTTCACTTACGTGCAGATGCTTCAGGTCCATTGTTCCTTGGCAACACGAGAAGGTGCAGGAGATAAGAGAAATGGCAGGTGAACATTGACTACAAGTGGTGCACATGTTGTTTGGGTACAGTTTCGTCGGCCATTGCAATTAATGCAAATTAGGCTCCAGTCTTCTGTATGGTTCTTATAACATTTGCATCACTCAAGGCAAAGCATTATCAAAATTGCACCCATTTTCACCGCAGATGCATTTTCAGCTGAGAAAGGGCCGGAAACATTTGAAGAGTTGTTGATTAGATAGGGAGAGAAGCTGCTGCGGCCCTTTGCCTTTGCCCGCATCCTTTTCTTCCTTTTGGCCTCCTGTACTCATAATCGTATTTCTTTCATTTTGTAAATAAGACAGTTGAGTTAAGTGGGATTCTTCTTCCTCCTCCTCTTCTGCCTCTGCTTCTTCTTCTTCTTCTGTATGCAGCATAAGGCTGCGAGGTAGCATCATTAACTTGGGTGCACGGCGGCTGTACCCTCTGTAGGTTAGGACAGGATTTTGGAATTTGTCCAGGGTGTTGGCAATTGCTCACTTATGGCGTCCGAGCGCAAATCCTGACACCAACCTCCGAGAGAGAGGACCCAGTACCCTGGTACTCATTTCGCCGACCTCGGAAGAATGACGGGCTGAGTCAACCCAACCTGGTATTAATTCAACAGCTGAACGGGATTTGAACTGAGGAATTTAGGATCCCAAGCCCGCCGCCCTAACCATTTGCGCTTAGGCCAACACCAGGTATATCTTGCTTGCGGATTGGAAATTTCCTGATTCTCTTGCACTGTTGAGCCAAACAAATCATTGTGGGCCTTGAATAAAGCTATAAATAAATGTGTGGCAAGGCTTGTTCACTGAAATTCATTACATTTCCATTGTTTGCCAAAGGAGCAGAAACAGCCATCTTGATTTCTACTATTTATGAGTAACCATCAGGGTCTCCAGAACTGTGCATTTGTCTTCACTTGATACCTTCCTAGCCTGAGATGGAGTGGAGGAGATGTTACTCATGCATTTATCCATAAGACATGTAAAGGTACCGGAAGTGGGTGTAGAAGGACATTCGTGGAGAAGGCCACACATTTGCCATTCTTCCAGGTAAAACTGCTGACATAGCCAGAATTAAACAATTTTGCCAAAAGAAAGAAGAGAGGGGGGGGGGGGGGGGGTGAGAAATTATTTTTATTTTGATCTTCCTCTTGGTGTGTTGTTGGATATTATTTGCACTTCAACATCAAACAAGTACAAAAAGTTTTAATTAAAACAAAAGCCGCGTCGATGTTACACAATGCCTAGATGCAGCTGTGCCTATAACGTCGATGTTATAGGCACAGGACATTCCTATTGATTCGATTACTTGATGTTATTTTTGTGCAAAGTGAAAATATATCTCGGCAATTTCCCATGTGTGGCGACACGTGAACGAAGCTATGCTCCTCTCTCCACATTATTGTGACGACGTATAAATTTAATATTTCATCGTGACGATTGTCATCAAATGGACGAATTTTTAATACTAGGGCATGCCCGTACTATATATATATCTAAAATTATATCCCCCCCCTCTATTTACATGAAATGGTTTGGTTCATGAAATGTTTTGGTTCATTCGCAACGCCAAAGCGAACGGCGAACGCTTTACATGAAATGGTTTGGTTCATGAAATGTTTTGGTTCATTCGCAACGCCAAAGCGAACGGCGAACGGCTTGCGAGTACAGTGACAATCCCCCCCCCCCCTCTATTTACATGAAATGGTTTTAATTAGTTTTAAAACATAGTTTAACGCCAACATAGCGGCAACATAGTTTGCCAACGTGAAATAAATGAATACGCTCTCAAATGTGCCGTCCGAGGCAGAGTGTGTTCGCCAAGTTCGGCACACGCGATAGCTCGCTGCTCTCTGATTGGTTGAATCGTTTTTTGGACATAGCTCGGTAAGTAATTGTCCGATTAATATGAAACCTTGAAAAGGCACATCCTCGGGTCCCCAGCAATATACCTGGCAAGTTTAAAGTATATCGGACCCGTGGTTGTCGAGAAACAGCGGTCACAGACAAACAAACAAACAAACAAACACACATACAGAGATTACTGGAATTATAGATAGATATCTCGGCATTTTCCCGTCTGTTATTTCGGGCGGTGTATGACTGACCATGCCGCGATTTAAAAAGAATATATCTCGGCAATTTCCCGTGTGTGGCGACACGTGAACGAAGCTATGCTCCTCTCTCCACATTATTGTGACGACGTATAAATTAAATATTTCATCATGACGATTGTCATCAAATGGACGAATTTTTAATATATCTCGGCATTTTCCCGTCTGTTATTCCGGGCGGTGTATGACTGACCATGCCGCAATTTAAACAAAATATAGATATCTCGGCATTTTCCCGTCTGTTATTTCGGGCGGTGTATGACTGACCATGCCGCGATTTTTAAAAAAAAAATCTCAATGGACTTGAAGTTACAGGCCTTTGAGAATTCATTTCGTTCTATAAAGGGCAACTTTCATCGGATTTTCTTCCCGTTTTTTTTCAACCGAGTCTAAAACTATGTTAGCGACTGTGAAAAATGAAATGATATATCGAATTTGATTTGAAATAAAACTGTGTGAGAGAGGAAGACACCACGGGCCTACAAAACAGGCCTCAAAGCTATGCGAGTTAATAAAATGGTGGATATTTGTTTATATGAAGGCTCTCCCAGAATGGGTGGAGCTATGGTTCCCAGAATGGGTGGAGCTTTGAGGTTTTGTCTTCTCTGCAAGAACAAGAAGATGAACAAGAAGAAGATGAACAACAACAAAAACAGCAGAGGGCACTCTATGAGCAGCGTCTGCGACGCGGCTAAAAAGCCTGTGATGAATATCCTATTAACAATCTCCTTGCTCCCTGGGTGTATAGCTAGCAGGTATCGATAATACTGCCTAATTTATATATTTATTTGCAATTACACAAAGATTGGTATTCCCATCAGCAAAGTGATGGGTCTTATAGTCCAGTTATTATGAAAACCTAAGTAATACGTTTTGTAAATTTGCAAAATTGCACCCATTTTTTCAGCATTTTCAGCTGAGAGCGTCCGTAAATGAAAATTTACATAAAAAACTATAAACATGTCCGAACAAAAAAAAAAACTCAATCAATGTCTAGCATTTGAAAATTGTAATTTCTATAACTGTAAACTGTGAAATAAACATGACAATAATGTCTGTAAACTGTAAAGGAAAAAGAGAAAAAGAGTCTGTCAATGAAAATTTACGTTAAAAAACGTAAATGCATATGTAAACTAGAACGGCACTCGGTAGAGCGCATACCTCCACCTGATGAACACTTTACGTTTTGTATCCACTGATAGGCCGGATCTGAATTCGGACCTGAACCAAAATCCAATCGGCTTGTTCTTTCACCGAACCAACTCGTCCACCAAGTTTATTCATAACTCGTCCATAACTTTTTTAAACATCATGGTATATTTTGTTTTTCACCCGATCTCTCAATGGTGAAGAATCACTTAAAAATTAAATAATTATTGTAGCCGAATCCATATTCAGATCTTCACCAAAATCAAAACAATTAGTCCTTTTGCACACACAACCTCTCCACCAAGTTTCGTCCAAATCCATCCACAACTGTTTGAGATATCCTGCTATATATCATATTTGGCCATATCACTCAATGGTGAAGAATCACTTTTTAAAAATTCTACTAGCTGGATCAGTATCCGGATATTCCCAAATTTTAACCGATTCTTCCTTGTCACACACACAACCTGTCCAATAGGTTTCGTCCAAATTCATCCATAACTTTTTGAGATATCCTGCTTTGTATCGTGTTTGGCCCTATCTACCAATGGTGAAGAATCACTTATAAATTTAATTATTATCATATCGGAATCCATATTCAGATCACCAAAATCGAATGGAATCGTCCTTGTCAGACACCCAACCTCTCCACCAAGTTTCGTCAAAGTCCGTCCACAACCTTTTGAGATATCCTGCTATACAGTATATTGTTCTTGGATCTATCTCCCAATGGTGAAGAATCACTTAGAAACTAGCTGGATCCGAATCCGGATATTCACCAAAATCTAATGA
The DNA here is from genome assembly GCF_964187855.1 of Myxine glutinosa. NCBI lineage: Eukaryota > Metazoa > Chordata > Myxini > Myxiniformes > Myxinidae > Myxine > Myxine glutinosa. The sequence continues at coordinate 78,624,826 of NC_136270.1, forward strand.
TTTCTTCCTTTTCACAAATGCAACCTCTCTGCCAAATTTCGTCCGAATCCGTCCATAACTTTTTGAGATATCTTGTTCACAAATGGACAAACGGACAGACAAACAAACAGACATAAAGACAGACAGACAGGGGTGAAAACATAATCCAGTAGATACGTGGCAATCGTGGCATGCGTCGATGGCATGGTGCTGATCATCATCATCATTGTCATCACCATCATCATCATGATACCTAAGTGACTGTTTGGTTAACATAACAATACGTTCTACAGTTATGACAGGGACATGACAATACTGAATGTTAAACATGAGACCGAGTCTTTCTTCGGGCTACAGTCTGACAAACTCGCAAGGTTTCTCCAAATGTTAGTATATCTGATCCAATGTACCATACTCTCATATTGCAGAGCGTTGGCTCTGTTTCTTGGTCTGGGATCATGCTAGGTGGTTTTCCATCCTCTCACAGCAGCGGCTAGGGCAGTAATTTGTAATTTGGCCATGGTGCACACACAAGTCAAACACCAGGATGACAGTTTTAAGCTGGGTTGGGATTCAAACCCGTGTTATATGGCTTAGAGGAGAGTGTGCATACCTCGAGGCCACGTTGTCAGCCTATACTATACAGTCACGTGAAAAAGTAAGTACACCCCATGTAAAGTTTTGACTTTTTCAACATATTTCAACATACAGCTATTTGATCTTCATTTCAACAATATTGATAGATAAAGGTGATATAATATAACAAATATCATGAAACATTTACATTTTGTAGACCATTGTATGATTTAAATAAACATAAATGCAAATTTCGCATGTGGAAAAAGTAAGTACACCCCTACATTTATCACTACTTCAAATACCTAAAATTACAATCAGGTGCACCAGCTCAGGTGCAAATGATTAGAACATCGTAAGAGAGGATCTTGGAGGAACCTGTCTTATTTAAACCTCAGACATTTCGTTTGGTTTGCTCTTTGTTGTTGAAGTGTGCGGCATCACCATGCCTCGACCAAAAGAGCTCTCTGAGGCCTTCAGAAAGAAGGTTATGGATGCCTCCGAGTCTGGGAAGGGATTTAAAAAGATCTCCAAACAATTTGAAATCAATCATTCGACTGTCCAGAAGATCATCTGCAAGTGGAGAAGATTCCAAAGAATTGCCAACTTGTTCATGCAAGGCCGCCCCAGCAAGTGTAGCCCAAGAGCAGACCGCAAGATGCTGAAAGAAGTCTCTAAGAACCCCCAGAATGTCATCACGGGACCTGCAGGTAGCTCTTGCCACTGCTGATGTCAAAGTGCACGGGTCTGCCATTAGAAAGAGGCTGCACAAATTTGATCTACATGGGAGGTGTGCCAGGAGGAAACCTTTGCTGTCCAGAAAGAACATCAGGGCAAGACTAAAGTTTGCCATGGAACACCTTGGCAAAGACCAGCACTTCTGGAACAATGTGCTCTGGACAGATGAGTCAAAGGTGGAGCTATTTGGCCACAGTACCAGAAGACATGTTTGGCGAAAATCAAAGACAGCATTTGACCACAAGAACCTGATACCAACTGTAATGCATGGTGGTGGAAATACTATGGTTTGGGACAACTTTGCTGCATCAGGGCCTGGGCAACTCACCATCATAGAATCCACTATGAATTCTTCATTGTACCAGAGGGTGCTTGAGGATAATGTGAGGCCAGCTGTTGGAAAGTTGAAGCTCAACCAAAGGTGGATCTTGCAACATGACAATGACCCAAATCATTCCAGTAAATCCACCAAGGAATGGCTGAAAAGAAAGAAATGGAGGGTTCTGGAATAGCCAAGTCAAAGCCCGGATCTAAATCCCATCGAGATGTTGTGGGGCGATTTGAAACGAGCTGTGCAAGCAAGAAACCCCTCAAACATCGCACAGCTGAAATAATTCTGCATGGAGGAGTGGGCAAAAATTTCTCCCAGTCGATGTCAGAGACATCAGTTATAAGAAAGTTAAACATCAGTTTGTCAGACAGTTATAAGAAACGCCTACTCGAGGTTGTTTCTGCCAAAGGGGGCAATACCACCTTTTTGAGCCAAGGGTGTACTTACTTTTTCCACATGCGAAATTTGCATTTATGTTTATTTAAATTATACAATGGACTACAAAATGTAAATGTTTCATGATATTTGTTATATTATATCACCTTTATCTATCAATATTGTTGAAATGAAGATCAAATAGCTGTATGTTGAAATATGTTGAAAGAGTCAAAAGTTTACATGGGGTGTACTTACTTTTTCACGTGTCTGTATGTATGGATGGGGGATGACCCAAGATGGCGGATAAGCCAAAGCATTTGTAACCTCAACTACACAGTGCAAGAACATATTGCTCCCTATTGTCGGCTGGGGCCACCTACGTCCCATAGTTCTCTCTTGGATGTGGAGTGAGCAAAATCTTCGGCCATATTCATAAATTATTTCCATGACCTGGAGAAACCCAACACTGACCTTTCTCCTACTACCGACAAGTTGGTGGTTTCCGAATCATCTGAAGCCTCGGACGTTTATTAGAACAAGGAGAAAAATACATAAAATGGCATAGCCCCCATGGTTTTAGTAATTTGACTGTATGGAGGCAAAGGCCGCCATTCGGCCATCTTTGTTCGGATTACAAAACAAAATCCTCTGTATATGTATACTCTCATGTATTGTCTTTGTACCAAGTTCAAATTTAATCGGTCCATGCATGTTCAATAAATGGTTGGGGACACGTTAAAGTAACAAAATGGCCACCAGTCGGCCATATTGGAACTGATCTCGAAAGAAAATGACATGCATAGGCAAGCCATCATTACATTATCTGTTTGCCAAGTTTGAACACGATCGGTAAATGCATCTCCGAAAAATGGTTGAGGACGTGTTCAAAATCGTGTTTTTTTTGCAACTAAAATGTCCGCCAGTCGGCCATCTTTGATCGCAAGGCAAAACAAAACGATGTGCACATGTGCTTATAACATAGCACGTATTGTCTTTTACCAAGTATGAACAAAATCTGTCCATACATCCCCGAGATATGGTTGCAGATGGACGGACGGACGGATGAGACCCAATCCGTAAGCCCTCATTTCGGATGTAGTCAAAAGGAGGCTAATAATGTCTGCAATGACAGAGAAACTCTGAAGATATTCTGGAGAGACATTCAAAGGACCCAGAAAAGCTTCATGGTTAGTTGGAAGGTTGTGGGTTCAATTTTTCGATCAGAACTCTAAATGACAATGTTCCTGGATATACCCAGGTTTACCTCCACCAAATTTAAGACAGAACCTCCTGCCGAACACCTGTCATGGTGCGCAGGATGTCCCCATGGACAATTATGGGCTCGCACGATCTTCTCGACAGAGCACTTGTCCAAGCAGGTCCACTGTGTGCCGGAAACAGCCAGATATACAATCCTCAATGACGACTGTCCATGAAGATTGCAACTTCTCAACTGTTATGCATTTAGTCAGGTTCACTAGGTTAACAAATATATTGTTACAGTTTTAGGAACCTTCACTTGTAAATAATAAGCCTTGTAAATAATTCCCTCTAAATATCCCCATCTCCCAAAGGTCAAAGATCGCACCCTAGATAGGCCACGAGCAACACGAAGGACACCATAGAAACCTCTTCAGTTATCTCATTAGTATGTGTTTCAGGTAAGGATCTGTTCCCAATAGTTGAATCTACGTTGCATTAATGAAATAAGAGTAGGCCCCAAAGTTCCCTTCAAAAGCGGTGCGAGTGGTTTTCTATCTCCCCACAAGACGCCATTGCCCATGTGCTTCATCTCGGAGAAGAAGGGGGAGAAGTCCTCAGAGCTCCAGGAATAAGGTGTGGCCCCGTCAACACACCATCAAGGGGCGGAGCCGGTGAGCCCTCGCGACCAATCCAGGCCGAGGCGTGTCCACCGGAAGGCGGAGCGAAGCGGACACGGCTTGATACGCGAGGCATGTAATAAAAGCGCCGCCGCGAACTACTTCAAGAGAGAGCCAAGGAGACGTCACGGCAGATGCGCCAGAGAGAGCCACGGAGGCGAGCGGCAGAGAGAAAGCCACGGATATTGACCGGCAGAGCGGCAAAGATTTGAATTACGTATGCAGCATACCAGCTTTCCCCCGCTATATAATTGTCCAGTTGCGTCCAACGACACGCGGAGCTGTTTGCCGGGTTTCGCCTCAAACCCAAAGGCGTGGACCGGAGCGCGAGCTTGGAGCCGGACCTCGACGCCTGCCATCTGCATGGACCCTTCTCCTCCTACCATTCCTACCATTACCAACTCCCGTGTAAGTCTGTTTGTTCTGTCCTGGGTTTGTTAAGTAAGACTGTGTAGTTTAGGATTGCCATGTGTCCTTTTATTTCCTCTCTTGTACATTCTATTCCTTTCGTTTCCTCTTCATTATTGTTTGTAATAAATCGTATTTGTTCTTTCTTACCTTTTGGTTTCCTCTCATCTGATCGCTTTCGTGATTTCCTCAATTGACTACCTGCGGCGCGATTTGGCAGAACCGCTCAGAATCGGGTTTAGTCTTTTTGTTAACGGCCCGAGTCGCAGCTCGCTTCGCTCGGCGCATGCATTAACGCTGCGGCTCGGGTGGAAATTATCTCCTCGCTTACGGTCGGTCCTAGTAAGCAGGTATTTGGGACTTCATTGACCAATGACCCTGGCTACTACTGACCGGAAGTGACGTCATAGTTTCCAGGATCGGAGACGGCCAGCTTAAAGTACAAGAGGACTAACCCCCCCTTGGTAACAGGAGTGCCGTACCCCGAATCCTCAACAATATTTTCGTTCAAAATTTGGGAGATAAGCAAACCTGTACATTTTTGGAATCATCAGAGCATGAAGAATCCGAAAATCAATGTTGGCATTGGCACAGACACCTACATGGCCGCCATTTTGGATTTTCAAAATGGCCGCCATAAAATACATATTTTGCGCTATCTCGGCTTTTAGTCAACCTAGAAACTTAATTAAATATGCTAATCATATGTTTTCTGGGTCAAGGAATCCAATAAAGGCCTCAAAATAGTGCTCAGGATTATAGAAAAGCAACAAACAAAGGTAATTGAAAACTATTGTCTTTATATTTGTGATATAACTGTATTACATAATACATGATATTGCAAGTCCTTTGAAGTTATAGGTATGGGTTTATAAAGCAAGAAAGCAGCCTCGCTAGTATCAGATTGAACTATAAGTCCTATACACAGGATCTACTAGGTCTATACCGTTCAGGAATATGCTTTTACAGATCTTCATCACTGTCCTGAGTGTCATTTTCGCAAAGGTGTCTACGCAATTGCCAAATTAATTTTTGGATTCCTCCTGCTCTGAATATTCCAAAAATGTATAGTTTTGCTAATCTCCAAAAATTTTGAACGAAAAAACATAGTGAACCTGACTAATTGCAGAAAACACTCTCTTCACGTTTCAGGATGTCGATCCACACTATTTAAATGAGACAAAGAATGTTGTTTCGTAATTGAGAAAGGCCACTCCTATAGCTTCCTATTTTATGGATCATGTCTAACCATTGGGGGTACTTTAACGTCCACCACAGAAATGCAGTCTTCACATCTCCATTTGGAAAAAAGACGTTCTCTGAGATGCAGCACCCCCTGCTGGTTGGCACACCACGACAAAGGTAGATTGGTGGATTTTAGTTGTATTTAACTCCAGAGAGGGGGAAAGAATCCGTGAGCAGGGAACTCAGAAGAGAGTAAGCTAACAAATTAGGGCGGGTAGTGTGCGGATTGTGAAGCGGCTCACTGTTGTCATTGTGCATCGTTGTCCAAATGTCCACGTGTGGGTAATGCTTTGACGTCACTGCAGCGCAACAAGGGTTGCGCAATGACTACAAAATCCAAAGGCAGACAAACAAACAAGAAAGACGTTGTGTAGAGCACGATACTTGCAAAATCCCTGAAACAAATCTGACCTCAAAATAATTGCTGGTTGAACTCAATGTCCAAATATGCAATTTCAAGTCAATCGGATGAAAATTGAGATTTTAGAAACTCGGCCTATGTTGAAATTTTGACCTTTGGACCTCAAATATAATTGGTAGTTGAATTCAGTGACATGCTATGCAAATTATTTTCATATTTCAAGTCAATCAGATGAAAATTGAGGATTTCAAAAAATTGACGAAATTTTTTGACCTTTGGTCTATGCTGACTTTTTTTTATTTTTTTTTGTCCTCAAAACAATTGGTGGTTGAACTCAATGATAAAATATGCAAATCCTCTTCAAATTTTAAGTCAGTTGGATGAAAATTGATGATTTTAGAAATTTGGCCTATGTTGACCTTTTGACCTAAAAGAATTGGTGGTTCAATTCAATGACCTGATATGCAAATGCTATTCAAATTTCAAGTCAAACAAATGAAAATTGATGACTTCAGAAACTAGGCCGATGTTCACCTTTTGACCTTTGAATTAATTTGTGGTTGAATTCAGTGATCTGATATGGAAATCCTGCTCAAATTTCAAGTCAATCGGTTGAAAAATGAGGATTTTAGAAATTGCACCTAAGTTTGTGTTTTTGGGCCTCTGTTTACCATTTGGCCCATGTTGACCTCAAAAAGAATTGGTGGTTGAATTCAGCGACCTGATTTCAAAAATCCTCTTAAAATTTAAAGTCAATTGGATAAAAATTGAGGATTTTAGAAATTGCACCTACATTGTTGACCTTTTGGCCTATGTTGACCTCAAAAATGAAATTAGTGGTTAAATTCACTGACCAAATATGCAAATCCTCTTGAAATTTGAAGTCGATCAGATGAAATTGAGGATTTTAGAAATTCGACCAAAGGTGATGACCTTTGGCCTATGTTGGTTGACATTTGACCTCAAAATCAACAGGCTTTGTGCTTATGACCAACTCTACCGTTTGGTGAACTTTCATGAAGTTCGGTTTAAAATGTGACCTGGAGGCGAGTGACATACAGACAAATAAACAGACAGACAGACAGACAGAACAAGAGGGAGAATTGCTTTGCAATACATGTCTCTTACCGATGTGATCTTTTCTAAGTAAACAAGCTTTACGCCTAGGTTCCCCGTCGGTGAAGTGATGTGAGTTGACAAAGTGGAAGACGCAAGGCGGCCATCTTCGATTTTGACGTGGCGACCCAATTTTCAATAGCGGTCTTCCTTATGAGTAGATACACCCACACACCAGATTAGAAGTTGGTAGTTCGTTTATTTTTCAAGATATTTCGCTCACAAGGTTCAGACATATATATGGTGGCGGCCATTTGGATTTTGACGTGGCGACCCAATTTTCAATAGCGGTCTTCCTTATGAGTAGATACACCCACACACCGGATTAGAGGTTAGTAGTTCATTTATTTTTCAAGATATTCCGCTCACAAGGTTCACCGCACGTGCGCACGCACGGACGCACACACGGATGGAGGGGAAAGCCATAGTCCCCCTTTCGCTCCGCGGTGCGACGGGGGACAAAAAAGGGCATAACTCTGTGAAGTGCGACGAAACTCGAGCTTGTTTTGTAACTTATTATAACTAGACGGTATTCATAGAATACTTACCCTGCGCAGTCAACTTAGTGCGAGCCAACTCTTCTGTTTTTGAACATTTTTTCCCTTTGATCCAATATGGCTGCCAGACCACGTGAGCAATGACATCATAAATTTATATTCTCTAACATAATTGTTGCAAAGATCACGCTCAATACATTTCAAACTGATCAGACAAAGCATTGTCCCTGCCGAATTATGACGTCATAATTATGCACCAATGACGTCATCGTTAACAACACCTATTCCCCATATGGAGTTCTTTACAATGAGCCATGTTTAAATTTTTTCCATGAAGCGGTTTTGGAGATATACAGGTGCAACATTTTTCGATTTTTCCAAGATGGTGCCTGTACCACATGACCTATGACGTCATGATTATCATTAAAATATTCTACAGGTGCAGGCGCTCCTATGGTGAAAATTTCGTGCCCATCAGACCAACAGTTGCTGAGAAAAAAATTCACAATGATCGGATAAGTGTTGGAGTTGTCAAATTATGACGTCATAACGAAGGCACCGATGACATCATCATTAACATATCTTATTCCCCAAGGGGAGTACTTGACAATGAGCCATGTTTCAATTTTTTCCATGGAGCGGTTTCGGAGATTTAGAGATGCAACTTTTTTCGATTTCTTCCAAGATGGTGTATGTACCACGTGACCTATGACGTTATAATTATCAATAAAAAATATACAGGAGGAGCCGCACATATTCTGAAAATTTCTCGTCCATCGGATTAACAGTTGCAGAGGAATTTTTGTTTTATTCATACTGATCAGATCAAGCGTTGTACTTGTCGAATTATGACATCATAATTAAGGCACCGATGACATCCCCATCAACATATCTTATTCCCCATGGTGAGTACTTGACAATGAGCCATGTTTAAATTTTTTCCATTGAGCGGTTTGGGAGATATAGAGGTGTAACGTTTTTCGAAGATGGCGTCAGTACCACGTTACCTATGACGTCATAATTATGAATAAAAAATCATACCGGCGGAGGCGCTTTTATGGTAAAAATTCGCGTCCATTGGACCAACGGTTGCCGGGAAAATGAATTTTTAAAATGCAGACACGGCACACGGCACACGTACACAACTGAATGCTTAAGTCTGCTTTTCGCTTCGCGAGCGCAGGGTAATAAAGACATGTACCAAGTTTGAGTTGAATATGTTAAAGGGTAATGGGGAAAAAAGTCGAAAAAAACCTAAGGTGGGACGGACAGAAGGACGGAGAGCAAACCTATAGTCCCTTTCTGTGAAACCGGTAGGGGACTAATAACACAGACGACCAACCAATATGTTGGAACCCATCTGTGGATCGGTCCCATCGGCCGATGGGTCTGACCCATCTGTGGATGCACGAGAAATGACAATGCAGACCCATCGGCCGATGGGTCTGCGCCATCTGCGGATGTGTTGTTCACCTTGAAGGAATGTGTTGACAGAATGGTGCTCTTCAATCAGGTACACAGTCATTGGAATTACATGTGGTAGGAATTTAACAGAGATGATTTTTAAATGTTTTATTATCTATTTCTACCCATCTATTTATACATTTTGTCAATACATTTTGTAATTAACAGATACATGGCAGTTTTAGTAAAGCTTTACATAACATACTCAACATTCATACAAAACATTAGGTGTTCTTCTGATAATGGCGGAGGGGAATGTTAAATTCCTTTATATTAAATTAAATAAAATAAAATTTAAATTTTAAAAATAAAAGTTAAATAAAACATTTAAAAATCATCTCTGTTAAATTCCTACCACATGTAATTCCAATGACTGTGTACCTGATTGAAGAGCACCATTCTGTCAACACATTCCTTCAAGGTGAACAACACATCCGCAGATGGCGCAGACCCATCGGCCGATGGGACCGATCCACAGATGGGTTCCAACAAATATACTTGAATAATCTTCGATTTTGAAAAGTAACAAACACACAGGAATGAAAACATAATCTCCGTCCACATTCGGTGGCGTTTTCCCACTTTGTCTATAAATGGAGGATAAACTTTCCTGGACAACAGATGAAAGACAAATCATTAGGCTGTGTACAATAGATGGATATAGAGCAAAGTTACCGTGCTCCTTGCGTCTTAGATATACCTTTTTTAAAGTTTTAGGTCCGGACATTCAGTACCTAGAACCAATGCTCGGGTTCTAATGGGAGCGTCTAGTCCTTTAGGGGGAAAAGATCCTTATTGCTATGAAAATGACTCATGCGTGGCTCTCAAGTTCCAGACACAAGGCCTTGGCAGGAACAGAGATGCAATTAGACGACCCAGCACATACAGCTACCGCTGGTTCAGAACGGCGTGCTGTGCGATCACTCTCCGTGCTGTGGGTCTGATGAAAAATAAACGACAGAAATTATTTACAAGCTGGAAAATGACACACAGCGGAATATCTTAATTATGCAGGCGATTGTGTGCGTGCGTTCGGGGGATACTTACAACAAATTATGGCCTCGCTCTGTGGTCTTCGTGTTTGCTTACTGTCACGGCACAAATGTTTTGATGTCTATCATGGGTATCTACAGCTAAAAATAAAGAACTTCACATCATCCCTCGGCGTTCTAGGGGAGACGAGGTTGTGCTTACGGCAGCAATACCTTAATTCATTTAATAGGGGAGGAACGGTGTAATGGGACAATTATGTTTTCTTATTTTTTGTTTTTTATTATTATTATTATTTTTTATATCGAGGATGGAGGCTCATGAAAGAGCTAACATTTACAGTGCATTCAGAAAGTATTCAGACCCCTTCATTTTTTCACATTTTGTGATTTCATCAAACCACAGAATCTTGTTTCTCACAGTCTGAGAGTCCTTTAGGTGCTTTTTTGCAAACTCCAAGCGGGCTTTCATGTGTCTTTCACTGAGGAGAGGCTTCCGTCTGGCCACTCTGCCATAAAGCCCAGATCGGTGGAGTGTTGCAGTGATGGTTGTCCTTCTGGAAGTTTCTCCCATCTCCACACAGGATCTCTGGAGCTCAGCCAAAGTGACTATCGGGTTCTTGGTCACCTCTCTTACCAAGGCCCTTCTCCCCCGATTGCTCAGTTTGGCCGGGCGGCCAGCTCTCGGAAGAGTCCTGGTTGTTCCAAACTTCTTCCATTTAAGAATTATGGAGGCCACTGTGCTCTTGGGAACCTTCATTGCACCAGAAATGTTTTGTAGGCTTCCTCAGATCTGTGTCTCGACACAATCCTGTATCTGAGCCCTGCAGGCAGTTCCTTCGACCTCATGGCTTGGTTTTTTCTCTGATATGCATTGCCAGCTGTGAGACCTTATATAGACAGGTGTGTGCCTTTCCAAATCATGTCCAATCAATTGAATTTACCACAGGTGGACTCCAATCAAGGTGTAGAAACATCTCAAAGATGATCAAGAGAAATGGCAGGCACCTGAGCTAAATTTCAAGAGTCATAGCAAAGTGTCTGAATACTTATGTCAATGTGATATTTCAGTTTTTTCTTTTAAAAAAAATTTGCAAAACTTTCTAAAATCCTGTTTTCTCTTTGTCATTATGGGGTACTGAGTGTAGATTGATGAGGGAAAAAAATGAATTTAAACGATTTCAGCATAAGGCTGCAACATAACAAAATGTGAAAAAAGTGAAGGGGTCTGAATTCTTTCTGAATGCACTGTATCGCACAAAAAATCAAACAGACACACAAAACATATAATAAGGGGAGCGGTAGACAAGATGGGGAGAGAAGGGCAAGCACACAAACACAACATTTGAGAGCAGCGACATCGGGAGATCTGTGGGAGGGAGAGGGCTTGGGGGGAGGAGGCGTGGGAAAGGGGGGGGGGGGGGTGGTGGGAGAAGTATAAAACACAAGGACACTGCAAGGACTTCCAGGAAAGAAGTTGGTCTTTCAAAAAACAAGTACAAAAAGTTTTAATTAAAACAAAAGCTGCGTCGATGTTACACAATGCCTAGATGCAGCTGTGCCTATAACGTCGATGTTATAGGCACAGGACATTCCTATTGATTCGATTACTTGATGTTATTTTTGTGCAAAGTGAAAATATATCTCGGCAATTTCCCGTGTGTGGCGACGAATTTTTAATATATCTCGGCATTTTCCCGTCTGTTATTTCAGGCGGTGTATGACTGACCATGCCGCGATTTAAAAAAAATATATCTCGGCAATTTCCCGTGTGTGGCGACACGTGAACGAAGCTATGCTCCTCTCTCTACATTATTGTGACGACGTATAAATTAAATATTTCATCGTGACGATTGTCATCAAATGGACGAATTTTTAATATATCTCGGCATTTTCCCGTGTTATTTCGGGCGGTGTATGACTGACCATGCCGCGATTTAAACAAAATATATATATATCTCGGCATTTTCCCATCTCTTATTTCGGGCGGTGTATGACTGACCATGCTGCGATTAAAAAAAAAAATATCTCAATGGACTTGAAGTTACAGGCCTTTGAGAATTCATTTTGTTCTATAAAGGGCAACTTTCATCGGATTTTCTTCCCGTTTTTTTTCAATCGAGTCTAAAACAATGTTAGCGACTGTGAAAAATGAAATGATATATCGAATTTGATTTGAAATAAAACTGTGTGAGAGAGGAAGACACCACGGGCCTACAAAACAGGCCTCAAAGCTATGCGAGTTAATAAAATGGTGGATATTTGTTTATATGAAGGCTCTCCCAGAATGGGTGGAGCTATGGTTCCCAGAATGGGTGGAGCTTTGAGGTTTTGTCTTCTCTGCAAGAACAAGAAGAAGAACAAGAAGAACAACAACAACAGCAGAGGGCACTCTATGAGCAGCGTCTGCGACGCGGCTAAAAAAAAGTGGATCTGGGGTGAAATTAGTGGGGGTAGAAAAGATCAAGGTTTTGGATGGGGGAAGATAAGAGATGGTGGTGAACAGCTGTTTTAAAGACCTGGAGGGAGGAGTGAGATTGAAGAGAGTGAGGCAGTTTGTTCCAGAGGCGGGAGAAAAGAGGATTGAAGGAGTGAAGGTGAGCAGAGTCTTGATTTTGACAGTTTAACCATAACAGGGTTGCTGGTATATCTTGTGCGACCTGTAGGAATATTTGGGGGACAGAGCACAGAGAGAGAGCTGGGGGAGCGAGGCCAGAGAGGAGTCGGTAGAAGACAGAAAGACCACCAACCTGCCTGCGGAAAGCAGCAGGAAACTGGTTTATAGTTTATGAATTTATTAATGGTTTATAAATTTATGGTTTATAGTTTATAGTTTATAGTTTAAACTGGTTTATAGCAGGAAACTGGTTGAAAGCAGACAGGAATATAATGGGAAAAGCATTTTCAGTTGAGGTTGGAAGAAACACTCATCGTGAGATCATTTTTTTTAAAGTGTCCGCAAAGTTGGAGCGTTTGGCTTGGTATTGAACCCGAGGTGGCGTGCCCCCAAAAGGCTCAATGAGGACTTTGCATGCCCCCCAAAAGCTCCATGAGGGTTTGCTTGCCCCCAAGAGACTCAACGAGGGCTTTGCGTGACCCAAAAGGCTCCATGAGGGCTTTGCGTGCCCCCAAAAGGCTCAATGAGGACTTTGCGTGCCCCCAAAAGGCTCCATGAGGGCTTTGCGTGCCCCCAAAAGACTCAATGAGGGCTTTGCGTGCCCCCAAAAGGCTCCATGATGGCTTTGCGTGCCCCCAAAAGGCTCCATGAGGGCTATGCGTGCCCCCAAAAGACTCAATGAGGGCTTTGCGTGCCCCCAAAAGGCTCCATGATGGCTTTGCGTGCCCCCAAAAGACTCAATGAGGGCTTTGCTTGCCCCCAAAAGGCTCCATGAGGGCTTTGCGTGCCCCCAAAAGGCTCAATGAGGACTTTGCGTGCCCCCAAAAGGCTCCATGAGGGCTTTGCGTGCCCCCAAAAGACTCAATGAGGGCTTTGCGTGCCCCCAAAAGGCTACATGATGGCTTTGAACACTATGTGGTCGAGACGCGTGTTACCCAAAAGGCACCCTGACAAATTAGTCAACAAATTACAAATTAAATTAAATAATAATTATTTGATAATAATAATTATAATAATTAATAATAATTATTAATAATTATAATTATTTGTAATTAAATTACAAATTGCTGCCCTGACCACTTAGTCAACCGGCAGGCCTGGCCAGCCGGTGTAGCAGGATTCTCTCACTCCCCTAAAATCTCACTCTAGAGTGATTCTGTCCTAGGATAAAATCACTCCAGAGTGAACTATCCTAGGACTGGCACACTCTAGAGTGTAATTATCCGAGGACAGAATCCATCCCCCTGTCAGGATCAACACACTCCGTCCAGGATCAAAGCACTCCCCTTTCGGATAAAGTCAATCCCCCAGAAAGAATGGAAAGATATATTTACATTGTAGAATGCATGGGAAGGGTATTTAGGAGCATGAATATATTGTTAACGATTTTAGAATATCACATTTTATCACATTATTTGAGCACAGAGAGAGCTGGGGGAGCAAGGCCGGAGAGGAGTCAGGAGAAGACAGAAAGACCACCAACCTGCCTGCGGTGAGTGAAGGAAAGGCCCTCGGAGTTAGCTCCATCGCAGGAGATTCCAATGATTCTGAAAGCTTTGGTTTCAACAGCGTGAAGCTGAGCTAGGTGTGAGGCAGGAGCACCGGCCCAGAGGGGGGAACAGTATTCCATTGAGCTGCGGATGAAAGCCTTGTATGTGGTGAGGAGCTCAGGTGTGCCAAGGAAGGACTTTGCACGACGGAGGATGCCCAGTCGGTGACTGGCTTTTGAGGCCAGCTTGGAAATGTGGTTTTCCCAAGAAAGATCATGGCAGATAGTGAGACCCAAAAGCTTGAGTGACAGAAATTCTTGGAGAGGATTGTTCAGAAAGTAGATGGGAGGTTTTTCCAGTCGGACTTTTCGGAGAGACATAGTAAGAGTGTGAGATTTGTCAGGATTGAAAGACATGTTCCACTTGTTTGACCAGTCTGTGATTTTGTCCAGGTCTGCAGGGAGTGAAGAGGCTGCAGACTGCCAATCTGAGGGATGAGGAATGGATGGGCAGAGAGTGGAGTCATCAGCAAAGAGCTAGAGAGGATTTTCCAGAGAGTCAGAGAGATCATTGATGAAGACCAGAAAAAGCACAGGGCCCAGAACACTACCTTGGGGAACTCCAGCCAGAACAGGCAGGGGAGATGAGAGAAATCCACTCAGGGCCACACGTTGCCTATGACCAGAGAGGAAGTCCGCAAGCCATGAGTGGAGATTTCCATGGATACCATAGGAGGAGAGTTTGGTGAGCAGAGCTGGGTGCCAGACCATATCGAAGGCACGTGATATGTCAAGGGAGACAGCTCTGATTTCCTGTTTGGCATTGAGGACCTCCATCCATTGTTGAGACAGCAGAAGCAACATGTCCAGAGTAGAATGACCTGGTCTGAATCCAAATTGATGATCGGAGATCAAGCCATTGGGGAAGAGGAAGGATTTGATATCCGATGCAATGCTGAATTCCATGACTTTGCTGATAATTTGGAGCAGCCTGATTGGTCTGTAGTTGGAAGGATCTGTTTTTGCACCTTTTTTGTGTAAAGCGGTAATGTTTGCTGATTTCCAAGATGCTGGCAGATGACCTTGAGCAAAAGAGAGGGTGAAAAGAACAGAGAGAGGGTGAGATAGAGTGGCAGAGCAGGATTTTAGGACCTGTGGGCTGATGCCGTCTGGTCCAGTTGCAGAATCAGAGTCAAGGTTTGACAAAAACTTCTCCACCTTGTCAGGAGAGAAGGACACCGAGTCCAGGAGCAGTTGGGTTCGACTGGGTAAGGTGGGAACAGAGAGAGATGGGTTTGGGACACAAGATTTTGAGGCAAACACAGAGTTGAGGCATTCGGCCTTGTCACGTGCGGTGTCAACTGTGTAGCCATTTGAGGTAAGGGAGGGTTTGGAGGGGGAACAAACACCAGAAACGGATTTGACCAGACGCCACCAAGATTTGGAGGAAGGAGACAGGTTTGAGAGTTCATTCTTGAGTGTGGAGAGATAGTGCTTCCTGGCACTCCTGAGGGTAGACACACACTTGTTCCGAGCTTGGTGGAAGGAACTGAGATTGCCTTCAGTTGGATTTGCCTTGCAAGAGGCAAAGGCAAGTTGTTTCAGGGCGACTGCCTCACCACAAGATTCAGTGCACGATGGACGGGAGGAAGGGTAAGACAACTGGAGACGAGATGGGATAAATCTGTGCATGAGAGAGAGCAGTTTGCTTTGGAAGAATTCCCAGGAAGAATTGATGTCATAGGCAGTAGAGATGGGAGACCAGTCCAGATGATGGATGGCTGCTTGCAGACCGTGCCAGTCAGCCTGAGTGAAATGCCAGACTCGTCGTCGCTGATGAGGCTCTCTGAGAATGGCCAGAGAGATGTCCACTTTAACAAGCACATGATCAGAAGAACCGATTGGAGCAGAAGAAGAGCAGCAGACATTTGCAGGGAAGTTTGTCATAACCAAGTCTAGAAGAGAAGATACTCCATTGACTGAGATCCGGGTCGGGAAATTGACAGATTGTGTCAATCCCAATGAGTCGCAGAAGTTCTTTGCTGAGGTGCCATGGCTGGTGAGAGAGGAACCCATACCGAGTCAGCTGGCATGATGACAGTTGAAGTCGCCACATATGAAGAAGAGAGAGTTTGGATGAGTTGATAGAAGTTGGTCCATGTTGTCAGACAGCGAAATGTAAATGGAGTCATCACTGTTTGGAGGACGGTGCAGAACACATATGAACAAAAGGTGGGAGCGGAGAGGAAGCCGTAGCCAGATGTACACCTGGGGGTGGGGTGGAGAGAGAGGGCAGTGCAAGAAGAGTGAGGAAGAGAGTTTTTGACAATAAAAAAATAGCAACCCCACCACCAGGCCAAGGCTCAGGTCTATCATACCGGAGGAGGGAGTAACCAGGAAGAGATATTAAGGAATCAGAGACATCTTGAAGGAGGAACGTTTCTGTTAAGCAGATCAAGTCTGGATTGTCAGAAGCAACCTGAATGGAGAGATCAATCAGGTTTGCGTGAAGGCCCCAGATGTTTGAGGTCCATACCGTTAATGAGGAGAGAGGGGGAGCATCGGGTGCAGGACATGGGAGGGGAGGGGTAGGGTCAGATGAAGGATGAGAGGGGGAGGTAGGTAGAGCTGTTGATAGTGTGTCAGATATTACAGAAGAGTTACAGGAAAGGGAAGGATGAGGAGGATGAAAGGTTTGATGGTGATGGGATGAGGCACAGTGAGGGGTTGTTTGAAGGGGGAGGGCAGAGCAAAGTAGAAGGTTGGGGGAGGTGGAGGTATGAGATAGAAGGGAGATGAAGTGGGGAGGAGGCAGCTTTGAGGAGGAGGGAGGAGGGGGGGAGTTGGAGAGGGATGGTATGGGGGGGGGGGGGAGATTTGAAGGGGAGGGGTTGGGGGGAGTTTTGAACGGGAGGGGTGAGGTGGAAGTTTAGGAGGGGAGGGGCAAGGGGGGGGATTTGGAGGGGACGGGCAAGGGGGGATTTTAGAAAGTGGATGATTAATGAACGACAAACATTTTTAACAAATTGGGTTTATTGTGATTTTCAAGTTAGCGATCCGTTTAAGAACGA